>NC_135482.1:74103942-74467692 GCF_052094955.1 Ictidomys tridecemlineatus | reverse complement strand
GGTCTACAAGTCAGTTTCAAAGATTGATGACCAGGCAGTAAGCAGTCTTACACATGTCCTTCTATACTAAAATTTGACTCTGAGTAATTTATCCTCTGAAAGTGCAAACAAAAATTATAAACATGTGTTACAGAAAATTTTTATCAGAGCACATGTAAAAGAAAAAAAATGGAGCAAGCAAAAATGTCCATCAATCAATGTTTAATTAAATAACTTACAGTTCTTTCAAATAATAAAAATTATGGAAGCTTTAAAATGAATGCGGTATATGCATATTCAGTGGCATAGAAAAACATCTGAAAAATTTAAGGTACGGGAATTGCACACGCAAAAGTAAAACCTGCCAAGGTATGCACTGAATTATTTACCTTTTTTTTTTCAATATTGGGATAGCAGGGAATCTTTATTTTTAAATACATATATCACTTAGTTTATAATAAATATTTATTACTTTTAAATGAGAGAATGTAACACAGATGAATAAGAAAGGGAAAGAGAAAAAGAAAAACAGAACAAAGGATCATGAAATAGTGAATGGTTTTAAGATAAAAATCTGAAACTAAAGGGAAAAGTTGAGGAGGTATCATGAGGTATGAGAAAGAACATTCTTAAAAGCAATGGCTATGAAGACCTGAACAAGGGAAGCACATAGCCATCTACATGACTTATGTCTGGTGTTGAGTAACAACACTGTGTGCAACCTCCATGATAAACAGGAAGTCATTACATTGCACTCCAAATTTTCTTCACATAAACCGTATTTTTATTATTTGGAAAGGAGTGTCTAAGAAATAAAAATCAGTGTGAACTTAATAAAGATTGTTTGACAAATATGATGAATACTTGGTACTCTGAAGAAAAGGGGCTGTTAAGAGATGATGCTCAAAAAGAAGCACTACAGGTTATTTACTGCATGCATTTTATTTTATTTTTTGATACCAGGGATTGAACCCAGAGGTGCTTACCACTGAGCAACATCCCCAGCCCTTTTTTATATTTTATTTAGAGACAGAGTCTGGCTGTGTTGCTTACTGAGTCACTGAGGCTGGCCTTGAACTTGCAATTCTCCCGTCTCAGTCTCCCAAACCTCTGGGATTATAGGCATTGCCACTATGCCTGGCTATGACACACATTTTAGAAAAAAATGAAAATGTCTATTAACAGAAAAAAAATCTTATTTTTACATTAGGAGGCAAATTAGGACTTTCTAAAATAAGATATTGGTAGTTTTTATTATTGAAAAAGTATTTATAAATTGTGATAATGGCATACTTAACATTTCAGTTGTTTAAAATAAGACATTTAGCCAGGCACAGTAGTGCACACCTGTAATCCCAGTGGCTCAAGAGGTTGAGGCAGGAGGATCATGAGTTCAAAGCCAGCCTCAGCAAAAGAAAGTAACCCTGCCTTTAAATAAAATACAAAATATGGTTGGAGATGTGGTTCAGTGGTTAAGTACCCCCGAGTCCAATCCCCAGTACCACCTCACATCAAAAAAGATATTTATCTTTTTAAATGGCTGTGATATTTTACAAAGTCCCTTTAAGTATTTTGACATATTAAGCAAATTTTGTAATGTATGATACTCTTCTCTCCTCCCCAATAGATTTCCTTTAATCATATGCAGAAACTTCAACAATCACCAGAGTTTCCCTCTGTGGAACAAAGACTCTAATTAATATACCTTGTAAACAAAGTGACTCCAGGTCTCTGTGGACAGGAATTTGAATTTGAAAATAATAATTTTATATGCTTGATTCACCATCAAAGTAGCAAGAATATTTAAAATATTAAAAATGCTATATCTGCCACCCAGGGTCTTAAAAATACTGGGCTATCAAGAGATAAGAGGAAGGCACAGGTAAGCAGAGATCCATGTACGACACTAAGAAGCTACAGAAAGACATTAGCTATCAAACTGGAGTTTACAGAGAAATTGTAAGAAACTCATTGAGACATCAGAGGTTTGAAAGAATACCCATATTTACTGCCTATTATAGTGAAACTGTTCACTTATTTATTCAACAAGCATGTAGGTGAAAAATCTACAAAATGCAAAGCAGTGTTGGTCTACACTCTGAATAGAATGAATCTACTTTCCTGCCAATATAATCCTATATTCAGGGCAACCACAGGACCCCAACTTATGTTATGAAAATTGTCTTTAAGACTCAATTTTAAAAATTGCAAGTTTGGGTAGAACTTACAAGTCAAAACGAAGATTCTCTCTTTCTTCAAAAAAGTAGTCCAGAATAAACTTCCTTACAAAATCAGGATTCAAAGTATTATCGATCACTTCAGTTCTTCCAAACTGTTGAGAGAGACAGAGAAAGTCAGAGGTTAAAATCAAGCCTCATGTGGTTGATTACTTTAAGAATAATACTTAGTATTGATACAGTTCCTTTAAAACATAAGCATTAAATATCCAAATGACTTGATCAAATAAAATCTTTTATAAAAAAATGATAGAGATCAGATCATCATTCCTGCTTACTCAGGGAAATCAGAAAATGAGCTCTGAGTTCATCAAAAGCTGAACTCCTCCTCAAAATTCATGTGACAGTAACACTTCCTCCCTTGTTTTCTTGAAAGCCAAATCTGTTTCTACTCAAAAGAAGTTATGTGTTCATTAAATTTAAATTACTTTCCTAATCTTGTATATAAATAAGCCAGGCAACACACAGTCTCAATTGGAGGGGTCAAATACTCAGATTTCTCATCTTCAGTATTTATCAAAAACAGTCCTTCATCCGATAGAATTTATCAGCCACGTTTGGGGGAGAATTTTCCTGTGACACATTGATGTCACAAAGATCAGTCATTTTTGTTTTGTTTTTCTATAATTTTTATGGAATCTATAAGCTGAAATAATTCTTGTGTGTTTTTTAGATATGTATTTTACTTTAACTTAGAAAAAAAAACAAGTTTCCACATCTCTCAGCAAATAGAAACCAGGAAAGAAAAATCCATATTAGGTCCTCCCTTTTTCAATGTGAAGGAAGGCCATTAGGCACCACTCCTAAAGACAGAGCACAAACATAAACTTTACAGATCTTTTTGTCCTTGGCTTTTATATTGTTCCCCTCCAACTGCCATGGAATTCTAATGAGGGAATTTTAACCTTAGCTCTTGCATAACATTATGCAATCAAGCATACTGTCTTATCAAAGAAGGAACTTTCATTAGAGTTCAAGGAAATATTATCTTTTTAATAGGAAAAGAGAACAACTGTGCTAATCCATTAAAATGTGAAGGTCAGAAAGTCTCTTAAATTTATTAATAAAACTATAGTATAAAATATTGATAAAGGATTTACTAGGGCAATTACCAAATAGAAGGCCCCCCACCAAAAAAAAAGCACTAATGGACAGAGGGTTATGTCATTGGACAATATTCTATATCAAGGACCAATGTCATACAGACAGGTAATAACTCAGGTAGTTAATCCAACATTTCAAAAATGATGACCGTTTACACTGGACAATGTTAATAATTTCAGGCACCAAGGCATTATGTATTAAGTACTTAGCACTTGTCCTACTTTACTTTAAATCTTTACTATATAATTGCAAGGTAAGTATTATTAATCTCAATTTACAGATGAGAATACTGAGGCAGAGGATATTAACCTAAGCCACTTTGGTTACAATATCTGCATTCTTTCTAGGATTCGCCTCTATTTAAGCACAGAACATATCACATCCTGGGGAAGATCCAACTATGGATCTATCTGTGCTTTCTAATTTTAAGAAAAAGGAATAAGAGAATGTACCTAAATAACCACAGGCTGACAGTGCCACACACATCAAAAGAAGACAGAGGACAAGAGTTTGAGTGTAAAGTAGAGAGTGCCTGGGCCCCCGCAGCCTTCCTACTGCCAGGAGGCGAAGGGTTTCCAAACCTGAGCACAGAGCATCAAACTGGCAAATTTGCCAAATAACACAAGTCTCTCAAACAGAAATTCAGCCAATATCCATATTCCTGGGCACCCAAATCTGTCTTATGAATTTTAACCCAACTCCACACTTAAAGGAAAATTTAGATGACAGAGTGAAATTCCCAGGGTAAGCTCAATTGAATTCCAAGCCCGTAGTTCCCCAGGGACTAAGAGCTTTTTGTTATGGAATACTGATTCATCCGCAATAGGAACAGCTGAGTATGCTCTGGTGAAGACTAATATGTAGCCATTCTGATTTTAGCTAATCATCTGTAAATTACGACTGTATTCATTTTGATGTCTTCTGACACATAATCTGAAACTGCCTTTGAGAATATCACTGGTGACCTTCATATTGCTAGATCCAGTGGTCACTCTATGGTCCGCACTGCACTGCCCTCTCAGCAGCATTTGACATAGCTGTCCACTCCACGCTTTCTGAAGCTGCCTTTCCTGGTTTTCTGGTAGCATACTCTCCTATGCTTCTCTTGTACTACGCAGACTCTCAGGCCTGACATCTCCTGTTTTCAGAGCACAGTTCCAGGCTCTCTTCATCTCTCCATAGTCACTCTTCTCCAGGATATGCCATCTGTTTCCTCATGTTTGAACGTGTCCTCTCCAAAATTGAAGTGCTGCTAGTGTGGTAGCCCCTGGCGATGGGGCCTTTAAGAGGTGGCTGCAGGCTCCTCCCCTATGGGTGGGATTAAGGCCCTTATAAAAGAAGCTTTACAGGGGTGTTCAATTATGGCTTGCCCTCCCACCTGCCACCACCTGAGGTAAGACCCTCACCAGATGCCAGCACCTTGATCCTGGACTTGACAGTCTCTCATGAGAATAAATTTCTCTTCTTTATAAATGACCTAATGTCACATTCTGCTCTAGCAGCACAAATTAGATGAAGACAGTTCTTTTGGCTTTAAATCCCAGCTACTTGATGATAATTTCCAATGTATGCCATCAGCCTAGACTCACCTCCTTACAGATTCACGCATACAACTGCCTTAACTTACATACATGGTTATGTTATAGCCCCCCCAAATTATCATCCAGACATACTTATCTTATATACCCTCCGCACACACACACACTCCTGGTAGTTTCCATGCCTACCTCCTATCAATAAGTGATACCCCTATCCACTTTGATTGCTCAGGTCATATACAGTCATCTATCCTATCTTCTCCTTTCAACCCATCAGCTTCTATCCAACACCACCTCATAAATGACCAATTCCAACTGCAAAACCTACCACACAATTGCCTACTCCTCTCCATATCTCATGTCATTAACTTGAGTTCAAGCTTTTCATCTTTCTCATGGGCTACTTCCAAAAGCCTTCCTAACTCACCTGCTTCTACTCTTGTTTTCCTTCAATTGATCCTCCATACAACATTCAATGTAATGTTTTGAAGAATATAAACATGATCTTGCTTTTTCACTACCCTAGAATTTTTAGTGGTGTCCCAGAGTACCCAAAATAAAATCACGTTGGTCTATAAAACCTGGTTCCTGACTTCCTCTCTGATCTCACATGGGCAGTACATTCTGTTTCCTTGCTCTGGCCTCCTGGCCTTGTGTTAGACTCATTTACACATCAAACCCTTTCCTACCTGGTGGACTCTATACCTGCAAACTCTCTTCCTAGGATGCTGCTAACCACATTCTCTCAGGGCTAACTTTTCTCACTCTTTAAGCCTCAGCATAAGCATCTAGCATGTCAGCATTCCTGCATCTAATCTAAAGTTGGCCCCACTTACCCACATTTAGTTGCATACCAACTTTTTTCCTCCTTCACAAAAGTTACATTTTGGAAATATACATTTACATTTGTTTTATGTTTTCTCCCCTAGGTGACAAGTTCCATGAAGGCAAAGGACATACATATCTGTTTGATTTACACCTGAATAAAAGTGAACAAATGAACAACTAAAGAGTAATAAATCAGAAAGACTATGCAGAGGGGGAAAAACGGTCAAGAGCAATGTATAATACCAATTTTGACAAACTGTAAGTATATCCACAAACACATACATAAAAATAGAAGGTAAATCAGAATGTTATATTATTTTTAATTTGGTATATATTTTTTAATTTGGTATATATTTGGTATAAGTCTTCCCAATTTCCTACAATGGATACATTTTATTTTAAATATCACAATCAAAAAACTTTAAACAATGTTCCTGCTTTTAATTCATTATACTCTGAAAATTGAAAACTGAAAATAATAAGAAATCCACAAATACATTATGACTAGTTCAGCTCATGGGAAATATGTTGGTTCCTTCCCAGAGGCTAGAATATATTAGCTCTCAACCTAATGATTAATCTTTTTGACTTGAAATAAAATTTAGGTCTTAGCTAATATCTTTTATTACTAAATAAAAAATGTCTACTTCTTTAGAAAATACGCAGCTATATAACATTTTGTGCATATCAGATGGGTTTAAAATATTGAAGAGAGACAATTATTAATAATATTTACTGATGATAAATGTACAGAAATAACTACATATGAAAGAATTAAAACTTGTGTCCCAAAAAGTCTTGTTCTGAATATTAACCAATCTAGATTTAGTCAAAAGTATGTACAAGCCTGGTTACAATAATTTCTGACACAATAAAAATATACAAATTAAATTTTACATAATAATATAATATTCAGTTTTCATCATCTAATAATTAGAGAACTGTTTTTTTAATTTACAAAGTATGAAAGCTTTTAGTTATTTGAAAAAACATGCAAACTGTGAGTTTTATTAGAACATAAAACATTGCTTCTTGCAAAACTTTAAGCAAAAAAATTTCATAAAGAACAATTCACAATCAAGTCTTTGAAGGTTTTTCTTTGTTTTATGCTTGAGCTAATCGGATAAATACCTACTTTTCCAATTTAGGAACAAATCTTGCAGAAAATGATAGATTGAAAATATTCCTGATTTCTAAATCAACTAATTGTTAAACTGCTCTAGAGGAACAGTAGTGGAAAGAACAGTCAGTAATTCCATCTATTTATGGCACCAAGTACTTGAGCTGTTTCAAGAAAAATGTTCAGAAGGGTTTAATAAATTGTAAAGGGATAGCACAAACCCCAGTCTCACATTTGATTGTCAACTGAACTGAACAGAAAATGATGTAATAACAAGGTCCTATGAACTAGGACACATCATTAATTTTGCATAATTTTAAATCTTTTTCAAACATTTTTTATAATTGTTTTTAGTTGTCAGTGAACCTTTATTTTATTTATTTATATGTGGTGCTGAGAATCCAACCCAGTGCTTCACACTTGATGAGCAAGTGCTCTACCACTGAGCTACAACACCATCCCACATAATTAAATCTTAATGACATATATAGGATCCTTCCCAGAGATTAGACAAAAGACGAAAATAAACTTTGTAGGGAAAACAATATTAATAAAAGCTATTAAGATTAATTCAAACCAAAATGCTCCATTTAGGACTATAAATATCCCACCTGCATAGAGGATGGCAAGCTCACACACACACACACACAAAAAAAAAAAAAAAGAAAAAAAAGATCTATCTACTCATATATATGCTCATAGAAGTTAAACACACTTCATCAAAGAATTGACAGCCCTCTTTCTTTGGGGGAAAGAGAGGTAGTTCTGTTATGTAATTCATCATGACAGATTTTTTTTCACAAATAAATAATCTGAAATTCATTTTTTTCTAAGATGACATTAAACATCCAAAGACTCTATCTAGATCTTACATTATTATAGGTCAATGAGATGGAACCAAAAATATAACAAATACACAGGAAGAGAAGTACATTTCTTAATATTCTTGGTTAAGACAATGTTTCACATTTAAAAAAAAAACTGCATTTAATTTTTAAGATCTTATTAGGAATTCACCTAAATAATTAACCATCAAAACACATATACTGGGGCTGGGATTGTAGTTCAGTGGTAGAGCACTTGCCTCGCATGGGTGAGGCACTGGATTCAATCCTCAGCACCACATAAAAATAAATAAATAAATAAATAAATAAATAAATAAATAAATAAATTGTATCCATCTACAATTTTAAAATATTTAAAAAAAATACCTTGATCATATCTTTGCATTTTATAGAAAGGATTAAACTCTATCAAGGTTTAAATTATAGTATTATAAAACTACTGAAAACATTTTTGAAAATCAAATCATATTCTTAAAAATAATATTTAAAGGGATTGATTTTCACAAGTTATCACCAGCTATTGATTGTGTGGTTAGAGATATATTTTACTGTATAAAGAAAAAAAAACTACAGACTTAATTTGGGGGAATATGAGTTAGTTTTCTCATATATCAATTAAATATTTATATTTATGAGATTGAACATTTTTTAAATGAATCATGAAGTGCTGTGGCTTGTCCCCCAGAGGCCCTGAACTAGAAACTTGGTACCCAATGTGGCAATGTTGAAGGGGCAGAACCTTTGAGAGGGGAAGTCTAACATAAGGTAACAAGGTCATTGGGGTGGCACCCTCAGGAATGGATTAATATTATCTCAGGAGTGAGTCAGGTCTGATAAAAATGTTAAAAAAAAAAAAAAAGTAATAAGCCTGATGACTCCTGGGTAACTTGCTTCCTTACTTGCGTATATGCCGTCCTATACATGGCCATGTTCCCTGCATACTAGTAAATCATGTTTTAATGCAGCCAGATGTAGCACTATGTTATTAGACTTTCCAGACACCAGAATTGTGAGCTAAATAAACATCTTTTATTATAAAGCATCCAGCCTTAACAATTTTGTTATAGCACACAACACAGATTAATACAAAATTATTTGAATCTTCCAATTATTTTAAGTTGGATTATTTTAATTTATATGATTATCCAAATTCAACTGGTAATAGATTTGAAAAGTGTAAAGTTTGGAGGCAGAGCCCAAAGGTAGCTAAGTTCTTCCAGTATTCCTCTCCCCACAGAACAAACCATCATCTCAAGAGCTAACAAAGCCAGATGACAGATCTTAGTTCTTGGTTTTAGCATAATAAAAAGAACAGATGCATTGAATAAGGCAGGAAGGAAAAAGTTGCCAGTATTATCCCTCCTCCACTCCAAACAGTATGAAGTAAAATACCCCTCAGTTGGAGGAAGGAGAGAGATTTATGACCAAGCCTTAGAATTAAAACCCAGAATCTGGCCCCCATGGTAAAAAGTATTGGGCAGAACCCCACAACCCCTGCCTCCAAGCCAACACCCATGGATAGAGCCACTGGAACTGCTTCAGTCAGGTGACTGACTGCATCCATCCATCCCTCAACCTCAGACAGCAAGGAGGGGACCAAGACTCCACCAGCAGGAGAGCATGGCACTAAAATTAGCAAGGGACTTTGTCATGGAGTTCAGGGCTGGGATCTCTGAAGTGGGAACCAATACTAGGCAGAAACCAAAGGGCCCATATTTAGGCCAGAGCTCACAGGTGGAGCCTGTAGGCCTGCCCCAGCATCAGGCAGAGACCAGCAACTTAGCAAGCAGACTCCACTTTCATCCTGGAGCACATCTTGCCAGTCACACTATGCAGGATCCTGTAGCTCTGAGACTTAGAGGTGACCCTGTTTTATGCCAGACTTGCTGGGCAAAGGACTGTCTATACCACACATCCCCAACCTCAGGCAACTGAGCTCACATAGACATGCCCTAGCACCAGGCAGAGACGCATGCCCTGGTGGGACACACTCATATCTTGGCCTGTAACTCCACCGTCTGTGGCATAGGCTTGGGTGCACCCCTGAGAATTAAATTCTTTGATTAGTGTCAGAGAGACACTAATGAGTGAAAAGATAACATATGAGTGTGTACGATTCACTGGTAAAGGTAAACATTCAGAAAAATTCAGGAGGTTCTTACATTTACATTAGTGCAAAAATCATGTATACCATCGTTAGCATGAAAACTAAAAAAAAAAAAATGCTATAGTTTGGATCTGGAAAGTCTCCTAAAGCCCTATATGCTGAAAGCATGTGCCCAGTTTGTGACACTATTGGAAGATTATGGAATGTTTAGGACATGGAGCCTAGAGAGAGGAAGTGAGGTCATGAGGACATGTCCTGGAAGAGAATTTTGGGACCCCAACCTCTTCTTGTTTCTCTTCAATTCCAAGGCCCCATAAGATGAATAGCTCTCCTATGCCAAATATTCCCACCATGATGTAATACGGGGCCACAGGCCCAAACAACAGGGTCAAGTGATGATGGGCTCAAATCTTTGAAATCATGAGCCAAAATAAATATTTTCCCTTGTTAAGCACATTATCTCAGGTATTTTGTCATAGTGATAGAAAACTGACACAAAACAATTAAGAATACCTCACTAACACACAAAATACAAAAGTAGAAAGATGTAGGGGGTATCAAAAATTCAAAATGTAGGAAGGAAAGGAGTATCACTGTAGATATTTTTATTAATATTTTCTCTCTTTATTTTTTGTTGTTGTCTTTACATTCAAATTATGTTGTGTTATCATTTCAAAATAGTAAGTTATAATCAAAATGTAGATTTTTGTAAGCCTTAGGGTAACCACAAAGCAAAAAGCTTAAACAAACCAAAAATAATAAGAAATGAAAACACACTAATAGAATAAATCATTTAATCACAAGGAAGACAGGAGTTGGGGGAGAAAGAAGAAAGGAGCTCCAACAAAACTCAAAGATAAGTTACAAGATGGCTGTAATATTGCCTTACCTATTAGTAATTACCGTAAAGGTTAATGGATTAAATTCTTTAATTGAAAGACATACAGTGACTGAATGACTAAAAAGACTAAACAACTGTTGCTTGCAAAAAAACTCACTTCTCTTCCAAGGATACACAGGGACTAAGAGAGAAGAAACGGAATAATATATCTCAAGCAAAGAAAATCCAAAAGAAAGTAGAAGTAGCCATAATTCTAACACATAAAAATAAATCTTAAAAGCAATAAAAACAGACAAGGAAGGCTAATACATAATGATTAAGACATGAATTCAGCAAAAGGAAATAATGATTCTAAATACATATGCACCCAATACTGGAGCACCCAAATACACAAACCAAATATGAGTAGAACTAAAGAGATAGAAAGACTTCAACAAGGTAATGGTAGAGGACTTTCACACAACATTTTTAGCAATGGACACATCATCCATAAAATAAACAAGGAAACAGCAGAGTTAAATTATACTCTAGGCCAAAAGGAACTAATAAGGCATCTATAGAATATTTCCTCCAGCAGCTACCGAACACATTCCTCTCAACAGTACATGAAACATTCTTTAGAATCAATCAGATGAGGGGTTCCAAAATTAGTTTCAATAAATTTCAAAACCCTGAAATCAAGCTGAGTACCTTTTCTGATTACAATGCAATATAATTAGAAACTGATAACAGGAAAAAGAAATTAAAACCATACAAATACATGGCAGTTACACAAGTGACACTTGAACAACCAAGGAATGAAGGAAGAAATCTACAAGAAATTTTTTAAATTTCTTGAAACAAATGAACATGGAAACACAATGTACCAAAACCTATGGGACATAGCCAATGCATTTTTAAGAATGAAGTTTACAGAAATCAAGAAAGAAGAAAGATCTCATGTAAACAACTTACCATTGCATCTCAGGGAACAAGCACAACAAGAAAAAAAAATCAAATAGTAGAAGGAAAGAAGTCATAACTATCAGAACAGAAATGAATGAAAAAAATACTAAAAGGACAATACAAAGGATCAACAAAAGAAAGAGATGGTTCTTTGAAAAGTTAAACAAAATTGACAAATCCTTAACTAGTCTGAAGAAGAAAAAGAAAGACACAAACAGAGATGAAAAGAGAGATTTACAACTGACACCACAAAAATACAAAGGATCATTACAGATTATTGTAAACAACTATAGGCCAACAAATTTGATAACCCAGGGGGAATCTAAAAATTACTGGGAAAATACACATTACCAACATTGAATCATGAAAAAATAGAAAACCTGAACAGATCAATAATGAGTAATGAGATTAAGTAATAAAATGTTTACCATCATAGCCAGGACCATACGGCTTCATTTCTCAGTTCTACAAAACATTTAATACATTTATAAATTATTTTAAAATATTGAAGAGGAAGGAATTCTTTCAAACACATTCTAAGGCCAGCATTACCCTAATACTAAAACCAGATGAGAGCACACATAGAAAAAGAAAGCTACAGGCTTTCCTTAATGAATATAGATGCAAAAATTCTGAACAAAATACTAGCAAACTAAATTCAACAGCACAATAAAAAAGACTATTCACCATGATTAAAAGAGATTCAACCCAAGTATGCAAGAATGGTTCAATCCCTTCATTTATTGTGACATAACATAAAAAAAACAGACAAAACTATGATCACCTCAATTGTTACAGGAAAAGTACTGGATAAAATTGTAACATCCATTCATGATAAAAACTCTTGAGTAAACTAGATTTAGAAGAAATATGCTACAATATAATAAAGGCCCCGTAAAACAAATCAACAAGTAACATAATACTGAATGGAGAAAAATGGAAAGCTTTTTTTGCAAGATTTAAAACAAGATAAAGATGCCCACTTATGCAACTTTATTCAAATTCTAACCAGAGCAATTGAGTCAGGGAAAGAAATAAGAGGCATCCAAATTGCCAGTTTGCAGAAGACGTGATCCTACATGTAGGGAGCCCAAAGACTCCACCAAAAATTTAGAACTAATAAATGAGTTCATCAAAGTTGTAGGATACAAAATCTACATATGAAAAGCAGGAGTGCTGTTACACCAATATTGAATAATCTGAATAGAAATCAATCCTTTTTATAATAACTACCAAAAAATACTCAGAATAAATTCAATCAGAAAAAGTATAAAACAAAAACTATAAAACACTGATGAAAGAAATTGCAAAAGACCCCCCCAAAATGTAAAGAAATCAATGGCCATGATTTATAAGAATTAATATTATTAAAATGTTCATACTATCTAAAGCAAACTATAGATTCAGTACAGTCTCTTTTGACATTCCTCACAAGTCTATTAAAAAGTTCTAAAATTTATATGGAACCACACACACACACACACACACAGAGAAATCTTAGGCAAAAAGAATAATATTTTAAAACTATATAAATCTGACAGGGATTGATAATCAAAATATAATGAAGGAATATGATGCAGTATAATAGAGGCCATATAAAATAAATCAACAATAGCATAATACTGAATGGAAAAAATAATCAAATATAATCAAAATATAAAGGGTGTTTCTAGATAGATAAAAATTTAATAGCAAAAAAAAATAATAACTCAATTACCAAATGGGAAAATAGGCATTCCTCAAAAAACGACATTCATATTTTCAGGTATATGAAAAAATGTTCAATATCACTAATCATAAGGGAAATGCAAATTAAAACCAAAATGAGATACCATCTCATTCCAGTAAGAAGGGCTATTATCCAACCAAAATACTATAGAGACAGCAAGTGCTGGTGAGGCTGTGGAGAAAATTGAACCCTCACACTCTGTTGGTGGTCATGTAAATTAACAATGCCATTAAGGAAAACTGTTTGGCAGTTCACCAAAAAAAAATTAAAGCTAGAACTACGGCATGATCCAGCAATTCCAATTCTTGGTATATACATACAAAGGAAATGCATGTAGAATTGAAGTATCAGCTCTGCCATGATCACTGCAGCTCTATATTCACAACAGCCAAGAAATGGAAACAACCTAAGTGTCTGTCAACTGTTGAATGAATTTTTAAAAATATGGCACATATATACAGAGGAATATTATTCAGCCATTCAAAAGAAGGAAATCCTGATATTTGTGACTACATAGACAGAATTGAGATCATTTCGTTAAATGAAATAAGCAATGCACACAAGTACTGCATGATCTAATTCATTTGTGGAATGTTAAAAATTGATCTCACAGAAATTAAGAGTAATGGTAGTCACCACAGGCTGGGAAGAAAGGAAATGGAGAAGTTAATCTATGATACTAAGTTATAGTTGTATATCTATCATACAAATGAACAAAAGGGTGTTTCTAGATAGCAGTTATGTATACAATATATCAAACAGCGGAAGAAAGAATTTACAAACTACAGCATGAAGAAATAAAGGTTTCAGGAGATAAATATATTCAACCTGATTTAAACCTTACACTATGCACACATGGATCAAAACATCACATTACGCCCATTAATATGTTTGATTTTTAAAATTAACTTTTAAAAATTTTTATGTACCAGTTAAACAAATTTAATTTTTAAAAAATTCTTTGATGTTTTTTGAATGATATAAAGGAAAAGACAAGGACCATAAGAAAGATATAAAAGTGAATTTCAAAGGTGCAAAGTGGAAATTTTATTTGTAAGGTTAGAAAAGATTTACAAGGAAAAATAACAATTCAGCTGAAGTATTAAGAATTTCCCCATCCTTCTTCAACATGTGTGTGTGCACATGTGTGTGCTTCTCAGTCTGTAGATGAATGGGTGTTAAAATAGCTCCATGTCAATGAAATAATGCAACATCAAACTATAGTAGAATGGTTTGCTCTAAACTACAATCACTGTGGTTTGTAAACAACTTCAGCTTGCTTTCTTTCATTACATACTAAGTCAGGGAATCCAGAACCAACTCAGTTATTATAAATATTTAAAGGTAATTCACAAAGTGGATTACTTATAGATAACTAAAATCTAACTCAAAGAAGTTAATTGCAATATTTTCTGAATTTCTTGAAGCGTGCCCTTAAAAATGTTACTTCACTATATCCACTTGCCATAAGAGCTTTTCAGACTTTCATAATTCATGGCATTTAAGTATCATTTCTAGTTCTGACATTATTATGCACTGAAAATCATTTTAGTTTTAAAAGATCCATTATTTCAAAAGCTTTTCATAATTCACAATCATAATAAATAGAATTTATTAAAGAAAAAGAGGTGATTCTAATAGTGACAGGGGTAATTTTAAAATTGCAGGTTTCAAATACAGATTAATTTAAAATAATTTCTATTTCATTATTTGGAGCTTTTTGTTTCATATTTCTAGCTCTTTTTTTCACTCCTCTACCCCTTACTATGTAAAATTAATTTATCTTGGAACACAAAATCTGATGTTTCTATGTGCTTTCCCACAGCACATCTGAATTCAAATAAAAACACAATCACTATGTTATTAGGATAATATTGATACATAAATCAGTAAATTAATTTTATAGATATACCAAGATTGCTGAGAAAATTCTCTCTCCCCCCCTCTGTGTGAATATATATATATATATATATATATATATATATATATTCCTTGTGATAAAAACACTCTATTTAAATTTCAGTTGCCACTCCAGCTACACATTTGGCACCCACTAAATGCTGGTCTAATTGATAAATGTGTATTTTTTAATAAAGTACCCAAAATTTCCCAGTCTGAAATATCACAACTAATTTTCATCCTTATAAAATAATGTTTAATACATAAAAGGTATTTGGAAAATTGATAAAATGATTAGGGAACTCTTTTTAAACTCCATAACATCATAAAACAGACACTAGCAAGGATATCAAAGCTGAGTCCATCTTCTTCCTGATGACTGGATGTGGCCCCTCTATGAACACTGCTTGTAACAAATGGTACCTCCATTATAGTCCCTAAATACGGTTCCAGGAAACTCATTCTACTTTGAGAGGCTCTATGTGCTAAAACGTTCTTCCTCATGAAGGACTAAACATCACCTCTTTGTCTCTCCAACCTTTGGATCAAATTTTCTTTTTTTTTTTTGTTTCCTCCTAAACAGTATCAAGTTAGCCTAGCCCCCCTTACTAATGACAATATTCTAAGAGTTTGAAGACAATCATTTGTGACTACTCAGTCTCCACATTTTTCAGAGTAAACTTTCCTTTATTCACATAGCAGAGCTTCTATCCCTTACTGCAAGATGGTAATCTTCCTCCAATACATACTTGGTTTTTGGTTTTAATTTTTTCCTTTTTTTGGTAGTACTGGGGATGAAAACTAGGGGAACTACTCTACCACTGAGTTTTGAGACAGCATCCTGCAACAATGGCCAGGTTGGCCTCCAACTGGTGATCCTCCTGCCTCAGCCTCCCAATCACTGGGATTACAGGTATATGCCAAGGCATCTGGCCATACTTGGCATTTTGATGGACTAAAAGATAGAACTGAAAAAGTAACATTCCAAATTTTCTCCCACCAGAGCAAAATACAACAGTATTACTTTGAATCACATGTAACTGCCAACACTCAACCACTTTTGACCTACAAAAATGACAATTTCATATGGTTCCCAATAACAGTATTATCTTCCTTGATGTAGAGCAATGCACATCCATCAATGCAGCCTCAGATTGCATTAGCTTTTTAGCAGCTGTGTAACACCACAGCTTCAGATTAGGTTTGAGGCCAAGTAAATCCCATAGGTCATTTTCCCATCAACTGCTGAGCTTGTGTAAAGAATTTTATAAAATTATATACTGTAGAAATTTACTTACCTGTCACTTGCTATTTTTTTTTCAAGGCAAGTCATTTAATCTCTTGGAATCCCAATGTATCTTTAATGATATAATGCTTCCTAGGTACCAGATACTGTTATCAGTGGTTCCCATTTCATCGTCAGAACAAACATACAACATAAAATCATTATCATCCTCCCTCATGTTACAGATGGGGAAACAGAATCACTGAGAGATGCAGTGCATGGCTCTCAAACAAAGAAAACTGTCTTTCTCAAAATGTTTAATGGGGACTACCAACAAATGTGGTATATTTCACTTTCTCCTCCCTATGTCTTCCCCAGTAAATTCCTTTAATTGCTAAATGCTACATGATGTTTATCTCTTGCATCTGGCATGTTTTTTTCTACCCTTCCATACTGTTCTCTCCTTCTGGAACACATTTAACTCTTTTGAAACTCCATTGAAATCACCTCTTCATTGTTAATATGGTATAAATATGCACCACCACCACCACCACCACCACCTCCCCAACACAAAATTCCTGGGCTGGAAACTTAATCTCCAATGCAGCAGTGCTGGAAGCTGGGACTTTCAGGAGATGATTAGGTAATGCTTTCACAAATCGATTAATGCCATCATCTCAGGGGAGGGTTCATTATGGAGTGAGTAGGTTCCTGTAATACGAATAAGTTCATGAGTTCATCCCTCCTATTCTCTTGCCCTTCTACCTTCCACCACTGGATAATGCAACATGAAGGCTCTCTCAAGATGTGGGCCTCTCAGCATTGATCCTGGATTTCCCAGTCTCTAGAAATAAAAGAAATATTTTTTTCTTATAAATTACCCAGCCTGTGCTATTCTGTTATAGCAACACAAAATAAACTGGTGACTCTCCATCTCCATCTCCTGCCCATTTTATACAATTCGGGTCCTATTGCTCATCATCTTCTCCATGTTTACTTTATTTTCAGTATCCAGTTTGAGTATGATTTCCTCTTACCAACTTTCTACTGCAACAAAATATCCTGTTTTCTTTGTTTAAGTTTAATAATATGCCACTTTTAAAAAAGAAACTTCTTCCTACTTGAATTTCTTTCAGATTGAACTAAAGAAAGTCATAGTAAAAGGCCAAAATCTGAGACAAAATGTCCTTCCATTTCTAAAACCAGACTGTAATGGTTGAGATCAGATTAGCAATGGTGCATAGGAGGCTGGCCTCATGGTTCTGGAGCCAGTCAGTCTGGGTTAGGATCTTCACTCTATCATTTACAAACAAGTAAATATGGTCAAATTACTTAACTTTTCTGTGTTTCTGTTTCCTCATTCATAAAATAAGGATTATCATAGTTTCCAACTCTTAAAGTTGTGGTAAAAACTAAATTAGTCAATATATGTTAAGGGCTTGAAACAGTAGTTAGCCATTACTATGATGAAAGAACTTGTAAGTTATGCAAGAAACTTACATTTCACTGCTTAAGGAATAGGAAATTTTTCAAGCAAGGAGTTCATCCTGTCCTTTACCATTCAATAAGAATGAGATCCTTGATTCAGTTTTGAAACATTTTCTATAGTTCTTTCTGACAAATCTCCTTATCTAATGAAGTTTCAAATTACCCCCTCATTAGGGAGTTGCATTGACCCAGATGCCCGGTTCCTTTCTTGGTTTCTGAAGTAATACCATGTTCTGAACACTCCTGGTTTAGTCTAAGCCTCCATGCAGCCTGGTACCTCTGCCAGTCAGAAGTTCCCTATTGGACTGTCCCAGGCCTTTGAGAAAGAGAACTCAAGAGTGAATGATAAGAGACAGTGTGACCTTCAGGAGGAAAAATCAAAGGAATGAAAAGAAAGATGAACAAGAGACAGACCAGGAAAATGATGCAACAAGGAAGACAAAAGGCAACCTAAATCTGAATAAAGGGCAAGGCTTGTATGAGAGTTATTGTTTCGTTTTTATTCATGAAGGAGAATTCACAGTGCTGGGTAACTGACTCAATCACAAGTGGGGAGGAAGCGAGGACAACTATAAAAACTGGTTTTATATTTTGGTTGATGATGTTATTGACCATATCTGTAGCAAACACGAAGCAGACATAGGGTAGGGAAGAGGAGCTGACTTTTGGATATTTAGAGTTCAAGGTAAATACCAAACAACAATACAGCAATGTGCAAAAGCAATTAGATATGATGCTTTTGGATAGTAAACATCTCCCAAAGGCCCATAAATTAAAGGCTTGATCCCCAGGGTGGTGCTACTGGGAGGTGCTAGGGCTACTGAGGTGTAGCCTGGTGGAAGGTCTTGAATTCAATGGAGACATGCCCCTGAGGGTCTTGAATTCAAGGGAGACATGTCACCATGTAATCCCTCAATCAAAACAACAGGGCCAAATAATCATGGACTGGAACCTTTAAATCTATGAGCTAAATTGAATCTCTTCATAAATTAATTATTGCAGGTCTCTGTTAGAGTAACAGTAAATTAACTAATAAAAAATTGGTAATAAGAAGTGGCATGATCTTTATCACTACTACACATATGATGATGTAGAGAAGCCTTTGGAATTGGTTTACAGGAGAAATTTGGAAAAGTTTAAAGAAGCAAGCTAGAAAAGACCTAAAATGCAATAAGTGGTGCTTCATTGGGTGATTCAGACCAGAATGCTAATAGAGATGCAATAGTAAAGGCTATGCTGATGAGGTTTTAGACGGAAAAAAGGACTGCACTGGAATTTGACCAAAGACTATTGTTGTTACGACATGACAAAGAATTTAGATGCTTTTTGTCCATGTCCATGTGGGAGGCTAAGTTTATAATGAACTAGTTTATCTGGCAGAGGAAATTTCAAGGCAATAAAGCATTCAAATTGCAGCATAGGTAGTATGGGCTGCCGATAACCAAATTTAAAGTAAGAATCAGATACAAAGAGGAGCAGAGCAGAAAATTTTAGAAAATTTGCAGTTTGGCCAGAAAAGGAGACACATTTTTAAAAAACAGTGCCAGGATTAACACTGATAAAAAGAAGTCTCTGCACTGGGATAATAGGAAAGATCTTTAAGGGACATCTCAGAAATATGCAAGGCCATCCTAGGAATCACAGGCCCAAAGGCGCAGAAATGCAAATTTGTATTCAAGCCTTTCTTTTAAGAAGAGAGTCCCTGGGCACCCTCTTCACCTAGGATCCACTAGGGAATCATTTCCTTATGGTTAGTCATCAGGTTGCTAAAAAGCCACTGCAATCATAGTACAAATAGGCCCAGGTACAGCTCAAGCTGGTGCAAAACCCTGATGTCACCTACACAAAGCTAGTTTTCCAGGTATGCAGAATGCAAACATAATGGAGTCAGAGAAGCTTCACCAAGACCTGAAATGAAAGCCTGAGGCAAGACAGTGTTCTGCAGGTTCAAAGTCCTATAAGCTGCGGTGACAGGGCAATGCATAGAACTGTAAGACAAAGATCAAGCTGTAACAGAGACCCCAGGAAGTTACTGATGCCAGCAACATGCAACATTCATCAGGGAAAAGAGCAGGCAGCAAGCAGAGCCAGCCCAAGACAGAATTTTTTAAGAGGAAAGGTTGATTGTAGCCCACATGGACAGCAAGGCCATAGGGCAGGGGACTGGCCAAGTCCTTGGGAGCCTACATCGTGCAACAAGCTGTGAGATGTGGAGATTTCAAATTTAATGTTTTTGCTCTGATAGGTTTCATTCAGTCTTGCTTAGGTACAATTTCTTTCTACTCTTCTATTCTTCCCTTTAGAGATGGGAATGTTTACCCTGTGCCACTCCAACCACTGTATCTTGGAAATATGTAACTTTCTTTATAATTAATTCCTGATAGGGCCCAAAGTGGAGTGTGCCTTATATCTCAGAGGAGATTGGACTTAAACTTTTGAGAAATGGTGAAACAGAAATCTGCAAGGCCATACAGATTTTTGATTTTTTTTTTTTTTAATTCTTAGGGATGGACTAAATGCATTCTTCATTATAAGATGGACGTGAAGTTTATCAGACCAGGGACAGGGATCTTAAAGTTCCCCCAAAGGCCTATGTGTTAAAGGCTTGGTCCTCGGGATGGCCCAATTGGAAAATGGTGCAACTTTTGGGAAGCAGGGCCTAGTGGGAGGTGTTTAGGTCAATGGTGGTTGAAGGGGATTATGAAAGGCTAGCTTCTTCCTCTCTCTCTTTAGCTTCCTGGCAATGAGGTGAGCATTTTGCTCTATCATGTATCCCCCACATGATGTAATGCTTCATCCAAAGCCAAAGAGCCAACCAACCACAGACTGGAACTTCTAAAACTGTGAGACAAACTAATCACCTTCTTTCTTTAAGTTGATCATCTCAGGTATTTATGATAGTGGTGAAAGCTGACTAACATAAGAATCTTGTGCTCAGTATCCCAATGGCTACCAACTTATTACCAGTAGCAACAAGTTTTGAATTGTGTCTTCTACCCCAGTTATGATAATAAATTACAAAGATCTACTCTTACCCTCTAACTCACAATTGAGATGCACTGATAACATGGTTGATACAAAGCAATCTGTGAGAACAAATAGCACAAATCTCTGTAGGAAACTCTACCCAGAAACAAACTCCATTAAAACAATGCACTCTCTTCCTGAAATAGCCAGAAACGACAGATACATGGAATGCCTCATGTTTTAACATGCACCCACCCTCCAGGGATCACCTTTCTATTCAAACTTGGAGATGCACTAGAAAATAAATGAATGAAAATGATAGTTCAGCCTCTGCTTTTGCTTCATTAAACAGCATTAGTTGTATTAGGATACTAAGTGCCTACTTTATTTTTAAACAAATAACTGGTAATAGTCATGTGATATTTGATATCAAGCACTACACAAAACACTTTTATGTGGAATTTTATAAAAATCAGTTGACCTTTGAATGGGAGACTAAGTTAACATACTTGCAGGAGGAATCATGTGAAGTAAACTATAATAAAACACTAGGCTTACGCAAGCCAAAGTCTCAGGTTTAGAATGTTTCACAAGCTCATAAATAAGCTAAACAGTCATAAGCATTCAGTAATATTAAAAACTATGATGCAAAGATAGCTGTTATAAAATGAAAGACAAAATCTTTGGACTGAAAAGACTTAAAAACAGGGACGTTCTATTACGATTAAATTGTTAAAATATAGCTTATACTATATCTTCAAGAACAGTGATTTTTTAAAAATACTGTCTTACCTCTCTCCATTCTTTATTTCCAACTCCTTGTACATATAAGACACAAACTACAAAAGATAAAAAAAAAAATACATATATAAATTTCTCTTATAAACACCAGATGGAAATGCATAGAATTTCCTTTTCAGTGGTCCAAAAGCTACAACACAATTAAATGCCTAACTCCTAACCTTACCCTGGCAAGAAAATTACTAGTCAATCATCAAATGATTAAAAATTATTTGAATGAATCAGAGAACAAACTATATCAGACCTTTGGAATTTGATATGCATACAAACTTGACATGTAAAGAACACTATAATTATTTGCTAATAAAATCTTTATTTCTATTACATACAGATGTAGGCAAATTTTCAAACTATAATTTACTAATTTGAAGTATAAGTCAAATTTCTTCTAAGATAATTAAAGTGCTCAAAGTCATCCTAAGAGGGACAAACTGGGACAAATTATAGTCTCCATTTAATAATCACAACATCTACCCTCAATATTTTTAAACAGGTAAGAAATTGTATCAATCAATAAAGAGAGTCCAAGAAAGGGAGTTTAAGGGCTTTGGGTAAAGATTAAGGGATAAAAAGAATCTCATCTACTCATAAAATAAACCCCAAGACTTTTTAATCCCCAAAATTCTAATGCCTTTTCCCCAATGATCACTTCAAGAATATTCCAGCACCTGACAAAGACCTCTTTCCTGTAATTCACCACATTGTTCATACATTGCAGAGATGCAGAACTCCTGCACATGAATTTCTAAATATTACGAGATTTGGAAACACTAATTGATTCACTCACTTCTGCTGTTTTCTAACTCAAACTACCATTTTCATTTTGCAAGTTATTCGTAAATTTCAATCTCTTTACTTAGTAATCAAATTCAGCTCGTGCCAGCATTTCACTGGTTGGTATGCCTTTTATACCACTTCAATGATTTTTTTTTTAAAGAAATATTATTCTGTGACTTAAACTCTTTAAAACTTACAGCCTACTATGGCTATCTTTTAAATGGTATTTCTACCATGTGCCCATATCATGAAGTTTTAATTTCAAAGGAAACTGTCCTATGCTGGAGTTATCTGCATTTCCTTATTCTCAAAGTGCTAAGCCACTTCATCTTTAGCCACAGTTCTGCCCAGATAGATAAGCAAGCTTGGGACCATCTCCCTCTGGAACTATGAGTTTCATATAATTGTTGCAAAATCAAGTAAGCAAAATAAATAGAAGCAAGTTAATAAATACTTACTTGGATCAGATTTAGAAAATGTGTCTCTGTCAAGAAGATTTCTGTTGAATAAAACAGAAAATGTTAGATGGGTATAAGGCCAAAACATTTCCATTTATATTTATATAAATGTATGAAATATTTATAAGTACATTAAATATGTGTATATACTTAGGTATATGTAACTAATTAAAAATGTGCTAGAGGTCTGAATATCACTGCACAGGAAGCTGGGCAGGGCGTGGGTTTATTACCTCAGCCTTGCCTTGCAGTTAACCTACATGAACTCTTCACATACTAACATTAAAATCTCTTTGAGAGAAGTAACTGTTTCAGGTTTATTTCTAAATTTTCATTGAAAGTTTACATGCTCAGAAATGCTTCCTGAATTGAAACATGGGTTATGAATCCTGCAAAACTGTTTGGAACTCAGAGCCCATGATAAGTTAGAACAAAGTAGAGAAGCACTGTCTCTTGCCATTTGTCACATCTACCCTGATGAGTTTTATGTTGCTATTACAGTTTGGAAATTTAATATGAACATACAGACCTTGGGTAAAGATTCTTTTCAATAAAGGAAAAGATTAAACAAGTAGACCAGACTATCATTATCAGTACCTTTTTTTTTTGGTATATATTATACATTTATGAAAGAATCGAAATCAGAAAAGTATATATTGAGGTATCCTGTTATCCTCAGTGGCAGTAACACAGCCCTATACCTTATGCTCATAAGAGTAACACAGGGCAATTAATAAAAACTTAAGATTGATATGTTATGATCAACAAGGGAAGCAATTATTAAATTGAATTAGAAAAAAATCCCAACTAAAACTGACTTTTTTTTTAAAGGGACAATTTGAAGATACATCCTTTTTCTGAAAAGGGGTTATTAATGGTGATGGCTTGAGGGTTCCAAAAGTTCAAATTTGTACTTCATATTCATCCTCCATTTGTTGGTAATAATAGCTAAATTATATTTCTGTCTCTAATACTTTAATGAAAATCTCATGTGCAAGCTGTCTTATTCCTCCACAGGACCACTGCTCCTGTGCATATATTTGTTGTGCCCTTGGTATTTGAACAGGCCTGCTTTTTTCATATCAACCTGACATCCATTTTTAATTCATTCAGGTTCTCAAACATGATTGCTTCCATGGAATCACTGGACACTAAGAAAATAAAAACATATTCAACAGAACAATGAAGCACAGATCATAAAATGAAATATGTTTTGAAATATTCCTGGAAAGAAAACATCAGATATATTTATATTTGGAATTACAAGAGATAAAAAAAAAAGACCACTACTCGAAATCAAATTAAAATAATCCTTTCTGTCCCCTAAGCAGACACCATGACTCCAGTAATGGTTGGCAAACAGTAAATTAAAACATTTCCATTTGAAAAATTACTGTGATATTATATTTACAAAGCTAGTTCTCCACTTGAGTGGAAATTCTCTAACCCTTCCTGTAGCTCCAGCTTTTGTTCATTAAGTATCCTAAGAAAATGTTAGTTAAGCGCTTTCTTTCCAAGTACACAAAAATCAATAGAGCAAAATACTTCAGTGTGGTTCAGACCCTGTAACTATGATATATCCATTCTTTAAGGAAAATAATGCAATTTCAGTGTCTTGGTTATGCAAAGATAGATTACATTGTTAATCATAAATATAAAATAAAGGATTTTTAGCAACAACAGATATTAATATCCTTAATGAAAAGACTTTCCTCATTACATTGTTTCTTCCCACAGTTATGATCCATCACACATAATGACAAGGCAAAAACAACAACAAAAAAAAAATGATGTGACAAGAAGTAAAACTCCATGAAATTTAACTTTACAATTGTTTGACCAAAACCAGGAGAGAAATGAAGAGAGAAAACCAGAATGAGAACAAATTCTTGAAAAAAATAAAAAGTTCTAGAAAAAAACAGAGTGAAATAATAATGAAGGTAGAAATAATAGTGAGGTAGAAATAATACCTGAAGAAATGCATGATCAAAATTGTAAGTGAATTGCCCGACTTGTTCTAATAACCACTCACCCTCAAATTCCAATTAAAATTCCTGGTCTCTGGACTTACAAGAAGATGATTAAAACAACACAACTAAAGCTGAGACCTGGACAATAAACTCTATCCAGTATAAGGAAATACTGGGCTAATGGAAAGGGCATATTTCATACATCTACAAGAAGACAGTAGATAAGTGAGAATTTAGCAAGATCTTTCTGACAGCATCCAGGGGAAAGGATTCCCTGTCTGCTCTCTTCACTGTCCAGTCCTTGTGGCTATTAGTCCCAAACAGTAGAGCACCCAGCTATCTTCCCTGATGATAACAGCCTATCTCCTCCAATTAAATGCTCAACAAGCCACTTTCCTATTTTAAGAAATCTTCCTATACATTTTTTTTTTAAGCCCAGAAAATGTGCTGAGTGGAGAATATGAATGTCAGGAGTTTACTGTCCATTGGCATTCTGAGTCCCACACTTAACAGCCAGGAAGCCTCTTGAAATGGCACCTCAGGTTTCCTTTTTTTTCGAACTGAAAAATAACAATTCTCTTTAAACTTCTGCACAATTCTGAAAGTATTTTTCAAACAAATATTGAATGTCCAAGACCGAACAAAGCACTAGCAAACATATATATAAATATTACAGACACATTCCCTGATTTCAAAGAGCCTGAATTTTAGTGGGATAAGAAATTCACAGAAACAATTAAGTAGCAAAATTAGGTGGTACATAAAATAACAGTGTGTAATGGGGAGAAGGTATAGGAACCTAAAAACAGCCAAACTGATTCAGCTACAACAACAACAACAAAATCAGGTAGTGTGGATAGTTCTTATTCCAATCATTTTTTAAACCATACTATGAAAAAAAACATAGATATTTATACATAATTAAAATAATCTAAACAAGTACATAAGCTGAAATAAGTATTAAGTTTTAAAAGTCTCAAATATTCTTTTTTATTTACATATGATGAAGTTTTAATAATAGAAAATCAAGTCCTCAAATTCCTCATACATAAAATGAACATTACAAAATGACCTATTTAAGGAATAGAGGTACTAAAAGTGACCTGTGGGTTCACCCAGTAGTTACAGGCCTCCTACTTCCTCTTTTCTGAAACCAACTAACAAGCATTCTTTTTTAAAAAAAGAAACATTATCCTATCACAGATGTGACTTGGAAAAGAAAATCTACTTGGTATTTATATGAATTCCAAAGTTAATAGTTTCAGAATATTAACAAGTGGAGTATCTGTGAACTCTTAAATTACTAGTTCAGAAAACCATATATTATACGTATTTTACAGAGTAAGTCCTCATATTGAAGGGATGGAGTAAGTTCCCAAAAACAATGTCACTTGTGGCCAGCCAAGCTCCAACAACACATAGAGGACTTCACTGCTATAACTGGGTGGAACTGTTCCACTACATTTTTTAATAGGAGTAGAAATATAGCTTATAAATACAGACAAAGGATAAAAACCAATCTATTTAATTTCCTATGTAGATATAAATAGAGCTAATAAATATTTAGAGTCAACAATGCCTTATCACTTGATGAATATTTTCCAGCATAAATTTTCCACACGTTGACAGAGACCAACATCTCTGTATCATACAGTCTCTCGTGCAAATTGTCCTGTACCAATAAGCAGAACAAATCTGGGCTTAATTAAAATTTGAAAATTATTAAGAGCCTTCATTTGCTATTTTTCAGTGTACTGTCTGGACCACTGGCAGCTTGCAAAGTCTTTCCCAAATATTGCTAAGGCACGCTCAGAAACTAGCAAAAGCTCAAACATAAGCAGAAGCCAAACACCTGCTGCATAAATGAAGAATCTTCTTATCTAATCAGAAGCATCAACTTTTTTCACATTAGTTATGGTGAGGTGTTTTATTATGGGAAGTGGAGTAGAAGAGGAAGGTGCTATTTGGGGCCTTTGCCCTAATAAGTAATCCATTAACTGAAAACACATGACCGCGGCAGTGTCATTGGAATTATAAAGGAGCCCCATGTCACTAGGCCATTCCTGTTGTTCTTATTTGGGGTATTATACTACCTCATGGTCTAGAATTAGGAAGTTGTTATTTATTTATGGACAAGGAAATCAAAATATTTATTGAGTAATTGAAAGAAAATTTACTTAGTCTTTAGGAATGATTTGAAAGTAACATTTACATTGTCTGATTCATTTATTCATTATTTTACTCACTGAACAAACATTATCTCTGGACATTCAGCATACATATTTAAGAAAAAAATATATTTTTTTCCAAACTGTAACTGTTATGGCAAAAGGAGACAGACTGTTCAGAGGCAAAAGTAGGTTTAGAAATGGAAAAAAAATAATGAAGTATTTTGAAACTGAAATTTGCTCAAAAGCCAAACCCAGCTAGAATCTAATAAGATACCAAGTAATTTTGAAAGATAGGGTCATTGTAAAGTACTTAACAAGATTATTCAGCTTTCAAGAAAGTAGGAATAGACTTTTAGATTTGAAGTTGCACAAATAGACCAAAAAATTTGTCTCAACAGTTTCCTCTGAAAGCCTGAGCATACAGGTAGAACTTTATCATAAATGACAGATACTACTCCACACACACTGGGAATAATAGAAACTTTATTTTGCAGTTTTGGCTGAAATTGGTTATTCCAAACATTTATCTATTAGTGTTGCTGAGCTGAAAAGGCCAGTGATAAAAATACAGTTTCAACTTCTGCATCAGCAAAGTTTAGTTTAGATACTAAAAGAAATTTGAGGGGAAGACAATTAGCAATAAACTTTTTTAGTTTTTCTTATGAGGCATTCGATTGTTATTGATACTCTTGGAAATTACTTCAAAGAAGCCCAGCTCTGTCACAATCTGAAAATTTGCTCTGGTTAACCTGAAATAAACAGAACCTAATGACCTGAAGAAATGTGGGGTTACTTGAGGGTGATGCAGTTTCCAGAAAACGGTATAGCATGCAATCCCTGATTTCAGCTGGGGAAAAGAAATACAACATTTGTATTTTTAAAAATGGATAGAAAAAAAAAGACAGAGTGCAGTATGAGCCTTCTTAAAAACCTAAAACTCAGGTACGAAATTTAGTTCACTATCTTTCCCCAATCTCTCAGCTCCTATATTTCCTATCCTGGTGAATGGCAACTGTAGAAGATGAAATAAGAGCCACATGAACATGACAACTTCCAATTGCAAGAACCTATGTATGTGACCTTATTTGGGAAAAGCCTCTGTAGATGTGACTCTACTATGAATCTAGAGATAAGAAAATTATCCTGGGTTCTCTGGGTGGGTCATAAATGCAATCACATTCGTTCCTATAAGAAGAAAGTGCAGGGAGATTTGTCACCCACAGAGGAGTCAGAATGGAAATGGGAACAGAGCAGAGAGACCTGCAGCCTTCTAAGAGTGTTATGGTCACAGATCAAGGTATGCCAGCAGCCCTCCATTGGAGAGTGATCCTGCTAACACCTTGAGTTCAACCCACTGACTGATTTAGGAATTCTGGTCTCCAGAGCTGTGAAAAAAAATAAAATTGTTTCCTTTAAACTAACAACTTTGTGATGTTTTGTTACAACAGCCACAAGAAACTAATAGCACAGCACTGTCCATACACTTTTCCAAGCAAGACTCCAGGGTCACCTTCCTTTTTTCCTCTCCTTTAAACCTAAAGCTTCTACCACCATGATGTGTGCTTCCATAACCAGCTATTTTCCCAGCCTAAGATTTCTTAATGGGTTGTCTCCCATCTTCCAACTCTTTCACTAAGATGCCTCCTAGAGATACTTCTCCACAGAAAATACCTAAATAGATGGCTCCCTTGCAGAAAACAAAATTCATTTGCTAACAGAAATTCTGAATTCCATTTTTAATTAAGTACTAGAGACTGAACCCAGAGGATTCTACCACCAACCTATCCTCAACCCTTTTTATTTTTATTTGAGACAGTGTCTTATTAAGTTGCCAAGGCAGGCCTTGAACCTGTGATCTTCCTGCTCAGCCTCCTGAGTAGCTGGGACTTGTGATGTATGCCATCATGCCTGGCCCAAACTCTTTACATAGCACTAGCCACATTCTGACAAATATAGACCTGGCTGTGTCTCCGGGGGCACCTCTATACATGTATTTCATAGACTCTTCTTCAGACATTTCAGAATTTCTGCATCCCCTAAACTACCTATCCACAGCACTCTCTCCCCCAGAAATTTCCACACCAACATCTTTCAAACTCTCCCACAGCTATCACCTAGGCATGGAGAACTGATCGTTCCCTCCAATGTGCCCCACTTCACTCAAAATGAACCTATATCACAAATTCCACACCTACTATTTATTCACTGACCCAGTTCCAGGCTCTGAGCTCAGCACTTTAAATAAACCATTTCATCTAATCCTCAACATAGTCCCAACAAGTAGTGATTATTGGCAAAATCCATTTTCCAGATGAGATTACAAAATTCAGAGATGTTAAATAAAGTGGTCAAAGCCACAGAAGTGCTTAAGATACATTTTTTTATAATTAAAAATAAAACTTTGGTCTTATTTTTTGATATTTAATGTTTGTATTGATTATATTAACTATTGGTTGCTATCATTGACAAGAAAATTAAATGACAGGCAAATGACGTTAACATTTGGCATCATTTTGGATGTTCTAGAGAGTAAGCTATAAAATGACAAGAGGAGTAGAAAGAGAAAAATTAGTTTTACTTGTAGAAGATTTAATTTTGCATAGAGAAAAACAAGAGAATTAACTAATAAAAGCTTCTAAAATTAATAGATAATTCAGTAAAGTGATTGGAAGCAGGGGGAAAAGGTGAAGGTCAACTCTGCGTTATCAACTGTTAATAATTCTTTTATCCAATTCAGGCTTTTCAATAAGATCTGCTGCCTTCCCTTGCTGAAGTATGTGAGGGTTAGGCAGCTCTCTTTCACTATAACTGCACTCCCAAAGCAAATCTCAGACCAAATGTACCAAAGAGACAAACATTCATTAGCAAGCAGGACCCACAACAGTCACACAATATGCTCTCTGAGTTTAATCAACTTTCAGCTCGGTCTTTGCAGGCACTCCAGACAGCACTTTAAAGCAGATGTGACTATGGTCTGTTGTCATAATTCATCTGAGCTTCTGGAATTATCAGTGTAGATAATTCCCTAAACATTCTGTACCCAGGACTTCAGGAGTCTTTAAGCCCAGGGGAACATTCTAAAGGCATAAGCAAGGGCTCACTAGGCATGTGTGACCTGTTCTCTCTGGCAATATAGTCACAATCAAGGATGGGCCACAAATGCAACAGTGATCCCATGAAGCCATAATGTAGCTGAAAAACTCATATCACCTAATGACGTCACCGCCATTCCAACATCACAGACCAACACTTAACTCATATTTGTGGTAAGCTGGTGTAAACAAACTTACCGTGCTGCCAGTTGTATAAGTGTAGAACACATATAATATACTATGTGTATATTATATAATATTTGATAATGACAATATATGACTTACTGGTTTATGCATTTACTATACTAATCAGGGTTATTTTAGAGTATACTTCTTTTAGTTATATCCAAGAAAGGTTACTGTAATTAGGCCAGCAGCAGACTGACACATTTCATATTTACATCCCCTTTTGACTGCTGCACCATTTTATCTTATGCCTGATTTGTGTTTTGCTCATCATGGGTATAAGTGTGTGTGTGTGTGTGTATGTGTGTGTGTGTATTTACCATATAGCCTAGGTGTATACTACGCTGTACCATCATGATTCATGTAGATAAAATCTGTGATATTTGCGCACTGACAAAATTGCCTGAGAATACATTTCTCAGAATATATCTCCATGTATCTGTTGTTAAGCAATCTTTTGTCATAACAGCATTATTCAGATATGATTCTTGTACTATGAAATTTGTCCTTTCAAAATGTACAATTTAGTTTATGGCATGTTCACAGAACTGTGCAACTATCACCTCTATTTAGTTTTCAAACATTTCACCACTTTCCTCTCTGCCTTCCACCAAAAAATCCTGTGCCTGTTAATAATCATAGCCTATTCCATTTTCCCGTTTCTGGTAATCATTCATTTGTCTTCCTTTATTTCCTATTTGTAAACATTTCATACAAATGGAATCATTCAATATGTGATTTTTTTATGACTGCCTTCTTTCACTAGTCATAAAAGTTATGACTTTTCCATGTTAGAGCATGAATCAGTACTTCATTACCTTTTATGGGCACATAATATTCCATTGCCTAGTTAAACCACATATTTTTCATCAGTTGTTAGGCACGTGGGTTGTTTCCATATTTTTTGCTATTACAGATAATGCTGGTGTGAACATTTGTATACAAGTTTTTGTACAGACATATGTTCATTTCTGTTGGGTATATACCCAGCAGTGGAAGGTTGAGCCTTTTAGTAATTACACTTATCACATTTGGAGGACCTGCCATACCATTCTCCCAAGTGGTTGCATTATTTTATATTCTTACCATCAATGGATGAGGGTTTTAATTTCTCCAAATTCTCTCCAACACTTATTATTGCCTGTCTTTTGTATTATAACCATATATTGTATGAAGCAACTAATCCATACATCTGATTACCAGAAAAAAGGAAAAAAAACATTTCTGACATCCATAATAATTACAACACAGGTTGGTGCTCATTAACCATTGATGGTGTAGTAAGTAGTCCAGAGCATATGAACTTATGATTAAACTTCAAATACTATCTCACCACATCCAAATTATGCTGATTAAAATGATTCAGATTTAACTTTAAAGCCTAAAACACACATTTATGACACTGCCTTTGCTAAAATATTTGAAAGTAAATAGCAAAAAAAAAATATATTACCTACCAGAAGTAACTGGACACGATGGGAAGAAAATAAAACATGTTCCCATTTTTGAAATCTTGGCATGAAGATTGTCTTATAAGCTTCACATAAAGCCCAAAGGAAAGACTAACCTATTTGATAACTAGTACATTTTAAAATTCTGTACAAAAATGATTCAATAATTAAAGTTAAAATATAACATCTGCTACATATATCATAACTAAAATGTTATGGCTATAAAAATACGAATCATTCTCTAAATTACCAAGGAAAAAATATAAGCACCCCATAAGAAAACATCTGGCTAAAGAAGTTAACAAGGCATTGTATTTTATGAAAGTAAAAATACAGTTGGTCTTTGAGCACATTCAAAGAAATTCATCCTCAATAATAAGCATCGACGTGCAAATAAATAAAAAGCTAGTTTTCTCCTATTAAACAAATATTAGCTACTCAGTAGCAAATGACATATTAGGGCTCATGTAGTTGTGACAGAAAAAAAGAGAAATCTATGATGAAAATCCATGCAGCTGATCCTATGAGAATAGCTAAAACAAGGACAGAAACAGCAAAACTTTTTCTGTGAGCATCTGTTATCAGCCTTTTTTTTTTAACTGTTTCTTCTACTTCTCTTGTCCACGTGGAAGGAAACATAGATACCTAGAGACCTTAAACTTTACATTTTATAATTCTGGCACCCTGGAAGGGCTGCCATCTTTTTCTTCATTACAGTCACCAAACCTCAGGTATTTATCCCCAGCTGGCAGGATGCCTACCTCTGAGACAACCAACTGTGGCTGGATGTGTATGAATTAAGTCATAGACTGTGATCACGGACAAGGCTCACACTCATTCAACCACAGTCCCTCTTTCTTTCAACACATATTAACTGAACATCTAATACGTAACAACTCCTGGGAACTGAACTCAATATCAGGCTTTCACTGTTCTCTTATACCATTCTATGCCTACTTCCTACTGTTCTAAGAAGTAGGCATAGAATGATGTAGGAAGTAGGCACAGAATGGTATAAGAGAACAGTGAAAGCCTGATATTGAGTTCAGTTCCCAGGAGAGAGGAAAGATGCAACCCATAGAGAGGTGGCCACTTGCATTTCTGTTCGTGTTAAGAACAGAGGAGACATTAAAATCTAGCAGTGCAAAAGTGCCTGAGAGGCTCGTTTCAGGGAAGGCCTCTCTGACACAACATTTGAACTGAGAAAGTACAAAGAGGCAAGCATGGGAAGATCTGGTCATGTAGTGCGCTAGGCCGACAGTATAAGTGCAAAGGACATGAGACAGAAGAAGAAAGTGAGGGTGAGATGAGGTGAAGAAGAGGCAGAGAGCGAGCTCACTCCTGTGGCCACAGTAATGTACGATTTCATGGTGAATGTTGTTGTGAATGTTGTTAGAAAGTTACTGTCCTGAAAAAGAAGGCTTATATAGTTTTAAACAAATATCCAGTTTACTAAGACTGGAGAGTCTGTGGGGAAACTGAAATTCTCGTAAAACAAGGTAGAAATCCATCTTGATGGATTTTCCAAAGCTTTAACATGTCCGTCAAAATGGTAAGTGTGCATTCCTTGTGATATGACAATCTATTTTCTGGAAATAGAGTCAAGTGCAGAAGTAAATAATATATATACACAATGACATTCTTTTCACTTATATAGTTACATACTATATACTTATAATTCTTAAAAACTTGGGTAAAACTAGCCGGGTGTGGTGGTGCATACCTATAATCCCAGCTGCTTGGGAGGCTGAGGCAGGAGGATCATGAGTTCAAAGCCAGCCTCAGCAAAAGCGAGGCACTAAGCAACTCAGTGAGACCCTGTCTCTGGGCATCCCTAGTTGTGGCTCAGTGGTCGAGTGCTCCCGAGTTCAATCCCCAGTACAAAAAAAAAAAAAGAAGGTAAAACTAACCAGTCATAAAATGAAGATTGGTTAAAAGATTGGATTCCAAAAAAAAAATTAATGTCCTGAAGCATTTTAGTGAATATTTAGCATTGAAGAGGAAGCATAGTGCAATCATTATAATCACAGTCTTTGGAATCACTAATTCTTCTGCTCAGTACCATGTAAACTAAATACTCTATGCTTCACTTTATTTTCTGTTAAAAAAAAAAATAAGTGATAATAGAATCTGCCTCATAGAGTTGTCCAAGGAGTAAATGAGTTAGTCAAAAATGTCCTTAGAATATACTAGCATACAGTAAAACTAGAAAAAGCAACTAGGGGGGAAAGTAAACACAATAATATCGAGGCTGACGTGGCCTGTGGCTGGCAGGGTTGGTAAGTAATGATGTCCCTTCAAGGCCAAAGAGCCTTCTGGAAAAAAAAAAAAGATTATGATATGGTACTCCTAGACAGCTGGGGTTGGATGGGAAGAAAATACATGGGAGCCCCTGCCTGGATTCTGTCTCTTAGAGTCAGTGGAGATCCTATTGGAAACCCAGATTCAAAGACAAGGCATTGACCCAGACAACCTGAACCCTGGAGCTGTGTAGTTTGTGCCACAGAGAAAAAAAAAAAATCTGTGCATATATAGATTTGCAGAACTAAGGATGTTTAGAGAATTTTTACAAAGGGGGACTTGTGGTTAAAATGATCCTGGAGAGATCAAAAAGAACCACAAAGATCTGGTAAATCAAGGGAGCCAGGCACCAAGAGGCAATGAGCATGTACCAGGCTCTGCAACAATGGGGCAACACTGCCACTTTCCAGGGTCCCTCTCAGCAGCAGCAAAGGCTCCCTGGAGGCAGAGAGAAGAAAAGAGTGTGGGTCATTCCCTTGATAAAGTGACCTATTCACAGCACAGGTCATTCACTTGATAAGGTGCTCTCTAGGCAGAGGGTACCAGCTGCTAAGAGGAAACCACACACAGGTGTTATTATCTGGAGTAGAATTATTTTTTAAAAGTTGGACTTTCATCTTAGCCAAGTGGTCATCACATGGATTTCAATGGAAATGTGCCTTGCATGCAAATCAATAAATGCAGAGAGAGATGTCTAGCTGGCATGACTTATTTATTAATGGGTGGGGAAGTTGGACAGATTTGTATTTTCTCTTTTGCTCTTTTCAACAGCTTGGGTTGGTTTTCCATGTATTTTTATAATGATCATAGAGCCCTTTTATAAACATTGTTAGATTTTTAGATTTCTTTAGAGAGCCTTCCCCATCTTCATGATGTAATTCACTGCTTTCCAACTATTTCAGTTGAATGCCAATATAAAAATTAATACGAGTTTCTTGCCAAGTGACATTGAACTTTCAAAACATTTTATTGACATTGTATCATACAATCCTCAAAGCAACTATGAGAAACAGCTTCTATTCCTATTCATAAACAAAAGCACAGAGATTAATTTATCTGTATTGTCATAGTTGGTAATGAATGGAGCTGCAGTTTAAAACCAGATCTCTCTAGCTCTTAACTTTCACTCTGCTCCTTAATACACTCACCTAATTATGTTACACACTTGAATTTCATATCACCATTTTTCCCAATCCCTCTTCCTGACACTCTGCAAATAGTAAAAATATTTCAACTCATTACTAACAACTAAGTGGGCAAGGAGTTTCCACATATTTTAGACAATTGGCTAGATTAGTAGTCTTTCAGCATTTATTTCTCCTAGAGTCAATGCATAAAGCATGTGTGGTCCAAGAAGTGAGTGTTCACGATTGTGCCATGTCTGCAAATCACCAGGAAGGAGAAAGCTGAAGGCTAGAATACTTTAACCAACATCATCAGCTCAGCTGTTTCTGCCTTGATCTAGGCACTCCTCAAATATGATAAACCTATGTCCATGTCTCCTAACTATTTTTTCTTTATCCATAAACTGTTGAGCAACATAAAGTTGAAATCCTCATTGATCTTCAGATTCAACATGATAACGCTTCAAAAGAAAATCTTTATATTCCAGATTGCCTTGTGTAAGCCATCTTTAAGATTCACCCATCAATATGCACACTATGTCAGTGAGAACAATAATATGTCTAGAAAGGTAAAGGTAGATTTGCAAGGGTGTTTCTCTCTTCTGTAACTTGCTTAAATCACTGAATAATTCAAATATTCCTAACAGCAATCTGAGCTTTGCAGATTCAACAACAGAGTTCAAACTGAAGGAATTAATTTGGAACGAGAATTTGCATGTAAGCATAAAGACTCACTGATATAGGAAGCCTGAAAATAATTCCCTAATATGCATCTGTTATATGCATCACAAGTGTTTAGAAATGTGTCCCCGACTCAAAAGCATTCATCTAGCTACAATAAATAAACAACAACAAAAAACAACAATAATTGCAACTACAAAACCTAAGCTACATATACTTCTACAAACCCTAAAAAAAACAGAATGAATCCAGCATAAGCAATTGCTTAGCCAAGTTGTATTGGTTCTACTTTTTACAGTTGATTTTTTTTTTAACTCATTTGATACCATACATGATTCCCATTCATCTGAGATGATCTCCTCTCCTTTCTTCAACTATACATTGAATAAATAATTACTAAGCACTTTCAACATATAAAGGTATTGGACCAAAATCTAAGTGATACACAGTATCTGCTCTACGAGAATTTATGGTTTAATAGCTGTCTGATACTCTTCCAAATGTTTACTCAACAAGCACTATGTTACTGAGTGCCAGAGCGGGGGAAAAAAAGTTTTGGTGTTGGAGATTGTGATATGAACACATGAGCTCCTGGCCCTAGGTTATTTATATTTCATAAGGATTTGTTAAAAAAAAATATGTGCAGTAAAATGTGGGATCCTAAAACAATTTGTTACAGATTAGAGAAAGAGAAAGAAAGGAGTAGTCAATTCTATTTAAAGGTTCAGAAAAAGTCCTCACAATGAGAGGAATATCATTGTGTACCATTGATGGACTCCCTCGGGTGAGATGAAGTAGTCTCCTACAAGAGACAACACATGTATTCCTCACAGGTGCTCTCAGGAAACACAAGCAGCCTCAAGTGGCTCAAAGTTCAAGATAGAGTTTGGAGGGAACAATGCAGAGGAGGAGGGTGGTAGGACATGGAGAGAAAGAGATTAAGCTGAAAAGTGAGGTCGGGATTCAAAAGATCCTTATGACATAGGCAATTAAAGAGTTCTCAAAAAGCAAGCCACAGGATAATGGTAATTGTTCCTTTTAACTGGGCCCTACCAGCCCAAACTGCAGAACTGATGACAAGGAGGAGAGGGTGACCAGACAAGATGTGAGTTTGAAAGAGTCAAGGAACATGTACTCGGTTTTCTCTAAGGGTCAGTCTGGCCTGAACCAGTCAGGACAATAGTCAGCCATGTTAAAGGGATATAAGGAAGCAGAAGAGACAGGCAGTCAGGGCTTGAGGCTCAACTGACAGGAGTTTACTAGAGAGTCAGAACATAGAGAAAATGGTGGAAAGAACTTAGTCTTTTGCAGAGAAGTGAACTAAAATTTTTCAGAGCACTCATATGTAGTCTGAAAAACCTCTGAGGCCATTCTGATGATATCCCGATTAAGAATAGATGGTTTAGACCATGCCCCCAAATAAAAAAGATACAACCACACAATAATTGCGTTTTTTTTTTTTTTTTAAATCAGGGAGTGTCCTAGGCGGGCTGGGATTTGCTCATCATCACTACCATGTATTAAACTAATTCACCTATTCGTCACTCTCATCAAAACAACCATTAGTGAGGTTAGTGCCTCTGAGAAGACTTGATCTAATCAGGCATGACAACATGTTAGGCTAAATATAATCAATTGAGCACTTAGGTTCTTCAGCTGTGTTAGAAGCACTTAGGAAATTACTCAGACAATCCCACAAAACTTTAGAGCCAGACAAGTGTGAGAAATGACATGATTTATGGGTAGTGACTTGATTAAGTAAAACTCATCCATTTTTAACTTGTGCCCATGAAAACAGTTTCTTTTGTATTGTTTCCTTCCATCTTACCATTCTTGAGACTTTATTTTGTTCTTGAACTGGACTTTTTGAAAATTCTGTTTTGTACTGTGTGGTACAAAACTACAATTGTTGGAGCAAATACCAAGGGTCTGGAAGAGAGAACATCAGTATATAAATATCCTATTGCTCCCTCAAGAGGCCAGACCACCAAGCAGGTCTCTGTACTGTAGATTATACCCAAGTAACACCATCACACACTGCAGCATCTCATCAGCTCACCAAATAAGTTATTCAAAATATTTTTCCCAAAATAGAATCTTTCTTGGTTGAAATATATGTGTAACCATTTTCTTACTTAGATATGCTCTTTGAGTAAAATCAAGTGATTATGTTTTATTAAATTGTACTAGTAAAAATCAGTCATTTTATTACCCTTCCATATAAACCATTTTCAAGAGTGTAAACGTACTCAAGTTCTGGTTATAATGAATGTTCAGATTTCATTTTTCCAATTTGTTCATCAAGTGTCAAATATTTATTTTTTTAATTTTTTAAATATTTATTTTTTAGTTGTAATTGTACACAATGCCTTTATTCACTTATAAATTTTTATGTGGTGCTAAGGATCGAACCCAGGGTCTCACACATGCGAGCAAGCACCCTACCGCTGAGCCATAACCCCAGTCCCAAGTGGCAAACTTTTATTGTATTGAAAATATTTTATGTGAAAAGCACAAAGTTAGATTTTATAACAATATCAAAGCAGGTTCTTTTACAGTTGGTTGAGGACATAGACATGCAAAAATCTGAATGATTTTAAGAATGAATTGAATTAAAGTACAAGAAATGTAGTGTGAGAACTAATTAATTCCATTTGCAAGAATCGAGTAAAACATGAGTTCTTTCTAGGTCAACCTTGAAAGTCAACTGCAAATAGACAGAAACAGGCAAAGGCTTTCAGACGGTAAGACAGTATCAAATATGTTGGGAAGTGAATACAAATAAGAAATTTTTCCAGCTGTAGTAGTGCATTCCTATAATCCCAGTAATTTAGGAGACTAAGGCAGGAGGATCGAAAGTTCCAGACCAACCTGAGCAACTTGGTGAGACCCTGTCTCTAAATAAAAAAAGGCTGGATGCTCAGTAGTATAGCAACCCTGGGTTCAACCCTAAATACTGGACGGATAAATAAATAAATAAATAAATAAATAAATAAATAAATAAATAAATGTGGCCATTAGCAAATACTTCACTTTGACTCAAATGGAGAGAATGGAAATGCCTGGCTGGCAGGATGAGGAAGTACCCTGAATACCATGGAGAGTGCTTGGACTTTATTCAGTAAACAAAGAGAAATACTGTGTGTTTCTGCAAAAGAAAAATCAGACAACTCAACCTTTGTTTGGGAAACCACACAACATGTGAAGAAGGAAACAAGTTAATTCTAGAATCCGAAAGGATAATTCCAAGAACATTTTAATTGTCTGGGGTAAAGTGACTACTTATTGAACCAGCGTAGTAGCAGCAGAAATGAAAAGGAGGTGAGACACAGGAAAGTCTCAGTGACTGACAAAGTGATTTAACAAAAACATGCTGAATGAGATTTCATCTCACACCAGTCAGAATGGCTATCATCAAGAATATAAATAACAATAAATGCTGGAGAGAATGTGGAAAGAAAGGAACAGTTTCACACTGTTGGTGGGATTGGAAATTAGAACAACCACTGTGGATATCAGTATGGAAGTTCCTCAAAAGATTAAGAATGGAACCACTATATGACCCAGCCCTCCCACTTCCTGGTGTTTATCCTAAAGAATCAAACTCATCATATCATAGGACACACGCATACCCAGCACAATTCACAACAGCCAAACTATGGAACCAACCTAGGGGTCCATCAACAGAAGAATAGAAAAAGAAAATGTGGTATATACAATGGAGTTTTCACTCATCCATTAAAAAAAATGAAATTATATCATTTGCAGGAGAATGGATAGAACTAGAGATCATTATGTTAAGTGAAATAAGTCAAACTCAGAAGATCAAGGGTCCTATATTTTCTCTCATATGTGAAAGGTGGAGAGGTAAAAGGAAAAAGAAAGGTGGGAACAGATCTCACTAAAGGATCAAGGGAGTGGGAGGTGAGAGGTGAGCAGGGCAGTGCTGGGGAATGATATTGGCTATGCAACAACAAATCCCATTGGTCTGTACAACTATAAGGCACCAGTGGAAAAATGTGGTTAAAAAAATCTTCCAGAAGGAAAAAAAAAATGCAACATGCTGTAACTGTAAGTTTTATGAAATACAGTAAGTCAAGTGTGGCTAGAGAACTAATAGTACACATGCCGCATATTACAGTGTACTTTATTTCTCAAGTCAACTCTTTTCCACAAAGCCCTGGTGTCCCCTCTGAACTCCGCCAGATAATTTTAGGCAGCTGGCACTCAGCAGCAACTGACCAGCTAGCACACAAGATCAAATCCATTCACCATCTCCACTGAAAACTCTATTTGCCACATGGTCATCAATGAAAATATATATTTATAAAAAGCAGCAACATATTACAAAAACAAATTGCAGGAAAGGCACAGGTATCTATTAATATCAAACACTGTTCATTCCTAAGATGAAAAGCTAGCTATAGGTTCCTACTGAGAGGAAAAACTAGAACAGTGACAGCAGAACTTGACACCCCTTTGGGGAGTTAGTAAAATGAGGACTTTGAAATAGACCATGGCTCGCACTTAAAATCATCTATCATGATAGCTTTTTAAACAATTCTCAGATACTAAAATTAAGTCCTAACTTTTTAAAGTCTCATGTGGTCGCACAAAGGCTTAAGAGACTATGTTCAGAAAATCATGCATACTGTGTCAATAAAATTATACCATGATAGAGAAAATGAAGATTTCTCTAAATACATATTAATCTAAACTTTTTCCTATTGACTTTTCTTTACTCACTTTTATTTATCAAAAAACTCAGATAATAAATAACTTTCCATGACCCTAAAGTTCTTCATTAAATAATACTATATTTCATTTTCTGTTTATTATTAAAATCTATTCTTATTAAAATTATAAATAAATATCATTTTAATACATCAAAGAAATCATTTGCTTAAAAGACACTCTGAGGGGCTGCAGTTGTAGCTCAGTGGGAGAGCACTTGCTTAGCATGTATGAGGCACTGGGTTCAATCCTCAGCACCCCATAAAAATTAATTAATTAATTAAAGGTATTGTGACCATCTACAACTAAAAAGAAATTTAAACAAAAGACAATCTGAGATAAATGTTTTGAGGGGTGAAATATCCTTTGCTTTTTGTTTGTTTTATAAACCACCCAGGTTAGCCAATTTGCAAATGTGCATTGACAGGCACAAGATTTCCTTAAACTAGAGCATGTCTATATTTCATTTCAAGGTACTACTTCTCCTATCATAGAATTATAAAGCTCCAAGTGACATAACAGACCATTTGGGCTAGGGACCCAACTTTACTATAGGAACTAAGATGCAGAGAAATAGAACAATTATCAAAGTCACAAAACTAATTAGAGAGGCAATGAAAACCTAGGGATTCTAAATACACTTTGCTGTGTGGCATAAGAAAGCAAAACACTGACATTCCAATGGCATAAATGGAATAAAAAATGACTTAACCCAAACCAAGAAAAACTAAGTTATAAGATGAATCTTGAGTTGAAAAATCAATCATTTTTAAGGTGTATATTTCAAACTTTTCTCAAAATCTGTTTAAATTTGCTCAGTGAAATTACCAATTAAAAGAAAAGGTCACTAAGAATATTGATTATGCCTCCATTTCCCAAAGCCTACAAAAAAGCTTTGAATGAAATCACTGACATAAAAATCAATTATAATCAACTTCTACTATCTCTGTTTCCACAATCAAGTTGAAAACTGAAATATCAAGGTAAGTTAGATAATAAGCTAAATCCAAAATAGTAACTAAGTGTTGGATGAGGTGGAGCACACCTGTAATCCCAGTGACTCAGGAGACTTAGGCAGAAGGATCTCAAGTTCAAGGCGACCCTCAGCACCTCAGCAAGACCCTAAAGCAACTTAACAAGACCCTGTCTCAAAGTAAAAACTAAAAAGGGCTGGGAATGTAGCTCAGTGGTTAAATGCCCCCAGCTTAAATCCCCAATACCAAAACAAATAAACAAAAAAGATCAAAATAGTAAGTCATTTAGAATATTAGCAAATAAAAGTTATTGTTCTGGTATAGTTCTCAAATATCTTAGTTTTACTCACTTGCTCTTGCTCTGGAGTTCGTTCGTTCTCTCTCTCTCTCTCTCTCTCTCTCTCTCTCTCTCTCTCTCTCTCTCTCTCTCTCTTCCTCTCTCCTTCCTCCCTCCCTCCCTCTCATATTCTTTGTTTATTATTGAAAAACCTGAAAACCTACTAAAGACATTGAAGGAAGAATGATTGAGTTTCTTTCAGTTACCTAGAAAACTACAAATAATGTGATACTCTCTTTATAGGAGGACATTTTGATAGAAGAGATTTTTAGGAATGCCCAGAGTTATACACATTGAGATGATGCAAAATCAAGGATCTTCAGGCAACAAGGAGCAATTTCATTTCCCAAAATGGACTGTACAACCATCATTATGCTAACAAGGCTGAGAAATGTGTTCCTTTCAAATAGTTACGGCAATTATAATCATTGCTTTGGTTCATTACACTCTCTGACATTTGAGATCCTTCTTAGTAAAATGAATGTGTCATTTGTTATTTATTTTACACAAATATATGGAGAAGGAGCACAAGTGAGCAGGTAATTAGCAAAGTAAAAAATACTGACTTTTATAAACTCATGTCTGAGTAACATGCTGACATTTTCAATATCTAAGTAGTTATTTTATTTACATGGAATTCCAAGTTTGTTGTGATGGGCAATCCAGGAATTGAGTATTACAAAAAGTTAGCAAGTTAAATCATGACTTCCCCATTAAGAAAGCAGTGGACTGAAAATGATGGAACTTAAGGTTAATTCTCAACTCCACTAGTGGATCTGAAGGTCACAGAGTCGATTCAATTAATTTTTCGTTACCTTTTTCCAGCACTTAGTGTTCATCTCACATTGCCTGCTGATTTCTAGTTAAATAGTCCTCTCATTACTTAATTTCCCACAGCTTCATTAGGCAATGTGGTATCATAAGAATGACAAGAATCAGTACTTGGAAATGTAACATCTTTTTGTTGAAGTTTATGCCACTCCCCTGAATTGCTCTACTCATAGCTCTCATCAATAGGGTCCTGAAAAAACACAAAAGAATTCCCTATTTCCCCCTTCAGAGAAATATTTCCTTTGGGATGTGTTGATATTACCTATTGTGTCTCCCAGGTTTTCAATTCCTTTTCAGTTATTAATAACACAGTGATAACTGATAGAAAAGAGCCATACCTTCAAGACTAAAATTAAAAAAAATTTATGGAAGAGTGACAGCATATGACTGGCAATCAAAAGCATTTGCCTAGGAATTAGATATATATGGATGAAGAACTCAATTTTGTCATTTGCTAGATGCATCACTTAGACCAAATTATTTAAACTCTCTCTGAACCTCAATTTCCAAATCTGTAAGACAGGACCTAATATCATCTGTTTTAAAAACTGTTGTAAGGATTGAGGAAATTAACCTACATTTAGTGCCTTACACATTGTCTATCATAGAGTTTGACTTTGACATTAATTTAAATCAAATTCATAGCAAACATCCAAAGCTTTCTTGTTTCTTGGCTTCAGTAGTATAGATTATGTTTGAATTACTTTACTGTCTAATAAATACAAATATTTCTCAGGGATTATCAATGATATTTTTTCATTTTTAGAAAATCAACTGATTATTCCCTTGGAATATTTGGAACACTATTCCTCATAGAATAAAGTTGAAAAAATATCTCGGCACTGGAAAGAGAATGTCTAGTAGGCAATGTTCCCGGCTGGAGAGGCATAAACATTGACAGCTGTCGTATGTTTGCAAATATTACAGGACTGTGTCAGGCAGTGAATAGCGGTCACTCAGGCAGGCGTCTTTTAAATGCAATTCATTTTATTAATAGCAATAAACACTTACCCACCCTCAGCCTGTGGTGTAACCTACTGCAATCTCTGCTTTATCACATATCCAACAATAAAGAGCTATCTTAAAAGTTGACATGTTGATTTTATTAGTCAGAAATATGAATATGCTAGAATGTTCTTTTGTTCTAAAACTTTGTTATGGTAGACAACTTCCTGCCTTTCACATCCCAGTAGTTCCACATATCTGTGTGTCTTGGCAGGGGTAGAAGCATGGAGTGCTATCTGTAGAAACTGTATTTGCATTTCCAAATCCACAGCCTTCTGACCACTATTTTATTCTATATCCCACTACACTGAATTATTCAACCTGGGATAAAATGTATTATCTTTAATATACAGCTTTATAATTATCACTATGTTTCTATATCTCTCTAAATTGCTTTGTAAATTTCTCCAAAGTAAAGTTACTCTCTCCTATGATGCTTATATGTCACCCAGTAAAATACTCTTGTGAAACTGAGATAAGACAAACAACTATTAAGTATTTTTCTTGTGACATACCTGTGCTGGGCACTACAGAACTTATTTCATTTACTTGCCCAACAACCTTGAAAATTCGCTTCTAAATCATTTCTATGTTACTGATTAGGAAATGAGATTCCAAGAGTTGAAGTTACCCAAAATAATATTGGGATAAAAATGTAATTTAAAGACATCTGCTTGACTCCTAATTCCATTTTCTTGCTGCTGTACTCTGCTGCCCCAAATTCTTATTAATCTCAAATGAAAACATCTCGGGGGAATAAAAGTTTTTAGAAAGGTACAGTCAGTAGTTTAGCTTTTATTCTGCTTACTTAGAGAAATGGGGGAGAAATTACCAAAACAAGCTATTGAAATCCCCTTGAGAAGATAGTTTTTGAGCAACTTCAGCTCTGAAAAACTAACCCCAGAAAAAAAAATTAGAGATGTTAAATGTTTGTGAATAAGAATACTAATTGTTGGCACTGTTTTGAATGGCAACTTTTTGAAATAAAAATTGAATAATAAGAGCTAAATTAAATAAGTATATTATACCCATATAATAGAATACTGCAGAAATGGAAGTTTGTGTTTTTAAAGCCTAATGACAGCAAACTCTTCATGATATATAATGTTAACGGAAAATCATAGGAGATACACTGTAGACAATATATAATTATATTTTATCTTATGTACACAATACAAGAGTTACAATTCAAAAGTGGTAGAACTAACCTACTTCACATCCATGTTCTTTAAGGTTAAGCAAAACTGGCTCTGCTAAGCAAGTATAACTGTTATAAAGGAGGCTAACTGCAGAATAAATCCTTTTGAAAACTGCATTTTTTTTTCTTCCCTGAGTAAAATCACGAAGAGGATGGAGCCTCTTTCTGTCGCACAAATAACACATGGCTGATGCCACCCCTCTCCTGGGGACTTGTTTTGTGAATTCTCCTGGACTCACATTCTCCATATCCCTGGGCTCTCTTAGAACACCCTGGGATCCCAAACTCTAAGACATGAAGGGCAGACCAAAATATCAGTGGAACAACAACGCAAGGTGTTTCTCTGAAAAGATGTACCTGGGCCACATCCACATTAAGATGTCAAATCACAGATGGGAAATGATCTTAGGAAAGATTTTCCTGAATATTTGGGGCTAAGACAAACCCAAATATGGCAGAAAAAAAAAAAAGCACTATGGAGTGACCGTAATCTTGAACCACTGGACCCCAGGAACTGCAGAGTCACAAGAATGGGATGTATGGTCATGCAATAACTTCACCCATGGTTCATTCATCCTAATAGGCCTTCTAATATCCCCCAGCTTAAAGTACTAGAATTTACCAGGGAGCAGTACCATTTGAAAACCTATTCACAGAATATCTTCAAAATTTTTGTCTGAGTAAGGAAAGGTAAAGAATGTCTAGATGAATAATTTGTGTTGGAATACTTCGATTCTCTTTCACCATAAATAATTAGAACAAATCAGGTATTTGTTTTATACTGGGGCAGTTCCAGCAGGACCAGTCAGATTCTCTATCCTGGAATCTGAATATGCTTTCACACTCAGTTCATCACTAAGTGTAGCTGGAACTGTAACATGTAAATCTGCAAAGGATAAAATGGCAGCAGATGGAGAAACAAAAAATAAAAATAACGAACAAAATTTCAAAGTCAGAAAATAAGGAATATTGAAAGGATCACATGAAAAGGAGGGGGAGAAAGTAAAACCACAAAGTTTCAATTGGCTTCTGGTTCCCTTCATAATATATTTGCTGTCATGACCTTTCATGGATTATAATATCACACAACCCCAATATTCCAGTAGATATGACAATACATAATGCCAAACCTGACATAATCACTTTTAATACTGATAGTCTGGTGTTATGGACTGAATGTGTGTTTCCCCCAAAATTCGTATGTTGAAATCCTAAACTCCAATGTGATAGTGTTAGGAGTTGAGGCCTTGGGAGGTCATTAGGCCATGAGGGTAAAGCCTTCATAAGAGGGATTAATGTGCTTTTATAAAAGGAACCTCAAGCCCCCATGCACAAGCCTGTAATCCCAGCGCGTCAAGAGACTGAGGCAGGAGGATTGCAAATTCAAAAGTCATCTCGGCAATTAACACAGAATGCTTTCTTAAGTGTAGCAGTCTTCTGCTTTCTATGGTGTAAATATTCCTGCTATGGCTACCAGTATGACATCCTTGTACATGAATTGGGAAAAGATGGATAATAATACATCATTGCACAGTATTTTAACCACATAAATAAAAAAGATAGATGATGATAAAGAACACAAAGAATTATAAAATGTAGTACAATAATTACAAAGCTATAAGTTTTATCCCTTAGCCTTGTCTTTAATATAATGTTTAATTTTAAGTTTACATAACTTAATGTTTAACAATCAATTTGTTTCACAACTGGCTCACAAATTCCCATCTCAAGCCCATTTAAGCCAGCTCCAACACACCATCAAACAATATTATCCTAAACCTGTAGCAGAGTATTGTTGACTCAGCTCAGGAAACTACACATTTACTTATGAAACCAGTAAATTAAAAATTGTAATGCACATAATCAGCATGTGGAAAACTTGTTAAAAAGTCCAGATTGCTAGGTCCCATTGCCAGAGATTTTGTTTCAATAAATCTGCCATGGGGCTCAGGAGTCTATTTTAACAGGAATCCCTCTTCCTCACATGAAATGACTTCATTAGAGAACGATAGCATCATTTATTGACTATGCAGCCTGTACCATACCCAGAATACACAAACACAAAAGAGACAAGAGCTGTCCTCAAGGAGTATACAGGCACCAAGAATTACTATATATCTACAGTACTGGTCATAGTGGCTGCTTTTGGAATACAGAAAAATCCAACTTGGGAGAGGAGTCATGAGAGAAGATGATGGTTGACCTGAGTCTTGAAGAAGGATCACAATTTAATCAAGAAGACGAGAGAAAGGGAGGCAGGGATGTTCCGGGCATGAGATCAGGCGCATAGCCACACAGGCACAAAGAGTGCAGACAGCTACAATATTGACACACATTTTGGAACTGTGCCTCTTATTCATATTTTGTAGCCATATTTATCTAGCATGAGTTTTGGCATATAGTAAGCATGTGTTTATTGGACTCAGTTCAGTAAGAGTTCATGTGAGAATTGATGAGGCAAAAGAGTTAAGGTCAGGTCTGGCTTTTCAGACCTAACACAAAGTAGGCAAGTAATAAATGTCCACTTCTTTCCAAAGTAACATTAAAAATTATTATCCTTTCCACTAAAGGATTCTTTATATGAAATGATATATACTTGATTGCTGTCTAGAACTTTATGTGATAGCAATCAAGTATAGATCAACTTTTTCACTGCTTTTATAATCAATAAATTGATTTCTCAATCACAGAAAATGACAAAAATCACTCAAATAATGAAACAAACCAAAACTCCATGGAAAACAGATTACTTTAAATTACTTTTCCCATTGGTTTTCCCCCACTATGTATCAATCTGTTTTTCAGAATAAAATGGAAAAGTTATTTTGTCTATCTAAAGCTGTATCATTTCAGCTATAGACAAGTTCGGTTAATTAGGTAACCTAATTAACTTAAAAATCTACAAATTGTTTTAATAAAGAAAGTGATTGCAAGAATAGCTATATGATAGATATACGAAGAAGGAAGTCAAAGTAAGAGCTTGCCTCCACATAAATAAAACAAGAAAAGTGCACTTATCCCCACCCTAACAACATGGATACTGTCACTTTTCTCAAACCATGCCTATCCATCATGTCTCTGCTAGAACCCCATTTGCCTTCATCTATATAATATGTTCTAAGCATTTTATTGCACAATATCCCTTCCCTGTTCATGCATGAGCCTCATCTTTGGATTTTGTCCTAGGCTATCATGTCTTATGTCATGTTTATCTGCCAACCAGGTTTTATATTTTCAGAGAGGAGAAACTGAAACTATCTTTCATTTTGCATGGAGCATGACATAATTCTAGACATATAAAAGACATTCAGATACTTGATGAGTGAATAGAATTATATTTTGCTTCAAACTTTAGTGGTTGATCTGTGTCACCTTGCCCAAAGTGAAGATGAATCCTTCAATGATAGGGGACAGTGAACAGATATCAAAGAGATCCTACTCCTAAGCTGCTTTTGAAGTATCAGCAATCTCTGATATAGTAACACAGGGGAATGCTGTGCTCTCTTGCCCATAGTGAGGCCTATGATTGTGCCTTGTTGCTAAGTGAAATCTCTACAAACACCTTGGGAACTAAGTGCCTTATGCACATCAAAGAAGAAAGAAAAAGAGGAAACAAGTATCCCAATGCTGGTTCTGTCCTTGTTTTCTTTAACCAATATATTAAAGTTCAAATAGAAGGACTACTTACAGAATTCTGTAAATGATTCAAATATGACACATTTATTCAATAAATGATGTTTCCAATATTATAATAATAGCAAGCATTTTGATATTATTCTTTTGTGTACTATGCAAGCACTTTTCCCACCTCATTTTATTAAATCCTGATAACACTCTATATGAAGTCAAGACTGTAATTATCCTCATTTTTAGAGATGAAGAAGCTTAGAGAGATTAAATAAAAACTCACTTCAAGGGAACAAGAGTAAGTGACAAAGCCAGAATTTGTAACACATCCTGTGATTACAAGATCCAGTTCTCAGCAATATAAAAATAAAATTTACCCACCACAAGGCACTAACCTGAGAATTTAATGGTATTTCTGTTTGCCCAAAAGATGTATTATATATCAAACTTACCAAGAAATAAATAGTAAACTGAGTCAAAGCAACTCAAATAATGGACTAACCAGTGGCCTCAGCAGAATATTTGAAACTAAGTTCTTGGATCTTCCTTCAAGGTTTTTTTTTTTTCTGATTAAAAACTAAAAAATTAAAAGAAAAAAAAATGCCAAAGCCACAGTACACAAAGTGGCTAGAGAAGGGGATCTCCAGGGCCTGTGGTAGCAAGCTGAAACACACTGGCTAATCTAATTGACCTCAGTATTCCCAGCAAACAAGCATCAAAAGAGGGGAGGGAGAAATTAACGTAGATTCTATGGCAAAATGATCAGCCAAAGTATAACTTTCTCACCACCCCTAAAGAATTGGGGGACATTCATATCTATAACCTTTTCTATTCATTTTACATACAGGCTACATGCCATTCAAACATTGCAGGATATTGAGCAGAGGATAAGAACTCTAGAAAACATTGTATTGTAGGAATTTTGGCTATCCATTATCTTTATATATCAATAACCTTCTAGCATCCAAAGCCAGCCACAAAAAGAAAAGAAAAAAAAAAAGGCCTAGAAAAGAGTTTTTTACAAGCTTCTCCCATTCTATTGACAGAAAGAAATCTCAGGCAGTACTAAAAGCAGTGTCCCCAATAAAGCAAGAGCTTAATTTTAGCTATCATTATCAGCATTATTATTTTCTTAGTTTAAAGTCAGCCTTAAGACAAAGCAAGCAATCATAAGATATAATCTCAGGGATAGCTAAAGTTTATCCCCTGCCCCCAAATAACCCCACTACTCGGGGTGATGGTGCTTGAATTTCCATGAGTTCCTCTGCAAAAATTAAAGCTGATGTCATTTTAAACTTCAGGGCTTAACTGCATCAAAGATTACCTATGTTTGTAAGATTTCTTTAAAGCAAGTTTTGCTGCAGAAAGAAGGGAAGGATTTGAAGGCATTAAAAACAATCTTAGAGGAAAAATAGATAAATGGGTTTTCCACTGAGAGAGATGGAAGTATACAAACAAGGGAGGGGGCTCCGGAGTCTATAGTGCAAGAATTTCCCACTCCTTCTTTTGCCATTACAATTACAATATAGTCAGCCCATGTCGTCCTTGAAATCTTCCAGGATACAGCAGTTATGCTGTTTTCTTTTCAGGGAAACTGACCCACTGAATGTCAGGAAAATGAGTTTGAAAGGTATAGTCCATGGGCACATTGGGAGTTGTTGTAAGCACTCAAATGCGTCTACCAGCAGGCAGAAAGTCGTGACTTGCCAGATCTTAGGTAAGGCATACTCAGATTCCTCTCCAAGAAGGGCTGAAGCTGAAATCTCTATCAGGCCTGAGGCAAAAATCCTGAAAGGGTGGGGGTGGGGGTGAGGAAGTTGGCTGACTCCGGGAAGTGGGTGGGTAGGAAATCGCAGGAAGGGGAGCCAACCGTGGCAAGAGGTTTGCACACGCCTAGCAGGGGGAGTGCCGGGCCACTGCGCGCAGCGGTCACGAGCGCTTTTGGCAGTGCTGTCCCCTTCAATTCCAGTCTTTAGTCAACCATCCAGCTCCCGAGGGGTTGGGACGCGAAAAGGGCTTGTAAAGTGGGCGGCGGCCGAGGGTTCCCGTAGCTGAGTCACAGCTCAGCCAACTTTTATAGCATTTCCCAGAAAGAAAAAAGTCTCAGTCCCAGAGCCCATCACTCGCTTCTAATTCCCGCTCCCCACTCCGTGTCCCTTGATCCAGCGGAGGGGGTTAGGGAGGATTCCACCCCATAACCAGGGGTGTTCCCTACTCATCCTGCAACTTTTCACCCGCGTAAAGCCTCGTGGTAACCCAAGCACCAGCCAAGCGCTCCCAAACCTGTAAACGGGAGGACTGAAGAGAGGGGAAAGGTTACGTCCTCACCTGCAGGACACGGACACCTCCACCCGCGTGGCTGGGATGGCCGCGCTCAGCTGGTTCAAGTCCCCGATGCCAGCAGTGCTGGTGTAGCGGCTGTCCATCTTGAGTGGAGGCGCGGTGGACTTGTCCAGCGCCCACATCCGGAGCTCAGGCAGACTCTGGGCTCCTTCGGAGCCTAGCTCCCGACAGACGGGGATGGGGGGGGTGGAGGGTGGAGGCAGAGGAAAGAGGCGGAGGCAGAGCAGAGCACGGGAAGGGGGAGGGAAAGAGGGAGGGAAGAGGCGGACCTCAGCGCAGAGCCGCGAGGGAACCCAGAGTCAGTCCCGGGTGAAGCTAGAGTTGCCGGGGGAAGTGGCGAGCGGGACTCCTGGCTACCCTGTCCCCTCCTTTGGGGCAGCAGCGGGACGGGGAAGCCACCTTGCGACCCCCTCCCGGCTCTGGGAGTCAGTCTCTGCGGACTACCCCGGGGCCTGGCCGGGTTTGTGGTACCACAACGCACGCCCCTACAGTCTAGCAGGGCGAGCCCCTGGGGGCTCTGCAGTTTTGGTTTTTGCCTCCGCCTCTACACATCCCCCGCCTCCTGGGCCTTGACTCCCTCCTGGTGTCAGGTGTGCACGGGAATTTAACGCAGTTTCCTCGCCTGTGCTGGAAGCTGGAGGTGAGCTCGCTCTGCCGTCCCTAACTCTCCGCACAGGTTCTCATCTCCCCCTAGGAGTCCCCCGGGCTTCCGCCTACTGTGACCACGAGCAGCTGAGTTGAGCCCCGGCTTCTGAACTGCCAACTCTGGGCTACCTGACGGTTGGGGACAATGGGACATGAGGACGTTCTCCAACCTTCGGCTCCCTGTGATAAAGTGGCAGACAAATACATGGGACAATAGGGGCCACCGAAGACTCAAGTGGGTGTGTGTGGGGGGGAGGGAATACATACACACATATAGACTTTATTTATTTATTTATTTATTTATGGGATGCTTCTGGATTGCGTCTCCCTTCTCGGTTCTTTGGAGCTTGAGCGTCTAACGGTGACAGTCCTCCTACAGAGTTTTACTGCGTCCCTCATTTCCAAATGCATGCAGTTTTTGCCCTGAAAGCGGAAGGTCACAACCAAATAATGCACTTATCTCATCCCAGCTCCCAACCACAAAACCTAAAACCGGACGGATGAGAAGCAAAGAGAAGCTAAAGTGGTCGCTGCATTTGGGACACTGAATGCCAGGGTAGTGGGATTGGTGTTTAGATGTAGAAGCGGCCAGAGTATCGGGAGGTAGCTGAAGAGCCCTTCCACCACTGCGACCTTTATTACCGGCACCTTCCCGCCGGCCTCTCCTGTGCGCCTGCGGGTCCTCGGGCGATTGCCACCAGGGGGCGACGGAGAGCAGAACGCGGAGCTGCGGGAAGTAGGGTGGCATGGGCAGGTGTCCGCGCGCACTTAACCCGCCGAATGCGGAGTTTGCAGCCTGGGCTAACTCACGGAAAAGCTGTTTTCGCGGCTGAGGATCCAGCTTCTTGTTAACCTTGTAATCCTCTTTGAGCCACCTGCATAGAGAATTTATAGCTTGGCAGGTGAGAATGTAGAGGTGCTTGCCAACTCCCCTAGCCGGGTGCACTTCCCCTGTTTTTTTCTTGGTTTTCTTTTCTGATTTCCTCATAGACCACTAGTCATCCCTTAAATTCAGAAGTTCTACGTTCTTCTTCCTATTGACTTATAACATATTGAATTGTAGCGTATGACTAAAACTGCCCCCAAAAGTTCAGGCATTTTGGGTTGTAGCTCGGTGGTAGAGTGCTTTGTGAGACACTGGGTTGATCTTCAGCACCACATAAAAATAAATAAAGGTATTGTGTCCATCTACGACTAAAAATATTTTTTTTAAAAAAAAGAACATTTAAAAAATGAGATTCATCCATTCTGCAAGTGGCAGAAGTTTATTTAAATTTTTTTTTTTTTCTGTACTGGGGATTGAACCTAGGAGTACTTAACCACTGAGCCACATCCCCAGCTTTTTTTTTTTTTTTTTTTTTTTTTTTTTTTTTTTTTTTTGTATCAGGGATTGAACTCAGGGGCACTCAACCACTGAGCCACATCCCCAGCCCTGTTTTGTATTTTATTTAGAGACAGAGTCTTACTGAATTGCTTGCACCCTTGCTTTTGCTGAGGCTGGCTTGGAACTTAAATTCCTCCTGCCTTAGCTTCCTGAGCCACTGAGATTACAGGGGTGTGCCACTGCTCTCGGTTCCACTCTTTTAAAAAAATATTTTATTTAGAGACAGGGTCTTGCTGAGTTGCCCTAATGAGTTGCTTAGGGTCTTGATAAGTTGCTGAGGCTGGCTTCAAACTTGCAATCCTCTTTGTCTCAGCCTCCTGAGCCACTGGAATTGGAGGCATGCACTACTGCACCTAGCATGGTAGTTTATTAATTTTCAGTGATGCATAGTGTTTTACCATGGGTCTGAACTACAATCAATTTAACCTTTGAACTGTTGGTAGATATTTTGGTAGTTTCCAGATTTGGGTTACTTTTTAATTTTTTGTGTGGTGCTAAGGATTGAATCCAGGGCCTCACACTTGCTAGGCAAGTGCTCTGACACTGTGTTGTATTCCCAGCCCCAGGTTTTGATTAAAGTAATTCGTCTATGGAAAAAAAAAAAAAGTTCAGGCATTTCTATTATGCTACCCAAAATACTTTGGAGGAAAACATGTATGTAAAATGATTTTTTTTTTATGGAAGTCTATTGAAGTTGAGAACTTAAAATAGTACTCAACCCATAGAAATCTTAATTTTTTTCACTTAACTGAGGTATAAGTTATACATAATAAAGCATGCATAAAATAAGTCACTTGATAAATTTTGATGCATATACACTCCTGTGAAGCCATCACCAATCTAAATAATAAATCATCCATCCCATCACCTGAAAAGTTTTCTCATGTCCCTTTTGTAAGCTGTCCTTCCCTTCACCTAAAAACGATGCTAAAGGCAACCAATAATTTTCTTTCTGTCACTATAATTTGCATTTTTTTAATTGTACATATGGAATTCTACAACATGTACTATTCTTAATCTAGCTTTTTAGAAAAAAAAATCTTTACAGATTTACCCATGTTATTGAGTGCATCCATAGTAAGTAGTAGTCCACAATATAGATGTGCCACAAATTGTTCACCTTGATAAACATTTTGGTTGTTTCCAGGTTTGGGCTATTAAAAATAAAACTGAACATTTTTGTACAAGTCCTTTCTGTGGTCATATGCATTTGTTACTTTTGGCTAAATGTCTAGGAGTGGATTAGGTGGGTTATATGGGATGTATTTGTTTCACTCTTTAAAAAACTACCAAACTGTTTACCAAACTAATTTTACCATTTTCTATTCCCACAGCATTATATAACAATTCCAGTCTCCACATCCTTGTCAACATTTATTATTGTCAGTCTTCTGAATTTTAGCCAATTCAACAGATGTGTTTTGGAATGGAATATGTAACTCAGTGGTAGATTGCTTGCCTAACATGTGCAAGGCCCTGGGTTCAAAACTTGGCACCACAAAAAATATATATATGTACATATATAATGTACATATATATAATATATAAATATCATAACTTATAAAATTTCTGTTCAGGCTCTCATTTAGAAAAACTTTAATTAAAATTTTATCTTTATTAAAATTAATTTAAGTTAATATAAATAACCTTAAAATAAATATTCTTTTATGTTTCCAATATTTAATGTACCCTAAAAATCTTATGTGTTAGGCAACACAGGAATGTTCAGAGGTGATATGATTAGATTATGAGAACTGTAACCTCATCAGTGAATTAACCCATTCAATGCATTAATAATTTGGATAGACGACTAGGTGATAACTCTAAGCAGGTAGGGAGGGCATGGTTGGAGGAAGTAGGTGTAAGGTTCTTGCTTAGCATCTGGGTGGCCATCTTAAGTGACAGCTGCCATCTCAAGAAAAAATTTGCTTTCCCGACCAAGGGCCTTTCTGAGAAAGGCCTCATACCAACCCCACCCTTAACTGCCCACATTAGGACTCACCTGGCTCTAATCCCTGAGCCTCCCCATAAAAGTCTGGAATCCCAAGCCTGTGTTGCCTCTCTCCTTCTATGGAGAGATGTGCCCTTATTTGTCAGCTCTACAAATAAACTCTCCTGTATATCTCTGCCTGGTCTCCATCTTCTATTTCTTGCTCACCTGTCTCTGGGTTCCTCACTTTCCTTTCAGTAGGTCCCTGGGGATGTGCCCTTAGGGATTATATTTTGTCCCTGGCTTCCTGCTTTCCCTCTCTCTGCTTCCTCGCTGCCAAGAGCTGAGCAGCCTAACTCTGCCGTGAAGTTCTGCTTCATATTGGGCCCAGAGCAATGGAGTCAGCAGACCTTGGACTGAACCTGTGAGTTCATAATAAACTGCTAAGTGGCTTTTGTCATGTATTTTGAAACAGCAATGAAAAGCTAACACATGTGCTAAAAATTAAATTATACTTACCAAAATTTATAATACGTCATTATTCACTGAGTCTGATTCAACCACACATTAGTCATGTCGGGCACTATGCTAGATTCAAGACAGAAACTCCTACTGGTACTTATAGACTAAGTAAAAACTGGCAAGAAGATAAACGGTTGAAGAGAGCTTATACTGACTGACTTACTGATTTCCTTTCATTTCTCAGATTTTAATATAAGGTAAGAGAAGACCTCAGTTTGTAAATGAAATTGTTACTATCCATTGTTTTCGGAAGCACTTATTTACAAAATAGTATGGTTAAGGTGATGCCAATGAGAAAAACAAATGGAGAGAAAACCAGAACAAACAAAAACTATTGGCACGCCAATAAGAGCAAGTAAACAAACAAAAAGGGGTGGGGGGAGGGGCATACATTTTGAAGAATCAGCTGTGCCTAAAAGAGCATTTACTTATAAGGACAAATACATTACCTTGACAAGCAAATGGTGTGTCAATTCACAAAACATAAAAAAGGAAATTTAATTAAATTTGAGAAAATGGTGGATTGAGTATTTTTTTAGACTGGAGCCACATCAATGGAATATTTGTCTGTTGGACCCAACAACTAGTCTACCCCGAGATAAGCCCAAAATACCAACATTGGCGTGTGTTCAACTTTAAAATGGCCTCAGAAAATGCAGGGCCTTGCTTTCTGTGGATAGCGGTACAATCAATTTAGCCATGTGGCCTGCTTTATGAAGGCACAGCTAAAAATAAAATAAATTTACATAATAGAAAAGAATGGGCTAGCAGTTTAGCTACAGGAAAATGGCAAATAAAGGGAGACAATTTAATGATTGACCAAAATTTGTTCTCTGATTACCTGCCTTCTCTCTGGACTTGATAACCATTTGTATCTGAACAACCAAAAGTGGATGAAATCTGCAGAGAATTCAATCACTGCATATATTAAAACAGCCAGCATCACAGATATTTTAATCCTGCAGTTACCTTTATCATTAAAAATCAATATCTCACCAATCTGAGAAATTTCTAACTTTTTCATGGCTAGGGCAATCAGAAAAAATATCACTTTTAAAATCAACTTTAAAAATATTACAAATAATAGCACAGCTCGTATATGTTGTAAAGAAATGTCTGGTAATATTAAATCCAATATTTCAATCAAATAACACTATTCTAAGGGATTGTACATGGGTATTTAGGTAAACCTATTGTCAAGAATATATATTTTTCTGAGTTTGATAAGTGAATTTTACATTCAAAGTAGCACTTGGAATGCAGAATTCTTTAAATTTAAAAATTTCACATACTTAGTATTTAAGTGTGTAAATATTTGAAGATCTTGAGTTGTTTTGGATAATATTTAGTTTTTCCATTCACAGACTAAGTTGGCCCCAACCCCTGGCTATTCAAGAACGAGATACCTCAAAGTTGCTGGAGTCAGAGGAGAGGAAGATAATGGAAGTGATGGAAGTCTGTTCAGTTACCTGTATAACTGAGTTTTCTGATTTTGTAATGGGAGTATCTCAATTTTTCTACTGCTGTATAACAAGTCAGTCCAAAAATCATACAAAAAAAAAAACATGATTTAATCTTTTCATGATTCTTTCAGTCAGAAATTAGGGCAGGACCTGGCAGGCAGTTCTGCTTCAAGTTGTATCAGCTGGGGTCAGACACATGGCGGCTAGAGACTGGCTGGACTGGAAAATCCAAGAAGGCTTCGTTCCCATGTCCAGAAGTTCAAAGGCCTTCCCACATGTCAGTACTCTGTCATTTCTTCTCAAGCGGCAGTCTTTCCTGAGCTTCTCCACAGCACAGACCTCCTTCAAAAGGAATTGATGCTATGTCACTTTCACTGATTTCTGCTTGTCAAAGTAGGTCGAAAGCCCAGCCCAGACAGTGGTAGGAACAGCAGTGTGTTACTAGGTTGACTTAAAGAGTAGAGAAACATGCACCTGTTAGGGGAGATGGAATCAATGGCAGGCATCTTTGGAGACTACCTACATAAAATAGTTAATTCAAAGAAGGTTAAAATTAAACATGTCCTTCACTTAAGAAAAAAACACTTTAATTTTCTGCTACTTTCAACTTTTTTTTTAAAATTCAAACCTTTATTAAAAAAAAAATAAACTGAACACTCATAGTAGTGAGCAAGGATTTGTCTTCAAGAATTGCTATACTACCTGCATGCTGAATAGTTGAGGTGGAGAAAGAAATGTAGAAAACATGAAGAAGACCTCCTTTGTTTTCAGGTATCTTACAGTTTAGTGAGAAATTTAGTTTTGAATCATTATACCAAGGAAAAGTATAGGAATACTGTACATAAGCATTGACTCATCATAAAGTAATATAGTATAAATTATGAGTGATGCTCAAGGAAAGGCATATTAATGAGAAAGAATAATCATTAAAACTTTCCTGCAGATACAGGACTTCATATTTTCAACTGGTAAAAAGAGATGACAAAGAAATTCAAATGAGGGGGAAATACAAGCAAATACAAAATTAAGTACTGCATATGTTTGTACAGTAGAGAGAAGCCTAAACTCACTAGAGAAGAAATATGCAAATTAGGCTAGACAGATTGAGGTTATTTTAAAAGAGCTTGTAATTAAAGGCATGATATGTAAAAAAAAAAAAAAGTAAACAAAATTATATAATTTATCCAATAAAGTAGCCAGGAGTCCAAATGGTTATTTAAATAAATTTCTACTAAATAAAGTTCAGAATGCCGTTCACTGGCTAGTTAAGTTATCTAACAACTTGCAAATGCTCGATACCCACATGTGGTTAGTGGTTACCTTATTGGTCAGTTGCATGTTATAGAACATTTCCTTAACCCAATAAAGTTCTGTTGGACAGTGCTGACAATTGTGCCACTTCCTAAATATTTCTGAAAACTTCAATTTTCCCTTCCCTCTGCCACTGTGAGTAGTTCCGTCTAACACCATCCTTCACCTGGGTTAAAGCCACACTCCTACCTCACCTCCCTGTTTCCAGTCACACCCTTCTCCTTCTTCTCCTCATTTCATAGCTAGAATGCTCTTTATAAAACATTAATCTCATGTTGACAATGTCCTGCCAAAGTTATTCTTGCTATTTTCTATTTCCAGAATATGCCTCTCTCCCCCCTCTTTCCTTAAGTAACCCTTAGGCATTTTTATAGCTTCAGATTAGATGCTATGTCCTTGATGAAGACTCTTTAGATATCTTGACCTCAGTGTTCTTATCTGGGAAATAATTTCATTGCCCTTGATACAAAGTTCATGAAAATTAGAGATAAGATATGTAACTCAGCATTTAGCACATATGTGAGATTGTAATAGTGATTATAAAGATGTAGTATTCATTTGATGATGATGGTTTACACTCCTGGTTCTTTTTTTTTTTTCATGCAAACTTCCCAGAGTCCCATATAAAGTGCCACCTTAAGTAATAATTTAAAATTACTTGTGTGATTCATATAATCCAAAGGATATCCACATTCACTATGTTTCAACCACATCTCCTTCCATGAATTAGTCTAATCTACTATGTCCCTCTCCTTCTTAAAGCTTTTAAAACTATACTTATTAGCTCCATCTTTCCTTGTCCAAATTCCTATTTTAGTCTTTTTGCCTTGTCTAAAATGTCATTTCCTCATGGAAGTATCCAAAAACTATCCTTCATACATTGCTTTTTAAATAATGAATCTAACAGGACAATTTATGTGTAGAGAAGAAATGAAAATAAGAAATGTGAGATAGTTTTTAAAAATGGCAGCTTTTATTTCTTCTAAAGTTATAGACATTTATTTGAATATGATCATCCAATGATAACCAGGTAATTTCGAAAACCTTAGAATAATGCATACATTTCTTAAAATGTAGATGTCTTTCAAAGATGTCTTTCAAAGTGGCCTGTCAGAAGAATTGTACAAGGATATTTTTTTCATGGTTACTAAACACAGAAGAAGACAAGTTCTATAAATGTTTTCAGCCTCTGAACGTATCAAAAGTTTCTCCTAAGTAGCCTTGCCCTAAACCTGCTAATTCACAGAGTTTGATTTTTCAAGGCTGCCACAAGAAAGCCACTTGCTATAGTGAATCAGAAAGGGCAGGCCTAAAGAATCAATAGTTGACAAAGGAATGTAAGAAAGAATGTATTCTTACAATAGGACTATGAAGTCTAAAATAATTTTCTTCTACAGAAACCTTCTAGATGCCCAAACAGGCCAGGTCATGGCATCTTTTACTTTTAACTGTCATAATTAAAATAATGATTATGTGACAATTGCTTAATCCTTACTTCCCCTGCTAGTCCTGGAGCCTCAAGAGCACAAGGGTCTATCTGTCTGATTCTCTGATTCTCTTCTGCCCTCAGAGTACACACTGATGAAGTCAGATGTCAGGGGCCAGTGGCCAAGGTCTATTGAAAGTGTCTAAGATCACTTGTGTATGATGAGTTCAAGCAGGATGCTGAGCACTCAAGTAAAATATCCAACAGGTATTTGGGGACACTGTGGGGGACAGGATTGTAGGGGTTGGAATCTGTAGCTTAAAATTAGTAGTTGAAGCCAAGAATGGAGGTAAACATTCCAGGAACAAAGGAAAGAAGAGTGAAAATAAGGATCAACTCTGAGGAGTGTCTGCCTTGGAAAAAGGAGGGTAAAGAAGGTCCCACCAAGGCAATGGGTCAGAAAGAACTTGGACAACAGAGAGTTGGGGGGGGGCGGGGTAGAATACAGAATCAAGACTCTAACAATAAAGAGAAAATGTTCTTAAGAGGAACAAGGATCACTCCAGCAGATGCTTCAGAAGCCACATTCTGCCTTATTTTTGGTACTGCTGTGGGTTGCCTCTTTTTCTTGGGCAGGTACCAATTTTACAGAATCCTGTAAAGATTTCATTTATCACCCCACATCTGTCTTTCAGATTCATCTGGCTGAAATGTCAGTGGTAGTCCATCCCGAGCCCCATTTTGCTGTCTTGAGTGTTAAGAGCATCCTACTTCATAAGTCTTTGATGCAGAAAATAAGTTTCAAGCAAGCCATGCATCACTGAGGACCTGGCACAGGAGCAAGCTGCCTGGCCTTTTATGACCATAATGTATGAGCAACTAATGCCTAATTTTCAAACCTGATTTAGATCTCTACTAGAGCAGGGCAGATAAGCATTCATTAATATGTGGGTGGGTCTACTCTGGTTTCTTGCCTGCTTGAGCAGTTAAAATGCACGACCATGCAAAAGAATAAAAAGTTTTATTGGAAACAAGAGACAAAGAGAAAAATATATATAAACCTTGGGTATTTAATGACTTGACATAATTAACAATCCGCTGGGATCACTAGCTTTTGGTATGTTTGAAAATAGTTATTTTAACTTAAAAATGCTAAAATGTGCCAGATGTGGTGGCGTAGGTCTGTAATCCCAGCAGCTCAGGAGGCTGAGACAGGAGAATCACAAGTTCAAAGCCAACCTCAGCAAAAGTGAGGCACCAAGCAACTCAGTGAAACCCTGTCTCTAAATAAAATACAAAATAGGGCTGGGGATGTGGGTCAGTGGTTGAGTGTCCCTAAGTTCAATCCCCAATACCAAAAAAAAAAAAAAAAGATCTTTGCTAAAATGTTGGCTTGGAAAGTGAGCCAGGAAAATCACCAATTCAAAGCCAACCTCAGAAATTTAGCAAGGCCCTAAATAATTAGTGAGTCCCTGTCCAAGAGATGTAGGCAATACTGTGATTTAACAAAATTATTTTCATAACCAGAATAATTGCTGTTAAATTTACTATAATTTGACACAGAAGATGGAGAATTTTTTTGTTGGACATTCAAATAATTAAATCATTAGGTTTCTCAAAAGAGTTCCTTAGACTAGAGTAAGATTTATAGAAATAAATTTAGGTGTTTTGGTTTTTAAATATTGAAAGAAAGTTTGACAGTCTCTGAGGATAGTAACTTTGGCTAAGGAAGAAAAACTTAAATTGTTTATTCTAAGAAAATGTGTTAAGGTTTAGTTTCTACTCTAATAAAAGGAGAACTGATTGCTGTTATAAAGCTCACCATTAGTTAAAATTGATCTACCAACAGCTATCCAAGGGAATAATTAGCTTTCATAAAGTTGCAGCATCATAAAATCTTTCTAATTTTGCCTGTTGATGCTGAGGGACCAAACCCTCATATTTCTGCTGAATAGCCTTTAGTCTCTCAAGGAGAGCCACAGCAACCTGGTTGTTGGAAGCCCAGAAGTATTTGATGAACTGGAGCCAAGCATTTGGATTCTGTGGTTTTGTTTTGCAAATACAGACATAGTAAAAGAAAGCAAAACATTGAATCTATTAAAGTTAAAGCAGCTTATTTACAGGGCCTCACCATGTCACTATTACATTGGCTTGGTTAATGCCATGTCACCAAAAAAAATTCTTCGTGAATTAGGCAATTTGAATCTTGGAGTCCCATTTAAACTCAGCACTAGTTTTCTGATTTGGTTTGAGAATTCCTTCAAAAACACTATTTTAGAGTGTTAAAAGTTCAAGAAATTTTTTACAAACAGTGTTTATGTATGATGATCTATTTATTTTTTAAATGCAACCAAATACAATTTAACACTTTAAATTAATTCCCTAAAACATACCAAAAAGCGACAACCCAATAGAAAATAATGAGTAAAAGATAGAAAAAGTTAACAGAGAGGAAATGCAAGTAGCTCTAGAACATGAAATGGTGCTCAATCTCAATTATAATTATTAAAATCTAATTAAAATAGTGAAAATTCTGTCATTTTCTAATATTAAGCATTGTGAGACAATCAAATTGATGCCTTCATACATTGCTGGTAGAAATGCAAAATGGTATAATCATTATAGAGAACAATCTGATAATATCAAGATTGAAAATTATTCAACTAGACATTCATTTTTTTAAAAAATAAACTTGGATGCATACATCATGCCATATATAAAACCTTACCCCAATAGACTATAGATCTCAATATAAAACTTAAAATTATAGAACTTGTAGAAGACAATATAGGAGAAAATTTTTATTATCCCAGATTAGGCAAAGATTTCATAGGTATAACACTGAAAATAAAATCCATTAAAAAACAAATTGATACACTGAGCTTCATCAAAATTAAAAATCACAAGTTACTATTGTTTGAATGATAGTGTGAAGAAAATAAAGACAAATTACACACTAGAGGAAATATTTTATAAAACATATATCTGATCAATGACCAGAAGATATAATGAGCTCTTGATATTATATCTCAAGATATAATAGAGAAACTTACAACCGAATTTCAAAAATGGGCAAAACATTTCTATGGACAAGTAAATAAAGAAGATACACAGATAGCAAAGAAGCAAAACTGCTCAAAATTATTAATCATTAGAAAACTGCAAATTAAAATCACAATGAGACACTACTTCATCCTTATTAAGATAGATAAAATGAAAGAGACTAGCAATCCCAAATATTGGTGAACATATGGAGCTACTGGCACTTTTTTATACTGCTGTTGAAAATGTAAAATGATGCAGACACTTTAAAAAACATTTTGGCAGACCGAGGCCAGAGTTCAGGCCCCAGCCCAGGACTGCCCCCACCCACCTGCAGATCTACTCCAGAGCCCAGGCCCCAGCCCAGAATCATCCCTGCCAGCCAGAAGACAGATTCCTTAGCCCAGCCCCAGGCCATCAACATAGCCCTCCCCACACAGTAGCCTCCACCTTATGACAACACACAAGGCCTAGAAGCAGCTGCCTCTCGGAACAGGCATCCCAAAGCCAGTGTAAAGCCTATCTTTTTAGCCCCATCTCTGAAATAGGTTGCATCCATCTTGGCCTCCTCCACTGCTATCTCCAGTTACCTCCGCTATTGTACCCACCAACTTCAGTTGAAGTAGTATCCATCATGGTAATGGCAGGGTCTAGAAGCCCAACACTAAGGGAATATATAGATAATCTGCACGGATACTACAACATTATAGGGTAGAAACAGTGTTACTTCAGATCTATACTACAAGAAAGGAAGACACATAGACCACATGAAAAAAACAAGGAAAGAAAGTGCCAAAAAAATGTAGAATACTATAATAATAGAATCCATGGACAGTGCAGTTGAAACGTCAGAAAAAGAGTTCAGAATATACATAATTAAAATGATCTGTGAAATAAATAATGACATAAATGAGCAAATACAGGCAAAAGTTGATCACAACAACAAAGAGACAAGAAAGCAAATATAGGTAGCAAAAGATTACTTCAAAAAAGAGATAGAGTCTAAACAATAATAATAATAGTAAATCCTTGAAATGAAGGAAACAATAAATCAAACAAAAAGCTCAATAGAAAGCCTCACCCACAGACTAGATCACTTGAAAAACAGAGCGTAAGATAATAAACACAAAGTATACAATCTGGAACATAAAGTTGACCACACAGTGAAGATGGTAAGAAACCATGAACAGAACATCCAAGAATAATAGGATAGCATCAAAAGACCAAATCTAAGATTGATTGGGCTAGAAGAAGGCACAGAGATTCATACTAAAGGAAAGTACAATCTCTTCAATGAGATAATATCAGAAGATTTCTCAAACATGAAGAATGAATTGGAAAATCAAATATAAGAGGCTTATAGGACACCAAATGTACAAAATTCAACAGATCAACACCAGGGCACATTATAATGAAAATGCCTAGCATACAGAATAAGGATAGAATCTTAAATGCCACAAGAGAGAGAAATCAGATCACATATAGAGGGAGACCAATTTGTATCTCTGCAGATTTTTCAACCCAGACCCTCAAAGCCAGGAGATCCTAGAACAACATACACCAAGCTCTGAGAGAAAATGGATACCATCCAAGAATTTTATATCTAGAAAATTAAGCTGCAAATTTGATGTCAAAATTAAAACCTTTTATGATAAACAAAAGTTAAAAAAAATTAGAGTGAGAAAGCCTGCACTAAAGAGCATTCTCAACAAAATATTCCAGGAGGAGGAAATGAAAATAATCAATGAGAGGAACTACACTAAAGGAAAGGCCAATCAAAGGGGAAACCAAGTCAAGTTAAAAACCAAAAATAAACCAAAATGTCTGGGAATACAAATCAGATTTCAATTATAACCCTGAATGTGAATGACCTAAACTCATCAATTAAAAGACATTGACTGTCAAAAAGGATTTTTAATTAAAAAAAAAAGACCAAACAATATGTTGTCTTCAATAGATTCCTCTCACAGGAAAAGACATCCAGACTGAAGGTGAAAGGATGGGAAAAAATGTACCATTCACATACACCATGTAAACAAGCAGGGATTTCCATCCTTATATTAGACAAAATGGACTTAAAAACCAAAGGTAGTAAAAAGGGATAAAGAAGGACATTTCATACTGCATAAGGGATTCATACACCAAGAAGACATAACAATCATAAATATCTATGCCTCAAACAATGGGACATCTATGTATGTCTAACAAACCCTTCTCAAATACAAGAACAAAATAGACCACGACACAATAATAATGGGTAACTTTAATATACCTCTCTCACCACTGAATAGATCTTCCAAACAAAAACTAAACAAATAAACTATAGAACTAAATAATACAATCAATAATTCGGACTTAACAGACACATATATAGAATATTCCAATACACTTTCTTCCCAGCAGCACATGGATCTTTCTCCAAAATAGACCTTATGTCATGTCACAAAACAAGTCCTAGCAAATCAAAAAAAAAAAAAAAAATAGAGATACTATCCTGCCTTCTATCTGACCATAATGAATGAAATTATAAATAAATAATAAAATTAAAAAGAGAAGCTACTCCAACACCTGAAGATTAAACAAAACACTATTGAATGACACATAGATAACAGAAGACATCAGGGAGGAGATTAAAAAAAATTCTTAGAGGTAAATGAGAACTCTGACACAACTTATCAACATCTCTGTGACACTACATAGGCAGTGCTAAGAGGAAAGAAAATTGCATAAAGTTCATTCCTTAAAAGAAGGAAAATTCAACAAATAAAAGACCTGACATTACATCTCAAAACCCTAGAAAAAGAAGAACAAACCAAAAGTAGTTATTTCCAAAAGGAAATAATTAAAATCAGGGCAGAAATCAATGAAATTGAAACAAAAGAAACAGTTCAAAAATTGACAAAACAAAAGGCTGGTTCTTTGAAAAAATAAGTAAAATTGACAAACTCTTAGCCACTCTAATGAATAGGAGGGAGAAAACTCAAATTTCCAAAATTTGTGATGAAAAAGGAAATATCACGAAAGACATTATTGAAATATAGAAAAAAATTAGCAACTATTTTGAAAATTTAAAATAAAAAGCCTCAAAGACACTAACAAATTTCTAGAGGCATATGATCAACCCAAACTGAATCAAGAGGACACATACGATTTAAACAGATCAATTTCAAGCAAAGAAATAGAAAACATCATCAAAAGCCTACCAACCAAAAAAAGCCGGGACCAGACAGATACACAGCTGAGTTCTGTAAGATATACAAAGAAGAATTAACGCCAATATTCCTCAAATTATTCCATGAAGTAGAAAAGGAGGCAACCCTTCCAAACTTATTCTATGAAGCTAGTATCATCCTGATACTAAAACCAGGTAGAGACACATCAAGGAAAGAACATTTCAGACCAATATCCCTGATGAACATGGATGCAAAAATTCTCAATAAAATTCTGGTAAATCACATACAAAAATGTTAAAAAAAAATAGTGCACCATGATCAAGTGGGGTTTATTCCAGGGATGCAAAGTTGGTTCAAGATATGTAAATCAATAAATATAATTCATCATATCAATAGACTTAAACATAAGAATCATATGATTATATGAATTGATGCAGAGAAAACATTTGACAAAATATACAACACCTTTTCATGTTCAAAACACTAGAAAAACTAGGGTTAGTAGGAATATACGGCAACATTCTAAAAGATAAACACTAAACCCAAGGCCAACATCATTCTAAGTAGAGAAAAATTGGAAACATTCATTTTAAAAACTGGAACAAGACAAGGATACCCTCTTACACCACTTTTATTCAACAAAGTCCTTGAAATTCTAGCCAGAGCAATTAGGCAGATGAAAGAAATTAAAGGAATACAAATAGGAAAAGAAGTCGTGAAACTAGCATTATTTCCTGATGACATGATTCTATACTTATAGGATCTAAAAAACTCCAATAATAATTTCCAGAATTAATTAATGATTTCAGAAAACTAGCAGGATATAAAATCAATACCCATAAATCAAAAGCATTTCTATACATCACTGATGAATCCTCTGACAGAGAAATTAGGAAAACTACCCCATTCGCAATAGCCTCAAAAAAAAAAAAAAAAAACAAAAAACTTGGTCATCAACTTAACAAAAAGATGAAAGACCTCTACAATGAAAACTACAGAAAACTAAAGAAAGAAACTGAAGAAGACATTAGAGGATAGAAAGATCTCTCCTGCTCTTGGATAGGCAGAATTAATATTGTCAAAATGGCCATACTACCCAAGTGCTATACAGACTCAATGTTATTCCAATTAAAATCCTATTGTCTTTCCTTATAAAAACAGAAAAAGCAATCATGAAACTTATTTGGAAACATAAGAGACCCAGAATAGCCAAAGCAATCCTTAGCAAGAAAAGTGAAGCAGAAAAGCATCACAACACCAGAGCTTAAACTATACTACAGAGCAATAGTGACAAAAACAGCATTGTGTTGGCACTAAAATAGACATGGAAATCAATGGTACAGAATAGAAGACACAGAGACAAATCCACATAAATACAGTTACCTCATACTAGACAAAGGTGTCAAAAACATACACTGGAGTAAAAAGATAGCCTCTTCAACAAATGGTGCTGAGAGAACTGGAGATCCATATGCAGCAAAACGAAAATAAATCCCTATCTCTCACTATCCACAAAATTCAATTCACAGTGGATCAAGGACCTAGGAATTAGTCCAGAGCCCCTAAACCTAAATAGAAGAAAAAAGAGGCCCAAATCTTCATCACGTCCTATTAGGCCCCACCTTCCTTAACAAGATTCCTAGAGTGCAAGAAATAAAATCAAGAGTTAATAAATGGGATGAACTCAAACTAAAAAGCTTCTTCTCAGCAAAAGAAACAATCAATGAGGTGAACAGAGAGCCTACATTTGGGGAGCAAATTTTTGTCACATGCATGTCAGAGCACTAATCTCCAGGATACGTAAAGAACTCAAAACACTTAACAGTAAAAAAACAGCAACAAAAAAACAAATCAATAAATGGGCTAAAGAGCTTTACAAACACTTCTCAGAAGAAACTATACATTTGATCAACAAATATATGAAAATATAAATATGATCAATATCTCTAGTAATTAGAGAAATGCAAATCAAAACTACTCTAAGATTTCATCTCACTCCAGTCAGATGGCAGTTATCACTCTAATATGGCAGTACTTATAAACGTGGCTGTATAACCAATGTGATCCTAAAATCTGTACACGTGGAAAAATAAGAATTCATACTCCATTTGAATCAAATGTATGATATGTCAAGATCATTGTAATGTTTTGAGCAACTAATAATAAAAAAAAAGAATACAGACAATAATAAATGTTGGCTAGGATGTGGGGGAAAAGGCACACTCAAACATTGCTCCTGGGACTGCAAATTGATGCAACAAATCTGTAAAGCACTATGGAGATTCCTTAGAAAACTTGGAATGGAACCACAATTTCACCCAGGTATTCCACTCCTTGGTCTATACCCCAAAGGACTTTAGATCCACATACTAGAGTAACACAGCCACATCAATGTTGATAGTAGCTTAATTCACAATAGTTAAACTGTAAAACCAACCTAGATGCCCTTCAATAGATGAATGGTTAAAGAAATTTATATATATACAGACACACACACACACACACAATGAAATATTTCTCAGCATTAAAAGAAATAAAATTATGGTATTTGCAGGTAAGTGGATGGAGTTGGAGGCTATCATGCTAAGTGAAGTAAGCCAATCCCCAAAAAGCCAAAGGCCAAATGTTCTCTCAGATAAGTGGATGCTAATCCATAATGGGGGGGGGGGGCATGGGATAAATGGAGGAACTTTGGGCAAAGGAGAGGGAGGGGTTGGGAGGGGGCATAGGGGCAGGAAAGATGGTGGAATGAGATGGATGTCATTACCCTAAGTACATGTATGACTACACATATGGTGCAATGCTACATCATGTACAACCAGAGAAATGAAAAGATGAATGTAATTATGCATAATGAATAAAAATGCTTTCTGCTGTCATATATACCTAATTAAAATTAATTAATTAATTAATTGATTAATTTAAAAACTCCATTTGGCAGTTTCCTAAAAGTTAAGCATACACTCACCACATGATCCAGCTATTTACTACTTGATATCTTATGCAAGATAAATAAAACATGTCCTTACAAAGATGAATAGTTGGAGTGTTTACAGTAGCTTTATTTGTAATACCCCAGAATTATCAACAACCCAGAATTTTACCAAAAGACATGCAAATAAATAGTGATCTAGGCATACAAAAAAAAGAAATGAATTGTTAAAATGGGCAACAACATAGATTAATCTTAAAAATAAGTATGTTTATTAAAAGAAAGCAGATAAAAAGACTACATTCTAGTGTATATTAAATTTACATAAAAATTTAGAAAATGTAAACTAATTCATAGGGACATAAACACTGATTAGTGATTGTCTAGGAACTAAGAGGTGGTAGGAGGAGAGCAAGGAGAGATTACAAAGGGACACAAGGACATTGTGAGGGGTGATGTATATGTTCACAATCTTCATTGTAGTGATAATTTTTTGATTGAATACATAGGTTAAAGCATCCAATTGTATACATTTCAATTATGTGTAGTTTCTTTTATGTGAATAACACCTCAAAAAAACTTTTTTAAAAAATTCATATACTGTTTGGGCTGGCCATTCTAACTCAAGGGTCTATTCTACAGAAATATTTGCAAATATGTGAAATGATACCTGCCTAAGGTTATTTATTGTACTGTAGTTAATAATACCAAAAGACTACAGACAAATGAGTGCTTATCAGTAGAGAAATTAATAGATAAATTGTATTTCACAGTTAAATATTAGACAGATAAAATAAAGAACAATTCATTTTCTACTGCTAGGGGAAAATCACTAATAGATCAATTAGTAAAAACTAAATGCAGGGCAATGTATGTGTCATGCTCACCTTTGTACTTGAAAATGAAACAGGTATAATTATGATGCATATTTTAAGTGGTAAAATATTATCCTTGGAGGGTGCAAATAAAACTTTGTAAGAGTTGCTTGAATTGTGCATTCTCACCCATGGGTGGTTTGGGGACAAAAGAATGACAAGAGAGTTTTAGTTGTATGCCCACTAGTTTCTTCTGAATTTTGTTCATTTCTTTATCAGAGCCACCTCTGCATAATGTCAAACCCAGTAACTGTATTTTAACCCTTTTAAAATTGCTTTACTTATTGTATTGTATATCACTACCAAAATTTAAAGAGCCAAAGTTTAGCAGACATTTACTATTGCTTTAAATGTTACTTGAAATACTTTTCCTGTATACTCTTACCTAGTTATGCAAATATTTTGAGGTAGTTAGACTCTAGTATAGACATAAGGTGGTAGCTGATACAAACAGGACAGGTGTCAGAACATTTAGGTCTCTTACAAATTAAGCAAAATGCTGCATTCATGGTATCAGAAAAATATATCCTTCAAGCCTTAAATAGGATTTTAAGGCTTCTCGCTCAGTTAAAGGAAGACAACTTTAAGTTCCAAATATTTATTATATTTGTTATATATACATTTAGTGAAAATTCTTAGTTCTTCTTTTTAATACACACTCACACACACACACACACACACACACATACACAAACATAGTTGAAGATGGACACAATAACTTCATTTTATTTGTTTATTTATATACGTGGTGCTGAGGATCAAACCCAGGGCCCCACATGTGTGAGGCAAGTGCTCTACCACTGAGCCACAATCTCAGTGCCTTGTTCTTTTAATACTTAATAAATATTTGTTAGATAAGTGGAAAAATATTCAAGCAATTTAATCATACCTCTGTAGCTTGTTTTCTACTCCAGCTTGGATCCTTTCCAACCCCACCTGCCACAGACTGACAAGCTGTTGCTTGCAGGGGTGTTTTCTCTAATATCCTTTCCTGTTGCTCCACTCTTTCTACTTCAGTCTGTTTTCTTTTCATAAATTATTAGTATCACATGATGCCACAAGATTTTTAGCAACTTCTGGGATACTCTGTATTGGGGATGTAGTAGATCTCTACAGGGTAATGGCTGATTCCTATACATTCTATCTGGTATTTACAGAATCTCAAAACCATGCATACCTCTATTAGACACATTTAAAAATTAACTCATGTATATTCCAATAATATCAACACACATAAAACAATGATTAACATTTAAATGGCCTATTCATAAAATCCATTTATATTTTTAGAATGGCTTACCTTTAAAAGGAAGCCATTAAGAACACTTTCCTTTAAATCTTGGGGTTTGAAGGGAATGGTGTTTGCATACTTGTTTTCAGAAGCATTTCTAATGTAATTCATTGTATTAGCTGGCAGTTAATTATTCTGATTACTAAGATTGACAATTTTATTGCATTTACAAAAGAAAACAGTCTGGTATCTTTTTCTTCTTGAAAAAAAATCACTAACATTTAAAGAATTGGAGATTTGAAGGACACAATATTCTTATTCTTTTCATGAGACTTCATCCGACCACATTATCTTTATTACAAGTATAGCCAAAAATAGCACAGTATTATGTAACCTTGATAGGGGGAATGCTAGATAACTTCATCTGTGCAAATCACTTTCCATGAGCCTACTTTTTTATCACGCAAGTGGTGACTCCATGACTCCAGCATTCACAAGTGAATGATAGAGCTCCAGATTGCTATTTAACCACCATATGAAAAGTCTGCATAAATAGATTTACTTAAGGAAGCAAACAGTTGCATGTGATCCAAAACATAATCAAACCAGTGGGGAGGGGGGAATAAAAAACATTAAAATCTTGAAATAATCCCTCTCCCTATTTGTGGTTGAAACTGATCTCTATTCTGCCCTCTGCAACTATGAAAACAAAATATGTTTTCACCCAAAACAAAATAACCCACAAAAAATTAACTAAGCCAGCTTCCAAGAGATGGTACCTGTCCATCAGCTGAGAATGAGCCAAGACACTTAACTCCTGAGGTCCAGGCCTGGCACAGTTAGTTATGGTAAATACGTATTGAATGCATTAAAAATGGGAGATTTTTGTTTTAAATATGAAGATGAATTGGCAGAGTTAATAGGTGGCAGTATGATTTTTCAGTCCAGAGAATTTTAAATTCTGAAAATCTCATCATAAAAGATTTTGCTTTCTTTTGCACACATGTACTGCAGGACTGAAAGCCATTTAAATGTATATACATCATGCGTTTCAAAGCCTTGAATGAAATTCACTGTATCACAGCACTCCTTAGGTAATGAAAGCCAACACTGAAATATATTAAATAATGCTAATAACTAATATCATTTACTTCTCACCAAAACTTTGTGAAATAGGTAGTATTTTGAATTGGTTTTCTTTATTCCTGTTTTTAGGCAAGCAAATTTAGACTTTGGGAGTCTCACTAAGTTATGTAAGGTCACAACGCTAGAACAAGTAGCAAATGGCTCCAGTCAACTCCAGAGTTATTCTCACTATGGCAAGTTAACTTCCCTTCCATCATAGTCAATTTCTTCCTCCTCTGAGCTCCTACAACATTTATAATTGCTCTTAATCATTGAGCTCTGCTGATGCTGCCTAATCTATAATGTAATTTTGTAGATCATATTATCTGTTTTCTATTAATTTCCATTTTTATTTTTATAATGGGTTGTCTTTATCCTGTTTATGTTTTTTTCTGAGCTACTAAGTTTAATGCTTAGTTTATCTTTTTTTTTTGTAAAATAAATGGATTGACAGCTATAACTTTCCTTCTAGCACTGCTTTAGCTGTATCCCATGAGTTTTAACATATAGTAATTTGTGTTCAACTTCACATATGTTGTTAATTTCACTTTAAATTCATGTATAATTAATCAATTAATTAAGAAAGTATTTTTGTTTCTCCAAGGACACTCTTTTTCACTTTTTCATTATTGATTTATAATCCAATTGCAATATTGTTAGTTAACATGAATTATAAAACAACATTTAGGGTATGTGAAGATTTATTTTATAGCCTTGTATATGATTACTTTAAGGAGCTGTCCATAATCTTTGAAATCACTTGTAAGAGGTATTGATAGGTACCTTACATTCTATCACCATCTCAGATTTTTATGGATAGATAAATAAGTTTCTTCCAAGAATTATTTGTACATCTCAGTTAAAACTTCTTCTCCTAACATATAACATAACATATGTACTTTGGTGGAAAGAGATTCAGTGAATAGGAAAAACAACCTCAACACTAGAGTTGTTTGTACACACAATGGGTTTCATTTCAAATGTGAAACAAATGCCATGCATCATAAATGAAATCTCCAAGCTTTGAAGTTGGATTTGAGAATTATTCTATGATACAATACCTCCTTTTAGAAAGTAGAAATATGGTAAGTTGGTAGGTAGCTAGCTACCTAAAGAGATAGATTCCCAACAGGTTTTGTTTTTGTGAAAAGATATCCACCTTCTTCAGGCTCTCGACTCACACATGCAGCATGTTGGGAATATTCACAGTTCAAACCACCTGACCTGCAGGTGGCTGGTGAGTACAAATAACCAGAGACCACACATCTGCCAGTGCACTTCCTTCCTGCTACCATGAACAGCTCTGACTGCTCAGGCTCAGATTTGTGTATTACTTTTGTTTTCACTAGATTTTTGTGCATATGTGTGTTTCCTTCTACTTAAAGTCTTGCTTGAGTCAAATAGAAATAAAATTCTCTCTTAAAGATGATTAATGGCAATCATTCTTCAGTGCATTTTCCCCTAAACTCTACTCTGAAGGACAGTCAATGTAAAAAAAGATTAAGTTATTTATAACCAGTTAGTCTTAAATTCTTAAATAAGCAATTAGATCTATAATATAATAATATAAATAGAAAACCAAACTGGCAGAAAAATTTACATTCTCTATGTGCTTTTGAGTAGAACAGAGATTTCTAACATGATAGCCAAAAACCTTAAGAAAGGACTAATGGAGCCATGTTGGAGCACATACCTGTGATCCCAGTTGAGGCTGTTTGATGGCAAGTTTGAGGCCTGCTGTGCAATTTAGCAGGACCTCAGGTCAAAACAAAATAAAAAGGACTTAGAGTGTAATTCAGTGGTAGAGTACTTGCCTAGCATGTGCAAGGCCCTGAATTTAGTACCACCAGACGGGAAAAAAAGGGGGGAGGGTTATTAGAAAGATTTCAAGGGACAAATGAATCTTAAAAGATAATATTAAACATGTTTGGGGGAGTGATTTTTCTTTTTTCCTGAGGAGAGTTATAGCTTGTGTTGTTAAATTCTCCATGACAAGGTAAATATTAACAAACAAAAAATTGTTATAGTGATAGGCATATTTTCTTTAAATTACTTTGAATTCTATTATAAATATAAAGGTGGACATTTTCTTATCTTTTACCTTGCACACTTATGGTACCTTTCAAAACTGTTATCTTTTTATCCTTTAACATAGTTTATTTTAGAACCAAGTTAATTTAAAGAAGCCTGTAGTACTTTGCATTTTCTCATTCTGAGGCGTTTTCACTTATAACTCCTGTAACAAATATATAGCAGTGTAACTTTTTTAAACTGTTGTTAAATTTAGACATCTTTTAAGTTCCAGGCACACAGTACTTAATTAATGGTCCTTTTCCAGCTTTATTTAAATAGTCTACTTGCTTTTTGCTGTCTCACACTGAGCCAAAACCTTGATCAAAAAATAAGATTTTATAAGCCATTTAGGATAAAAAAAATTTGAGAGGACCTCCCCAACAGGAAACCCCAGAAAATAACATACAAGAAAACTTATAATGATGATAAGAAAAACCCAATTTAATATTTAGGGAAGTAATTTCAAGTACCCGTAAATGATATATTTTTAATGTTATTGAAGACGGGCTTTTTGTGGTTTAATCTAGGTGTAGGGAGGAAATTCTGAGGCTCATATTCAATGGAAGAATGTAACCAAACGAAGAATAAAGAAATCTTTGTTTTCTACGAGAACAAAACCTCTCCCTGGCCTCACATCCTTTTGTTCCCTCAGAGGAAGGCTTTGAATCAACAGGTCTCTTCATTCAAGTTATGTAATTGCAAGCAACCAGTGCTGCTGCAGGTTGTTTTAAGCCAAAATTACCAAATTAATTGGATTTCCCAGAATCACTATGAGTTCAAGATATCCAGTCTCAAAAGACAATGGAGTTAGAAAACCATGCCCAATGATGAGACTTCAACATGAGTCTAATGATTATACCATTGCTTCTATCAACAACCATTAGATGATGCTCTGTGTCATGGCTGTTCCTTGCATAGATACTCAATGCTTCCCCTAGTTCCACTCCTGTTACTGGCCCTGGATAATGGACACTCATGCAGCGCCACACCCAAACCACCATATGTTTTACCCTTGTCACCATTTTCACCACCTCTTCTGCAACTTCCTCACCATTTCCGTCACTAGCAAAGAGAAAATACTGCATTTCTCCTTTTTGGAGACACTAAGCCAAACACATGTTCCTGTTTCATATCTACAATTGGTTATATCTAAAATTGGTATGAAAGGGAAGCTGTGAAGATGAATATATAGAGTTAATTGGCATTTATAGCAACAAATGAGCTGTATGCCACCAAAACTCACAAAGTAAAAGTTATCCAAATATGGAAAGGCATTATTGCACTTGGAAGACAAAAAGCATATCTGGTGAGGCTTTCCTTATTTAAAATATACAAATGTTTGGATGATGTACATGTATGATTATATATGGCACTCTATAACTATATCTTGCTCATAAAATATGCACTCCTTTCTTCCACAAAGACATCAGCTATCACATCTAGTTTCAAGATCTTTGGGGAATGCCATTCCTTTTCTTATTCTAACATATTCCTGGGTCAATGATCTTTAATATATGAACTAAAATAAAATGAGAAAGAGGGAAGAAAAGAAAGAAATGCAGATTCGTTTAAAGTGTGTGTGTGTGTGTGTGTCTGTGTGTGTGCGTGTGTGTGTGAATACATGGCTATAAGAAAAAATGCAAGCATACTCAACTTCATATCTACAACTGGTTATATCTAAAATTGGTATTTATGACCTCCATACTCATCAATAATCATATTTATTCAATCCCTATTATTCAACCAAAACCAAATCTGAGCATAATTCCTTGCCTAAATTTTTAAGTTACAACTTTATTTCTTAGAAACCAATCCCTGAAATTTTTACCTCTATACCATTGCTTTTTACTCCATTTAATTGACATGATATACCTGGGTTCTATCTGTCCTTCTTTCTATCTCCATTGTATAACAGCAAACTTGTTTCCATTTGATTTTCAGGTTATGTCACCCAAGCAAAGAACATAACCCTGGATACTATTGCCTGCTTCAATGACATTTGAAGCCTAAAATTTGGGGGCAACAATCTCCACTTGAAATTCAATGGAACCCTAAGTATCTTCAAGAGAAAGTATTCTTCTATGAATATACTCAAACTTGTAAGCTACAAGAAGCCAGAGATATACACATAAGCAGCAAGTAGTGTGACTATGAGAAAAAAAAATCACCATTCAATGAGTTCAAAGTATATTAGGCATCCTATATATAGGAGAACACCTCAGCCTTAAAAGGATGTCCCCCAGATGGCACTGTAATTGGATCTTGTACTGTTTAAGAAAAGTCAGAAAGAAAAATTGTCTCTCAATGTAGGGGTATGTGGTAAATCTAGGATATCTCATTCAAATCAGAACATTAGACCACAAACATGTATTTACTAAATGCCAGGCAAGTGAACAGCCTCAAAAAGCTAAATAAGAAGCATTTATCCAGCAGAAATTCACAGCTTCTAATCCAACAGAACCATTCCTATACCGCCGACTATAGTTGAAAGCATTCCTGCCTTGTATACTCATGTAGTTGGTTCACTGTTTTGTTTACTGAACTCACATTACAGTAAAAGAAATAATGAAGTAGGAAGCAAATGTGATTCCTAGTTAATAGTAATAACAAATCTTGAACCTTGGCTTTTATAATAACATGAAAGCCTCAAGAAAACTAAATGCATGGGGAGATAGGATGGAAAGACAATAACCATAACATGGATTGAGTATATCCTAAATTTACAAGATTAGATTTCTTACCACTAATTGGAAGAAGAACTTAACTGACGCTAAGTTTAGCAACAGGGAAAAAAAAAGAAAGAAAGAAAAGAAAATTGCATTTTGGAACCTGAGTTTTGTAGAAAGAGAAATTTTTCCTTCTCTGGATTAGCAGTTTGGAATATAGTACCTTCTTAACCAGCAAAATTTCCTTCAATCGTGCACACTTACGTAGTTGTTTACAAACATCAAATATAAATGGTTAGCTATTAAAATCTTACCCCCGAGCCAGGGCACATCTTGCAGCACATCCCAGCAGCTCTGGAGGCTAAGGTAGGAAGATCACAAGTTCAAAGCCAGCTTCAGCAAAAGCAAGGCACTAAGCAACTCAGGGAGATCCTGTTTGTAAATAAATACAAAAAATAAGGCTGGGGATGTGACTCAGTGGTCAAGTGCCCTGAGTTCAATCCCCGGTACTTCCAAAAATGTCCCACCTCCAAATGCAAGATAATCATTAGATTGTCCCTCTGGACTGTTCCACTAGATTGTATTAATTTCTGGAGATATAGGGATCAGACTGTATCTAATTCATTTCCTTATTGACTCATGAAATCTATAAGAGTATCCTTACTATAGAATAGATACTTAAAAAGGTTTAATGATTGAATGAATAAAGAATAATGAACTAGCAGAAGAATTATTAGTTTTGTAACCTCAACAGTAATGAACTATTCTACCCATTATATTATCCTACATTTCGACCTTCAATCAGCAAAAATTAAGCTGATTGTATTAAGAACACTTACAAAATTAAACTAAAAGTCAGTAGGCTACTTTCCCTCTTATCCAGTATGAAATTTAGATAAGAACTGCAAACTATAGGTCATTTCTCAGAAAAGACTAATGTTGCAGGTCCAGTGTTTTGAAATGGTAGCCCAGTGACCCATAAATGTTGAAGCCAGGGATCACCCAATTAATACCTTTCTTACAAAAGGCAATGAACTCTCCTACTTCCTGCTTTTATTTTGGCATTAAGTAACACTATGTAACAATGCCTAAAGTTAGATAGGAAGTTATGTGCCTTATTCTGAGACTTGGTTTTATTGTAAGATGGTGACTTGAAAAGTTTTATTTATTGTGCCTTTTTACATAGTTCCTACCAAGTAATTGTAGGAAATAACACAAAGCATTTTTATTCTGAAAGGTAGGAAATATTAACACAGAGTTTTTATATACAGAGTATGTTTTTAGAAAAACATGTTTTGTACTATATTCCATGTTATGACACTTGTTCCAGAGAACCCCATACATGTGACTTGAGGAACTTTGTGGAATAGGAGGGAATTGAGATAAACTTATTTTTTAAATCAAAAGAGGTATTTTTATGTGAAAATGTGTTGCCATAGTAACATACTAAAAGGGTTTAAGAGAAAGATTGTGTAAGTGCCATAGTGGTAGCAGTAGATGACAAGGTATCATCACAAATAATAGACTCAAAATGCTGCTTTTGCACCTACCTTAATGTACAAAGGCCTTTCTTCCCAAACCTGTAAGCAACCTACAATTCTCCAGAATAAGTAGACAGGGAACATTTAAGAATATGAGAAGCTGGTCTTTAAAGCATTGCTTTGTTCTAGGTTTCAATGGTATAATTGAACTCAACTGCCACAGGATGTAAATATCAATCACTCCCCCATAACTTCCTTCTTTGTTTCCATTGGAAGTCATTAATTAACACATCTTGGAGCTCTTTCATGACTCAGGATCTAAGGAGAGTCCTAAAAACTATTATTTGGTAAAAGGACTGGGAAAACCCATCAGTTGTCATGGCAAGAAAGATCAGTAATTTATGGGAAAAAAATCTAAACAAGTAATAAATTTAAATCCCACACTATAAATTTATGATGAAAATCAGCCTATCACAGTAAAAGAAAAGTGTTACTTCTCTAATTATGAAATTGTTATTTTCACAAAGTATTTCTAAGATATTGTAGTGTAAATTTCTAAGTATGGAAGTATCTATATGAAACAAACCAAAAAAACCCTAACATTTGTCTTTATAATTAGATTTGGAAGAAGAGCTTAAATCTGGACATCCAGATTCAAAGATCCTTTCCCTTAATTAATTCAATTATTTACTTAATGACTAGACTGGCTATAAATATCACAATGAGGTGCAAGTTCAATACCTTATCTCTACTCCCCTATATAAGCCTTTTTCCTTCACCTGAATTCCGTGTTCATCTGCCTAAATCTTATCATCCCTCCGTCTCTCATTTCAGTGCCAACTTCTTCATATCTTCCCTAGTGGCTAATGAAGATCATCTTACACAGGTTCTCTGAGCTGTCCTAACTGTTTACTTGAACATCTTATATGACAGTTCTCATGCACACTCTCTTCTATTTCAGTTATGTAGTTAAGGTCTTAAAGCTTTTTTCCAGATGGTTGGTTCTCAAACTTTATCATCTGGGTCACTTGTAAAGGATTCAAATTGTTGTGGTGGGGCCTTGGAATCTGCCTTTTCAAAATGTTCCCCACATTCTAATGTTTCTTCTTGTTGTCCAGTGTTTTTCTCTTTTAACCCACAGCCAAATTGCAAGCTTTCTCTCAAAAACATTTTGGCTACATTCCAGTGGTTTAAATTTTTTTCTACTCTTCATTCTACCACCTATCATTTGTGGCATATTTGATTATTATTGGGATCCAATATGGTACAGTAACAAATAAAGCCTCAAATCTCTATAGTTTAACACAACTAAGTTTTATTTCACATATCATAACTTTACATTTTAGCCATGTCACATGAAACACATGACCTACAAGTTCTTTATGATATAGACATATGTCACTTTTCATATTTTATTGACCAGAACTAATCACCTGGCCTCAAACTTAGCTCAAGATACATAAGCAAATAAAGGTTATTGGGTGGACTCTGTGTCCAAAATAAATTGCCAATTGCTAAGGCTTTTAATATATCTTACAACACAACTCCAAAATGTCCAAAAGAAGAATTACTGGCATAATGATCATCATAATTTTAAACTTTAATTCCTTGAGCATTCACTACATTATTGTGGTAAGTGCAATATGAAACTATTTAATTGTTACAACACCAGGAGGAAGGATTATTAGGTATACTCCACTTCAGAAAGTGGTTGCTTGGTAATGCAATTTGTCCTAGTACACAAAGCTTACAAGTTGTGGATCCAGCCATGAAACAAAGCCTCTAGCTCTATGGCTTGTTAAGGAGTGGCTTTATATTTCTTTGAAAACTGTTTACCCAATGAGATCTTTACAAGTCAAAAATATCATAAAATCACTCCCCATAGATTTGAAAATACAATTCCAAATGTCCTAACATGGTACAAAAACCCTTCCTGACAATCTTTTTTTCAATTGTCTAGCCTACTCTATCATTACCACAATTCTTTAACGATTTTTGTTTCAGCCATACTAAATAATGTACATTTCCATACTTATCCCTTATTTCTTCTTACTTTAATTACTTTTCCTATTATACCCTTTGTCTTCTCTAGACACTTCTCATTGATATTTTAGGCCTTCCTTTAGATACTAGAGTTGTTGAAACAAGAGAAAAAAAAAGAATTGTAAAACTTCAGGGAAAATCAACATCATGAATGACTAGATTCAGTCAACAGAACAGCTAACATCTGAGGGGGCGGGGAATGAAAGGACAAAAAAATACATTAAAATATATTAAAGACAGGCACAGTGGCACACAACTATAGTCCCAGTTATTGGGGAAGGGAGACAGCTGAGGCAGGAAGAGTCCAGGTTTGAGACCAAGTTGGGAAACTCAGCAATATCCTATCTCAGATTTTAAAAAATAAAAAAATTGAGCTGGGAATGATATAGCTCAATGGTTGAGCACACCTGGGTTCATTCCCCACTAGTATAAAAAAGAGAAAAATTAAAAAAAATAAAATTTAAAAAGTTATTATATTCATAAAGTATTAATGGACTCATAGGAAAAAGGATTGTAGAAATGTAACCAGTGATTGTTAATATGGAAAAAAATTTCATCAAATGAATTAAATGCTAATGTAAGTCTAGCTAAAGATTATATTATTAAGCTGGAAAATTAAATAAAATAATTACCCCCAGAATGTAGTTTAAAACATAGTTCATTATGCCATTCAAAATGCAATACAAATTTTCTTTTACATATATTTTTTCTTCAACACATACCCAGTCAATTCATATTTAACCATTGTAGTGTTTTCATTAATTCCTTAGAATCAGAAAACAAAATGGGCATTTTTGCTAGTTGATAACCCTCTCAATTCTTTTATGTTTCAGTTTTCCTTGCTATATTTTTTTCCTGATGATATTTTTAGGGGGCTTGTTTTTGTTGAAAGAATTGAATTGCTTATCCAATAGAGTTTCTTAAAATCTTTGTGTTTTTTTTAAAACTGCTTTATCTATTAACTTGTTCTTCTGTTCCCTGTATTTCTTGGCAATTGGTAGTTCAATTAAGTGGCTTGATTGGATTCATTCATGGAGGCTTGATAAGTTGTAGTATAGACTTCCATTAGGAGGTACATAATGCCTGTCCTTATGTTGTGGGAATGCCAGGAATGTACCACCAGAAAGCATGGTCCCTCCATTCTTGTGTTCTAGTCAGGCAAGATTACAAGATGGCAATGAACACACGCACACACACACACACACATGAACACACCTGTGCAAGCACATGTAGCTGCACACATCAGAGGTCTGTTGAAAGCAAAAGTACGGGGCTGGGGATGTGGCTCTTGCCTGGCATGCATGCGGCCCGGGTTCGATCCTCAGCACCACATACCAACAAAGATGTTGTGTCCGCCGAAAACTAGAAAATAAATATTAAAAATTCTCTCTCTCTCTCTCTCTCTCTCTCTCTCTCTCTCTCTCTCTCTCTCTCTCTCTCTCTCTCCTCTCCTCTCTTACTCTCTCTTAAAAAAAAAAAAAGAAGAAAGCAAAAGTCCGTTTGGCATAGACACCCAATGATGAGTCTCCAGAGTGAGAATTGCACCTGTGTATTCGGGACTCATTTCTACATATACCTTTAGATCCTGGTTTTGTCAGGCCTGTGGACTGAATTGAGAACAAGCAAGGTAGTATGTAGATGGGCCCCACAATTACCATGGTGGAATCTGCTGATTAGTTTATGTTTTAAGGCCTGTTTTACATGAGGGGAGATGGGGCGGGGTTCCTTGTTCTGCTCTTGTGGTTTGTAGGTCTGCTGGCATCAGAGTTGAGACATCCTGTTCTCACTAGACAGCTGACAGCACATCCTGTGTTCTTTGGAGAGCTAATTTTATCTCCTTCTGTGAATGCATCTCTGTGACTTCCTATGGTTCCTGCTTATCCCTATAACTTAGATCATGAACCATTGATTATAATTACACAGATGCATTCAATTAATCTATATTTCAAATGCATTAATTCTTTGGTTATTATCTGGAATGCTTCTGTAGAAACATCCTTTTACTTAAAGTTTGCTTATCCTGAGGTACAGTTTACATAGGGAAGGGAAGGGAAATGCTTGATTTTTTAAATATTATTTACCACTTTTCCAAATAATGACTTCCTTAGCAATCTCCAAAGTTAACAAAGGATATATTTTTCTTAGTGTCATTATTGAAGATAGGGATTATTTTTAACATTTGTATTTGTTCTTTTTATATATACATGACAGTAGAGTGTATTTTGACATATTATACATACACGGAGTATAACTTATCCTGATTAGGATCCCATTCTTGTGGTTGTACATGATGTGGAGTTTCATTGGTTGTGTCTTCATACATGAACACAGGGAAGTTATTTCTGATTCATTCTACTGTGTTTCCTAATCCAATACCCTTACTCTACCCTTCATTCTCCTTGGTCTAATCCAATGAATGTCTGTCCCTGCTTCCTTTATTGTGTGTTAGCATTCACATATCAGAGAGAATATTCAGCCTTTGGTTTTGGGAACTGACTTATTTCACTTAGCATAATATTCTCCAGTTCTATCCATTTACAGGCATATGTCATCATTTAATTCTTTATTGCTGAGTAATATTCCATTGAATGTGTGTATGTATACATACACACATACATTTATCTGTTGAAGGGCATCTAAGTTGGTTCCATAGCTTAGTTATTGTGCTATAAACATTGATGTGGCTGCATCACTGTTGTATGCTGATTTTAAGTCCTTTGGGTATATACTGAGGAGTGGAAAAACAAGGTCAAATGGTGGTTCCATTCCAAGTTTTCTGAGGAATCTTCATCCTGCTTTCCAGAGTGGTTATGCTCCCACTAGCAATGTATAAGTGAATCTTTCCCCCTACATCCCACTAACATTTATTGTTACTTGTAGTCTTGATAATTGTCATTCTGACTGAAGTGAGATGGAATCTCAGTGTGGTTATAATTTGCATTTCTTTAATCACTAGAGATGTTGGACATATTTTTATGTATTTGTTGATCAATTGTATTTCTTCTTCTGTGAAGTGTCTGTTCAGTTTCTTACTCCATTTATTGATTGGGTTTGTTTGTTGTTTTTTTTTTTTGGTGTTAAGTTTTTGAGTAGTTCTGTGTATATCTTGGAGATTAATTCTCTATCTGAGATGCAAGTGGTGAAGATTTTCTCCCATTCTGTAGGCTCTCTCTTCACATTCTTAAATAGTTCCTTTGCTATGAAGAAGCTTTTTAGTTTGAATTCATCCAATTTATTAATTCTTGATTTTACTTCTTGCTCTTTAGGAATCTTCTTGAGGAAGTTGGTTCCTGGACCACATGATGGACTACATTTTCTTCTAGTAATTTTGCAGAGTCTGTGGTCTCATGCCTAGTTCCTTGATCCATTTATATATATATAATATATTCATATATAATATATATATTAGTTGTAGTTACAGTAGTTACATACCTTTCTTATTTTTTATTTATTTATTTTGATGTGGTGCTGGGGAACGAACCTAGTACCTGACACATCCTAGGCAAGCACTCTACAGCTGAGCCACAACCACAGCTCTGGTCCTTGAACCATTTTGAGTTGAGTTTTGTACAGGGTGAGAAATAGGGGCTCAATTCCATTATACTACATATGGATTTTAAGTTTTCCCAGTACCATTTGTTGAAGCTATCTTTTATCCAATATATATTCATAATGCTGAACATAGAGACTTCAACATAATCTAGTTTCAAGTCATTGCAGATACTGCCTTTATTGGTACTATGTTTTCTCATTGTTGGTCTGGGAGTCCATTGAACATGGCTCCTGGCTCCTGACTCCTTTTCTGATATGGATTGAACAATTTTTAATAACTTATTTTCTTTGTAATATGAAAATATATTTTAGACTCTTCCTATACATTTCCTTCTACTAAAAATAGAATAAACATGATACGAACAATTTAATAGTTATGACAACAAAATTATCAAATTTGGCTGAAAGATATGAAAGAAGCCCCAATAAATTGAATATATTTTACTTTTTCCAATAATTTAATAATTTAAAATAAATATTTAAATTATTATAAATTCTATGAAACTGGTAAAATACCAGAAGGGATCTGGATTCTAAAGTTCACAGAGAACAGGAAATGTGCATGTGCATGAATAACCTAAAGAATTATTTGGAAAGTTTACCTTATTGTCACACACACACACACACACACACACACACACAAATACACACACACAAATGTGTCAATAATATACCTCAAAGTATATGAAAGATCCTGTTAATTAAAAGAGTACTGTGTTGACACAAGAATTGGTTTCAAAAATGTCTTAAAGAAAATGTAGTTTATATTAAAATTGGTAATTCAACAGAGAATATAGTTTATTTAATAGGTGCTATTAATAAAATTAGCAATTTGTAAAAAATAATCTGACTCATATCTTATTAAAGAAATAAATAATAAATTGTTTATAGATCAAATACATAAAACAAGTGTATAATACCACTAAAATACAATTCATATTTCTATATTTTGATATGATGAGGCTTTTCAAGAAGAAAATATCACTGTAGTTTATAAGCTAAAATTTCCATAAAAACTAAAACTCTGTCAAAGGACATGACAATCAAAATTTGACTTGGGGAAAAGATTGACAAGATAAATGAAATTAATGTAATAATAAACTTAGTATCTGTTTTACAAAAAAGGTGTCTACAAAAATGTTCTTAATCTTACAAAGAAGAGTGAAATGCAAGAAAGAAATAATAACAGTCTCTAAAACTGTTAATAACATTCAAACTGACTAGTATACAGAAATATATGAGTTACTACTTTTAATACTTAACATTGAATTTGATTAAGTGAATTGATAATAACTATGATTACCACAGATGTGAGGAAATGGGCCTTGAAACTCACTGTCAGTGAAAATGTAATTTGTACAATTTTTTTTTTGTGTGTGTGTGTGTGTGGGTTCTAGGCCTCCCTGAGTTCAGGGTTGAGACAATCTGTTGTCCTGAGATAACCTTTTGGAGGGCAATTCAGTAGGACTGACTACAACTTTAAAGAGAGCCATTGACCCCTAATTTCACTTTTGGGTATATATCCTAACAACAATATCTAACAGAAGCATTTCAAAGTTGCACATGCAAGGATGTATACCTCAATACTGTTTGTAATGCAAACACAGGAAACAATTTAGGTATCTATTGGTATAGGAATAATTAAATTATGCTACATCCGTACTATTCATTCAAATAAGATGGTAAAGGAGACTGAGGTAATCTTCAAAAGTTTACAAAGAATTATATGTTAATGATTATTGTTAAGAGGAAAAAAAGCAAGACACAGAAAAACATACATAGTGCTACCCATTATGTATGTTAAAAAGCATACATTTCTGCAAATATATATATATATATATATATATATATATAAATTCATAGAAAATTCTGAATGGATATGCTAAATTATGTAGAGACTATTCCAAGGAAAATGTCTTGGTGGCTCTTTATACTTATAATTTGAGGTGGCATTTTATTTTTGCATTTCTTACAACCAAAACTCAAAACTTCCTCTCTTCACTATAAAATGCTTAGAGATGAAGCTTCCAGTTATTTTACAGCTGCAATTTGGTCACGACTGAAGGTAGAACATGTCAAACACATTATTACTTATAGTTAATTTAAAAAATTATCTCAATACAAAAAGTGAATCATTTAATAAAAAATTTAAAATAAAATAGAATATATTTACTCTATAGAGTCCTGAGTCCATATCAGATTCTGTATTCTTTTCAGAGTCCATTAAAAATAATCTTTCCAGATGGCAAATATTCAAAGACACACACACACACACACACACACACACACACACACACGCACATACAGGTATTTCCTGCAAGTATATGAAATCAATGATCATCTGATCTGTATTCTCAAAATTGATCCTTGAAAATTAATATGCCTTGAGTATATCTGTAAATCTTTTCTAGTCCTGATTTCAGAGATAGAGACAGAAAGAGAGAGGGAAGGAGAAAGAGAAAAGAAGGGAGGGAGGGAGAGAGATAAAGAGAGATAAAGAGAAGGAAAAGAAGGATAAGGAATTGCTTCTATTTTAATTTAGGGTTTATCGTGAACATTTTCAAAAGAGTAGAAGTGTAAAGAATGACATATTAAAACCCCATGTTCCCATGATCTGTCTTGCATAATTATCTACCCAAAGTCGTCAAGTTTCATCTGTATCTAACTCCCTTCTACCTTTCCCCCAAATAATTTTGAAGAAATTCTTAGATATGGTATCATTCCATCTTAAATATTTTAGCACATAGCTCTAAAAGATAGAAACTGTGTTTAAAAGCAGAATTTCAAAATTAACATACAACCTAAAATGTTAAGCACAGTTTCTTATTACTGTTAAATATCCAGTCAGGACTCACATTTCCTTGATAGTTTTATTTCAAACTTTTTGGAGTTTATTTGTTTGAATCAGTGTAATGTGAGAATTAATAAAGTCCACACATTGTAATTCATAAATATATGTATTTAAATCACCTAAATATACATGCTCTCTTTCTCTCCTTAGCTCTATCACTATCAATATCCATCTCTCTCTCTTCCTCCACTTCCCAACTTTGTAATTTATTTATGGCAGAAACTCTTGTCATTTGTTTGTAGCATTACCCATCTGAATTCTGCTGATTGCATCTCTTTTGTATCAATTATCATGCTCCACTGTCCCCTATTTATTTTTTATTATTTTTTGACACAATACCTTTAGTCCATTCACTTATTTTATGTGGTGCTGAGGATCGAACACAGGGCTCCGTGCATGCTAGTTGAGCGCTCTCCACTGAGCCACAACCCCAGCCCCCCATCTATTTATTTTTTATATTGATAGTTAGATCCAAAGGTTTGCTCAGACTCAGAACCAGCTATTTAGAAAACTACTATACATGTGATATTGTGTGCTACTTTCAGAAACTATATCATTTCTGGTTGTTGCTCTTTTGATATTAATGGCCATTAATGTTCACTGCCCAAGACTTTTAGAAATGGCGTTTTAGAATTAAATTCAACACTTCTTCCACCTATAAGGCCATATGAATCTGGCTTCTGCTTACATCTCTGAGCTCATTTTCTATCACTTCCCCTACTCTGGGCAGTGAACTTCGTGCTCTTCCTCCAACAGAACAGGCTTTATGGATAGCACTATAATCAGCTCTCTCCTAAGATGGTGTAACTCACTAGATCATTGAAATCTTTGCTTAAATGTCACTCCTCAGAATCACTTCCTGACTGTTCTATCTAAAATAGTATTATTTTAGATAATGTTCAAAATGTATGCCTTAGCATTATTTATTTTATAGTCTTTGACTACCTGGTGTTATAATATGTAGTTACTGTTTTCAAGGCTTTTCAAGTGAGGGATAAGCTCATCATGGGGAGAAATTTAATTTTCCACAGCAAATGAAGACTACAAGCTTAATAAATATTCCTTGTATATAATCCTGAATGGGTATAAAGGAGACTCAGTTTTTCAGTGATTGACCACATGGATGTAAAGATCCCCCAAGCTGGATGAAAGCCAACAGGTATTTGGAAGTGACAAGGAGATATATAAAAGATACCAACTAGGAAAAGAAGATTTTTTTATATCCACATGCATTATCAGTTCAGTAACTCAGTAGTCAAGCTAAATGTTTTTGTTCTATAAATGATTCAAGCTTTTGTTAAGAATTAATAAGCATGAATACATATTTATCTTGAGTATCACCTATTATATATTACTTCTGTAAATGGAGTTCTTTAAATATTATTAAGTAAATTTGCATACAAAGCAAGTATCTCTCAAAAGAGTGCTTATCTCAAATTAAAAGCTGTAGATATCTTATGAATAGAATTTAAAAGCTTTAAAAAATTACTGCCACTAAATTATACTATATTACATTCAGGTTTTGTATGTTATATAAGATTTTTCTACTTTGTTATAATAAATGTATTACTGAAATCACTTTAAAATAGTTGGTTCAATTAGGGCTACTTCTGACTGTAATAGAATACCCAATTAATTTACTTAAAAAAAATTCAACCAAAAAACTGGAAATTTATATATATATATATATATATATATATATATATATATATATATATATATGTGTGTGTGTGTGTGTGTGTGTGTGTGTGTGTGTGTGTGTATGGGGGGGTATGTATATGTATATATATTTAAAAGAACAAACTTTAAAAACAGAAATGTAATGAGATATTTTATACCCGGATCGCTGAGGCAGAAGCAAGTCTTAATTTCAGTGTAGCTGCTGGTATTCAAAATGACGTGAAACTAGAGCTGTCTAGAGTATGATAATGTAGCCATCAGAGGAACAGGAGTGAATCATTTGAACTCCTGAGTCAAGCTCTGTTAAAAAAATATGTAAAAATATATGTGTGTGTGTATGTAATATTATATAGTATATATTATATGCTATTATATCATATTATTATGATATTTATATAATATTATATAAATTATATAAGTATAATATATAATATTTATATAGAATACATATACACACAAATATATATGTATTATATATGCTATACACACACACACATACACATATATATATATTTGGTTTTTTTGATAGAACTTGATCCAAGAGTTCAAATGATTCACTCCTATCCCTTTGATGGCTACATTATCATACTCTAGACTGCTCTAGTTTCACATCATTCTGAATTTCAGCAGCTACAATGAAATTAAGACTTGCCTCTCCCTCAGTGATCCTGATATAAAATATCTCATTATATTTCCTTTTTTGTTATTTTTAGACAAACAACAGTAGAATGTATTTTTACATATTATATATATACGGAATATAACTTATTCTATTAGGATCCCATTAGGTCTGATTGGAGCCCGTGCAAAACTTTGATTCAATCACAGTGGCCATGAGATGCTCCAATGGATTAGCCCCATTTCTACCTGCCTTTACCTACTTCTTCAAATTTTCAAGCAAACTCCTGGAGCTGAGAAGAGTAAATGCACGGAAACCCTTGTTATGTGAAAGGAGTAGAAGTGGTTCCCTAGAAGGAAAACTGCAGTGATATTACCAAACATGGGGGCAGGGTCGGGTGGGAGCTGCATAACAAAGACCTCAGCCCATTGGAAGCATTTTAAGTCTTTGACAATAATATCACATTCATCAGTAATAATGAGCATTTAATGTTTTGCCTTAGAATTACTTCCACTAAAATTATTCATTCATCTTTGAGATAGAAATGCAAACAAAATTTAAAATTTTAATATGACACAATAAATGAACTCAAATGAAAGAACTATGGACATTTCATCAACGTTCTGTCTTGTTTTCATGATTCTAACACCTATCTAACCCATCTAGACTTGATTTCTTCTCTCGCTAGATATTTGATGATATACTTCTCACCCATAGTTTCATTTTACTCTGAGCCTTTTTTATGCTGTTGGAATTTTGAGAAAAAAAATGTACTAAGGCTTTAGTTTAGAGGGAATTTAAATATATTAGTAGATTATACAACCCAAGTGTTCTATATTTCTCTTCAGTTATTCAATTTTTGTTCACATGTATCAATAATAATGATTTCTTCATGCAGTTTTGTTTCTCAATTTAAATTAACTCCTAGATATTTTTGACTACCTTATACTTGGTTCTGAATTATTTTAAGTAGGTGTTATCACAAGTTATTATCGATGCCTTAGAGAGCTACTAATACTTGTATATTTATATATATTTTTTCCAGTCACTTTAATGGTGTTCTAGAAGTAATCCCAATATTTTCAGCAGATCTTAGGAATATACTTAGAACATAATTTTGTGACATGCAAATAATAATGTTATTCCCATTTTCTTTTATTTCTGTTTTATATATTATCACCTTAGCTAGAGTTTACAGAAAACAATTGTGTTTCTCAGATATACTTAGGAAAAAAGAAGTAATTTGAGTAGATAGGATTTAGCGCTTCTTTGTCAGTTTATTAAAAACCATTCACCATGATATTTCTGCATGCATATCTCAGACCAGTCTCATTCTGTACTATCTTTACAAAGCTGTTTAGGAGCCTTCTGGGGCAGAGAGTAGATTTATTTCTTATCAGGATCATAAAAATATTGTCCTTCCCCTGAGCAAAGTTTGCTCAGATTTTCTATCAATCCCTTAGAAGACTGAGATTTCTGAAATTCAGGATTTCTCAGCTGTGATGCAAAGTCACTATATATCCAGCATCTATCTATGTGGTACCACATCACTCCCACAGGACGTGGGCAAGAGGAACTGGTGTGCACATGAAGCTTATGCTACCTGCTGTGCCATGAGTGATACAGGTATTTTTTTTTCTGGCCCAGGAGTTTCATGTGTTTTGCCAGCATTTATGAACAGTGGCAGGCCAATTTGATGCAAGCAGGCTAAAATGTCTAACCCGTGTCAGCTTTGATATTATTGTCTGTTACTGTTCATGAGTATTCTTGTAGTTGCTACTGGAGAATAATTGTTTTTCCACCTGTCCTTATGAATTCATCAGGATTGTCTCTCATTGTGGAATCCAATCAGAGTCCTATGTGCAAAATAGGCACAATTCCCCTAAGATACCAAATCCATCTGTGGATAATGGTCATTCCTTTTTTTTTTTTTTCTCTAAGCAGTAATGATCTCTTTTTGATATCCTTTAAACCAACTACAGAATTACAGGATTAAAAACATCACCTTTACATCCTATATAAAATTTACAGAGTGGAGATGAAATTGTTAATGTTTACAAAACATATACATGTATCAAAGAAAGAAAGAAACAATTTATAGCTATTAGAGTCCTAATTTCTGTACCTAATTATGAACTCACTTTTATATTTGTCATTCTAATGTTATTCTAACATTCCTTAATCTGGTCTCCTGATTGGTCAAAATTTTGTTTTGATTTTTTGTTTGCCTAGTTTCATTCCTCAAACCCTTATTCTTGAAGAATCAGGGTCCTTCGTATTCCTAATTAGGATACTGTAGTCTTCCATTCTTCAATCACTGTATGGAAACACTAAGAATCACCCTATGTAGTCCTCTCAGTCTCATATTGCTCTGGATCTCCACTGGGTAGCAGTGCTTTCTTTTTCATTGACAGTTGGAACCAACTTCTTTATCCAATACAGTGACTCTTCTTCTTTCCTTATATTCCTCAGAAACAATTCTAAATTCACAGACTCATACTTGAGGGCCTTAAAAGCAAATAATTACTTAGTGTAAATTCCTTTTTCTACCCTTAGTTTCAAGCCTCTTGTGTTCTGAGTATGGGAAATAAAACACCACAAACTGGAAAGGTTTAGAGTTCCTGGTGAATCTTTTGGGATATCTAATCAATCCCTCACTCTTCATTACTTACTCTGCAATTCAAAATTTTAATATATTATGAATAGTTCTATCACGTCTCTGCTTTTATTAACAGTACAGTACATGTGAAAAGACTTATGATTCTCATGGATAAGAGCCTGAGAAGACTTTTATTTATTTTGGTGTAACAATTGCCCTTTGACCAGAAGAAATATTGTTGTTAAATACCATGATGTTCAAGAAAGCAAACAGTAAGTCGCTGGATTATAATGCTGGCTAAAACATTTTGGGCAGGGGGAACAAATCAATACCTTTGATGTCTAGTCCAGTGAAATCAAATTGCTTTACCATCCATAATGGAAGGCAAGAGAGTTAGATGCTTCTGTAGGAAATGGTGCCATATCACATGCCCAGTGTTGGTCACTACTGCTGGCAAGTATTTTATTGAGCAAGTGCTGAGTCATCTATCCAAATTACAAATTCAGAACTCTAGAGTAGATTCAGGGCCATAGAAACCGACTTTGAAAGGAACTTGAGCCCAAACTCCACTTATTTCCTGGTTTCCATTGGTCCCCACTCTGACTGATGAAGCATAAAATCATTTTAGGTTATCTGGGATTCATGTCAGTTCAAAGCTCTGTTAGCCCTGAAATTCCTAGGCATTTCTCCTTCTGCACTGAGTAGATACCATAAATGGCTATTTTAATGACAAAGACCAGAATGAAGATTTTACAGTAGTTGTGTCACCATTGAAAGGTCTTTCTTCAAATAGACCTGGTCTCCTGTTTATTCCAAATGAAGTCATATGACTCAAATTCTGCCAATCTAACAACATAAGCACAAGTCCTGGATATAAAAATGTGTATTATGTGGCTGTGTTTAAGCTCAGGAAGGTTGTTGATTTTCTGGCTGGTGTGATACAGGTACCGATCCTGATATCCAGTTCTAAAAGTAAAAGAAATCAAGCATCAGCAGCAGATGATACTTTAGCTAGGCAAGTCCTAGCTAAATTTCCATGGTTGAAAATTATTTCCAGCTACTTAGTTTCTCTACCTCACTAGGGGATCTGTGACCTATCCAATATCTTTCAAATATATATAAATTCTTTTTCTGTGGAGATGGTACAGGTAGATTCTGTTGTTTGGAGGGGTGTGGATAACTGACTGAATCACTTCATGGAACATCGGAGAAAATTGCAAGTGCTCAGGAATATTTAAAATTTAGTCTGTACCTGAACAAGTGTTCCCCAGAAGTGCAGACAGATTAGAAGGACATAATGATCAAAACAGAATACTTTTCCAGGCTAAAGAAAGATCAAAGATTTATTATCTCTATAGACAAGTGCAATTACTGAGCAAGTATCAAAATCAGAATCATGCCCTACCAGCAGAAGACAATGGGGACTGAATGACAGCTGTGGTTCTGAGTTTAAATCACAGCCTCAAACACTTACTAGCTATGAAAGCTTTGAAAACTTTCTTGATCTCTTGTAGTCAATTTCCGCATTTTTCAAGTGAAAATAATAATACTTGACTTGCAGAGTCATTAGGAGGATTTAATGAGAAAAAGGATGTGTCCAGCCTAGCGCTTGATACACAATAGATACTTTATAAATATGAATTTCTTTACTCTAGTCTTTTTTGCTCATTGAAAGGCCACATTCTTAAAATTTAGCATATAGTTAATGAAGGGGAAGCTCTTACAAAAAGAATTACAGAAGCCTAAATTGTATTAATTGCTATATGAGATTTCTTTTGATTTTAAGAACCTAGAATGAGTTTATAACATTTTATAGAACAGAAACATCTCCAACTGGAAACTGTTAGTCCATTCATTGTTTCACCTTTAACAAGTTATATAAATGCTACCACAGTTGGTTTTTTACACTAGGTAATTTATTCCTTAATATAAGTAACGTGATCAGATAGTGATAATCAATATATTTTAATAATCCCTAATACAAAGTACCTTTGATGTATATTAAAAGAAGAGTTCTAATTTATTTTATGCATCTAGCATAAACCCAAAAGCAAATTCAACAATAACAAAGTACAAGCATCTTTCACATAATATCTTCCCAGTTGATACTTTTAAAAGTTACCTTTTATTTTTGTATCATTTAAGACCCATAAAAGGTTGTGAAAATAGAATCCTTATCTACTGTTCAATCTGCTTCCCCCATTGAAAAAATCTTATATAATCCTAATATGCTGCCAAAATCAGGAAATTTGTAGCGGTACATAATATTGATATTGCAGTATGGTATGAATACTACTAATTCAAATATAAATACTATTCATGTTTACTAGTTTTTACATGCCTTTGGTACCCAAATATATATATAATTCAAGAATCTATCAATCATATCTTACTGGGCAATGTTTAATATGCAAAAATTATATTAATTTCCCACAAACTCAATAGAACATATTAAACAAAAAGATGTGAAAAAAAACCCTTTAAATTGCATTCTAGATACAATTGGGTAGATGGTCAGAACCACGTATTACACATTTTGAAGGCTGTCCCGAGTAAACATGGATTTAAATTCTCTCATCACAAATTTCCTTAAGTTTTAACCTTCTATCTTCTTTAGAAAGTGAAATTTATCATAGGAAATTTCTTTGCTTTTGATTGCTTTTTGAGTGCATTACTTCTAAAAAATTATTGTCTTTTTTCTTTGTGTTTATCAGGGTATGGCTTGCAAATTCTATATTACTACTTTAAAAAATTGTGTTTTATAAACTACCTCTTCTCTCAAATGATAATGCTACTGACCTTTCCTCAACTCATCTCCCCCCTTATTCTCACTCTCATGCCTCCACCTCACGTTTTCCCTGGGTGTTTCCACTGGAGTGAGTCACTCTCTCACTTAGTTCCCTGAAGCAGGAGGTCTAAGCTTCTATCACAGCACACCTTCCTTTCTGCTCTGCATTGACAATGGTGTGTTAGTGTTGGTCTCCAGCTCTCTGAATAAAAGCTGAGAGGGGATTTGATTCAAGTGGTCCCAAGCAATTATTTCTGTGGAGAGGATAAGAATCAGTCTATTGAGAAAGAGAGACCAAAACTTAACAGCCACGCCTAGCTCCCCATCTTTTCAGTTTGGAATACAATCTGAGGATGCTGGTAATAGGTAATTCTCACCTAGCAAACCCTAAGCTCACTGTTCATTTCTCTTCTTATGTCTCTATTTAATTCCAGTAGTGCAATTACTGATCTTCTTTTCATATTTTTCTCCTGCCAAAGGTCCTGTGATATCTCTCAAGATAGATCTGAACCTTTATACAAAACAAAGCCTAGGATATACATGGCTCATTAGTATAGATAACTAGATTGCCTCAACTTAAAAACATCTTTGCACCCTTCACTTAGCAAGTCCTATTTCTCCCTCACTGATAACTATGTCTAAAAAATGTAAATAAGTAACTTTTATTTCTACAGCAAGATATGGCTTATGTGATTCATTCAAACTCTCAGATGAGAACAAAAGTTACATTTCAGTTTGATGCTAAAACAAAAATCAAGAGTGTGAGGAACAAAAAGGTTTTATTTGTAGGTTATTCTTCTATGAGTATCTTTGGTAATATTTAAATCAAAGAATTTAAATATTAATGTAGGTTTGTATTTCTCTTTCAATAATATTGTTCCTCAAGAAAATTATGATTATTTTCAGTTATAACAGCTTAAAATTCATGCTTAAAAATTTGCAATCAAGAAATTTTACTCAGAACTTGGCAGATACATGAATGTGCAATAGTCTCATTTGATTATCTTTTCAATAGAGATTAACAAATTTTCATGAGTTATTATCATCACATTAATAAGTCCATCTTCTCAGCATCACCTCTATACTTTTCAGTTAGCATTGATTGTGAGAGCTATTTGAAAGTTCTCTACTTACTGATAAGAATCTATGTGGGAGGAATCTGCCACCTATTTCTGTGTGTGTGCGCACGCATATATATAGATTCTCAAATAAATGACCTGATATTCAAGAAACAATGCTGGCTTGAATGCTATTTCTGGCTTCTAAACTGTTTGCTTCTAACAAATAAATTTATTATTTTAAAATCCTGACAGAATATTTTTTTTAAAATTCTTCCTAGCAATTTGTCTTTCCCAAATGAATACTGAGAATACTTAGAGTTGAATTATTATTTTGGTCACAGTGATCCATATTAAATGTTATTGAATGGTTTAGATGTGATGTCCCCTGAAAGCTCATGTGTGAGACAATGCAAGAAAGTTTGGAGGAGAAATGATTGGGTTATAGCCTTAACCTAATCAGTGAATGGATTCCTGTTGGAATTAACTGAAGTGGTAGGTTGTGGGTAGAAGAGGTGGGAATTGGGGTGTGGCTATGAGGTATGTGTTTTGTATCTGGAGAGTGGACTCTCTCTCTCTCTCTCTCTCTCTCTCTCTCTCTCTCTCTCCTTCCTGGTCACCATGATGTGAGCTGCTTCCCTCCACCACCTTCTCCCGCCCTGGTGTTCAGCCTCACCTTGAGCCCCAAGCAATGGAGCAGGCCTTCTATGGTCTAAGACCTCTGAAATTATGAGCCCTCAAATAACTTTTCCTCCTCTACAATTGTCTGGTCAGATCTTTTAATCATAGCAGGAAAAAAAAAACTAACTAAAACAATTTGAACTACAAATTAGCACTGATCATTCTGAAGAATAACCAAAACTCAGTTCTTTTGTTCTTAGGACATGCCACTGGAGAGGCTGTTTGACTCAATGCAAGAGGAGGAAAAAGTGTCTGAGAGTTTAGGCAGTCCTTGCTCTTCCTCATTTTCCTCCACCAAGACTGCTGAAGAATCTTTCTCATCCCCCTCAGCTTCTTCTCCCTTAACAAGAGTTTTAGGAAATTTTGGCACCTGAGATTTTGTAATAGTGAATATGAAGAATTGGTGGGGAAAGGTTGGAGGCGTGAGCAATGGAACAAATGTGCCTTTAGTGCACATTCAATCTGATTTAAAACAACTCGGTGAGAGGCAACATTTACCAGAATCAAATGACAGACTCACCTCTGCATGTATAGGGTTATTCTGTGGTGTGCTACTTATTTACTAGTATGCTACCAGAGTCAAGACCAGGACAACTCCAGTGTCTTGTTGGGGTCTGGGGAGTTAGAGCATGAGGAATTCAACATGTTACAGCTTCAGTTCAACTACAGGTATAACACTGGATTTTAGGAAAAGCTATTGTAGATTAGAAATTGTATCACTTACTAGCATTTAAAATGGAACTATTTTAGAAGTAGATTGGAATTGGTGAGTGGTTTTGGATTAGCAGATTCATAGGTTGAAATTCGACTTTTTAAAAATATTTCATTTCTTTGATTCTAACCAAAGAAATGTATTTCTTTAACAGAAATATAAGTCAGTTCTTCCTTCTCTGGTCCTCTGCTACAAAAATTTTAGCTGTGTTGGCCTCCCAAGACTCCAGACTCTTGTATCCTGACTTGGGGAGTCAACTATGTCCCCTATGTGGCTATGTCCCCTCCCTACTCCATGGCCTGAAAGCTCTCTCCAGGCAGGAAGTGGGGACCTCCAGGGCTTACCTTATTGTGCTGCACTGAAAACTCCTGCTTCCTATGTTTTTTTTTTTTTTTTTGGCTATTGTTGTAGCTATTTAAGGCAGGAGGGTAGCTGGTTCCTGTGACCCAATCTTTTTCAGAAGCAATCTTCTTTTCTATTCACCTTTAGTAGAAGAGAAATGCCTTCAGTGCACTTAAAATCTGATTTAAAACAACATGCTAAGAAGCAACATTTAGCAGGATCAAATCTATGCCATGACATTTTTTTTTTCCAGGAAGCTGCTTTGAGCATAGTGAGAAAATACCTTTGATTATCTCCTTAAATTCTGTTTTACATGATATTTTCCTTTTTGCTTTATGTGCATACCTACATTATCTATTTTAGAAAATCCACAAGTTGAAAGGCCACAGTACTTACATAGTTCTCTAGCCTCATTACTGAATATCTGCATTTGTATTTTTTCTTTTCTTTTCTTTTTTGTTTGGTACAAAAAAAAATTAAATTAAACCCACATCCCCAGTTCCCCTTTTTTTAAAAAAAAAATTATTTTGAGCCAGGGTTTCACTAAGTTTCTTAGAGCCTCACTGAGTTGTTAAGGCTGGTCTTGAACTTGCAATCCCTCTGCAGCCTCCTGAGTTGCTGGGATTACAGACAGGCATGTGCCACCATGCCTAGTGAATGTCTGCATTTGTATGGAGAGTGGGAGCAAATTGTGTGTGTCTGTGTGTGTGTCTGTATGTGTGTGTACGCCCTCACATACCCACAAAGACAAACATATACCTACCAGGACCCTGAGCGATGACATGAAATACATCATGCTATTTCCCTTGTTATAATACTTTCCCCGTGAACTCTTTCCATTTGTGCTGTTTTAGCTCAATCAACATCTTAGTTGATTATGATTCTTTGCATGCTCATAATCAAAGTGAGTTTTGTCACCAGGACATTTAATTCATCTGTCCTTAAGTTAGTTATTTATCTTTCACATTTTGTTATGGTATCTCATTTTCTCTTCATCTATTTTAAAGCCATTTTCCAAGTCATTCTGGACTCCTTCATTTCCTTTCCTTCCCTTCCCTTGTGGTCAGCCATTTCCCATCCTTTTAGAAGGCGTTACAATGTTTTCTGCTTAAAATCCTTGAAACTTGATGTATCCCCTTGAAATTCCTTCTTTAGATTTAACAGAATCTATTTTTGTCTTTATCTGGAAACCTCTGAAGTGCCTTGTATGTACAAAATCTTTTACCAACCAGTGGAGCCCATTTATCTTAATACTGCCTTCCACAAATATTAGTACGTATCCCATGAAGTATGGCCCGTGCTACAGTTCTATGCAAGTTAACTAAAATGAATATTTCATTTCATATGTGAGTGTTTGGTGTTTAGAATCCTCTCTGCCTGTATGTCTGTAAGTTGACTACAAATCCATAGACAGCGTCTGAGGGTGTCTGCCTAGCTCTTAACACTCCACTACCACTCAAAAGAGAGCACTTTAGAGGGAACCTGCGAAGCCCTTTATGATGATAGTCCTTTCACAGTTGTGCTCTCTCTTGTACATAATTATCACCTCAAGAAAGGATTGATTTTAACACATACAGAAATCTCCCAGAAAGAAAAAAAAAAGACAGATGGAGTGGGGAATGCAAATACAGAAGTCTGAAGGTACAATGAACACTCCAACATGCATTTTAAATAATCTACGCAAGAAGGTTTCAATTTGTGAGCCAGAATAAAAATAGCACCATTTGTCAAATGAAAGTTAAAATTTTGTTGAAATATCACTAAGTCTTGATTTATACATCAGATTGTTAGATTTTGCCATTATTAAGCATACCATAAGGGCAACAATCTAAGTATAAACATGCCCCCTCCCTTTCACAGCTGCACAATTGTCTTAATTGGCACTAATTTCCCTCCAATTTCAGTATCATTTGTTTTCCTTGGTGTGGAAAATCAGAGTGAATTTGCTTTCTTTATGGGTACTCTGAGGAAAATAAGCAGAGGTTTGCTTTGCTTGCAAAGAAGGAAAATTGATCCATAATCCATATGTGAAATACATTTCCAAAATAGCATCCCTCTTGCTCACTCACTACATATACTGGGACTGGAAATGAACACAGGTGATATTATTTTTGATATATACATTGTTTGAATCCACATTTTCTGTGAGTTGAATATAGGCAATAATTGGCCTTCAGAATATATTTGAATATAAATTAATCCATGTTTCCTGTGAATGGTTACACTTCAAAATCATATCTTCTAGTAAAATAATTACAAGATTTTTATTTATTTCTAGTAAAATAATTACATCATACTTAAATTACACATAGGAACTAACCAGACAATGAATCTTACAGATTTCTGTTGATGAATGTCGCATAAAGAATTTTGCATCCTAATTTTAAGTAATCTCAGGTTCAAAAGAGTTCAAGGACCTTGGTTTCAGAAAGGGTTAAGAGACAATTCAAGGAACATTTTCAAGGTGGTAGTCAACTGGTAAGATTCAGTATGTTTTAAAATTGTTCTCTTTATAAAAACCCACAAGGGGCCTTGATAGCCTCAAAGAGCTAAGAATTCAATGGAATCACTTGAAAGGTACTTAGGGCAGAAGAGGCTTGTTTGAGGAGACAGCCCTGCCATGACATTTTGATGGGAGTGACATGCTGCCATGTGATGAAAGCTGAGTTTCCTGAAAAGAAACCCTGGTTTTATGTAACTCTCTGAAAGTTCCCTCTGGAAATTTCAAACATCTCTAGGGTCAAGTTATACGGTAAGATGCTCCTCAGCAATGAGAAAGAAATGCTTGATGCCTCTTCCCTTGGTTGTCAAAAACAGACTGCAGTTTTGGCAACTCTTCTGCTGTCTCTCCTGCTTTGCTGTGGTCCCTGCAAGTGGCATTAGGAAATGTTATTCTGTCCCAAGTAGACAGCCCTGGGAAGGTGGGCTCAGCATCAGTGTTTGGGACTTCTAAACAGTTTGACAAGACGCTGTCTTTGCTAGAAGCGATTCTCTCTTTTCTAGTTGGCTCTGACATCGTTGCTTCCAGAAGCATGTTAATGTGATCCACCAGAGGCCTAAGATGATGTCTTACTTCCCCAATGCATCCCTGGTGAGTAGCACAATGCTTGTTACACAAGAGGGCCAGGATAGACATTTATTCAATAAATAAATGAGATTATTTATCCCATGCTGACAATGCCAGGAGTCACAAATTGTGAGTATCATTAAGTATATCCACATAATATATACTGAATCTCTGTAATCCTGGGTCAAACATAAATTTAAGACTGGGAGCAATCTGGATTTCAATAACAGTTTCATTAGAATAGTGTAAACAGCTGGAAGCTTTTGAAATTAAAAAGATAATTATATTTCCATAATTGTTTTACATTGTGTACAGACTTAAGACAGCTAGCCACTTTGTTATAAGCACCATACTGGAGTCACAGCAACTTTGGAGGAAGTCATAATGAATGGGAAGCTGAAACAGTGATGACCTGAAAAGATAATTTAACAGTAGTCACTGTTAATGACTCCTGCTGGGAAAACAATGCCAAATTTCAAGCAAATATGTGAGCTCTTGTGATGCTCCATATGCTTTTTATTTTCTTTTCAGGAACTTTTTAAACATTGGAATAATTTTAGATTTACAGAAAATTTTTAAAGATAGTACAGGATTTCCCTAGATTTGCAGTCTGTAGATTGCACCCAGTCTCTCCTATTGTGAACATATATCACCATGGTGTATCTATCAAAGTTAATTAACCACTATTGACCTATACTGTTAACTGAACTAAATACTTTATTTAAATTTCTTGGTTTTCCCCAATGGCCTCTTTCTGTTGTAGAATCCTATCCAACATGTCACAGTACAGTTAGTCATCATCTCTTTAGAGTTCTCTGAGCTATAATGGTTTCCCAGGCTTTCCTTAATTTTAATGATTTTGACAGTTTTTAAGAGTGTTGATCAAATATTCTATAGACTATTATTTCTCAATCTTTGATTGTCTGATGTTTTTCTCATCGACTAAGGTTTGGGGGTTCTTAGGAAGTGATCTGTCACTTTCAATACAAGTATCAGGAGTACATACTATCAATGCCACTTTTCACCTATGATATGGGCCTCAACCACAGTGTTTTGTTAGGTTTCTTCACTCTCTGATTACTCCTTTATTTCCTTCTCTTTCTGTGATGTGCACTTTGGAAGGAAGTCACTATGTGCAGCTCACTTTGGAAGGAAAGTTTCTTCATAAATTATCTGGAATTCTTCATGGATATGTATCTCCCTGTCCCCATTTGCTTATTTACTAAATTATTTAGTATTATATTCATTTTGTTCTTAGGGCTAAAATCTAATACATTATAATTTTTTTTGCTCAAAATGTTCCAGCTTTGACCATTGTGAGCTTTATAATTGGACCCCAATGTCCCTTTGGCCTATATTTATCATATTGTTTTTTGAATACTTTCTTACTTTGTGGTACTATAATATGCTACACACTCCCCTAACAGACTTTCTGTCCATGTCCTCGAAACAGTCACTTCTCCAAGGATCCTTTGTTCCTTTTATTGGAGAATGTTATGAGAAATCAAGATCTGAATGCTAGAGTACTCATTGCTGCTAGAATATCATTGTTTCATAATTTAACTCTTGAAAATCATCTTGGTCGCATCCAATTTGGGACAATTCTGAATTGCTCAAAAGTGGTGTCACCATTTGTGTATCTATTTGTATGTGGACATAAGTTTTCTAATCAGCTGAGAAAATACCTGGGAGTATTACTACTGGGTCATGTGACAGCGTATAAGTAGCTGCTAAACTGCCTTCCAAAGTGACTATGCCATTTTACATTTCTGAATGAGGGCCTCTTATTGCTCTGTATCCTCACCAGCACCTCTAGCACTTTTACCTGTTCTCATTCCTACTTGATGACATTGCTCCTTGTTTTACTCAGGAAAGAAACCATTAAAACTGGACTTGTGCATGTTTCCATCACCAAATCCACAGTTAGCTTGCACCTCTACTGACACGTGTGTTCTGCCTTTATTTATTTATTTATTTTTTACCTGACTGACCACTTCTGGTTTATCAGTGAACTTAGAAAAAGAGTGGTGAGGGAACAGGAAGGGAAGCTCAGCTATCCCACCACTAACCATGAGATCATTCTAAGAAAGACTGATTCCTTTCTAAAACCAGGATGATAATATCAGCCATGCATTTCTCTCCCCCCGGGGACCATATTGAGAATCAAATGAAATTATGGCAGTAAAAATGCCTTGTAAATTAAATAATTTCAAATAAAGAATGATCATTATAATTAAGACATAAAATGACTTTCAAAAAAATTCAGAGAGAAAAGTACATTCAATTAGAGAAGGATAAATTTTGCCTAGATTGCTATTAAATGACCTTGTTATCAATTATTTTTAATTAGAAAAAAGAAAATCCAGTATTTGGATTTTCTGTGTCACTGCTCTCTATTAATGACCAATAGGCTATATTGTGTGGTAAAGTTTTAGCAATACAGCAGGGGTATCAGAGATTCTAAAATCTCTAGAACACTCTTTTCTACTGTAGAAAAGTGGTGTCTATTCGGGATGCTATTTATTAAGTTCTTCAGGAGTGTGGATGCTGTCTTGTATCTACAATCATGTATCTATAAACACATACACTTCCAAGCTTTCTGTAGGAGCTCATTAAGTATGTTTAAACTCCAGATGAAATAGGGTAGAAAGAAAGAAGCGTGAAATATCAGGAGTTTTATGATCCAGTCTCAACCTGCCAATTACTGAGTATGTGGCCTTGATATGTCACTTTTCCTTGAATGCTCAGTTAGAGGAACATAACTGAGCATTCAAGGAAAAGTGTCATATCAAGGAATTAGAATGGAGTAGTCTCAGAAGCTTTCTCATTCAATTTTCTATAAGCTTAACTTCTCATTTATTTTACTCCCCATTTACCTTTCTTTTATGTCACTTTTGCCAGAGAACACACCAGCCTTGTATCATATTGTCTGTGCCACTTAATCCAACAAAGTTCTTAGCTCTGATGTGAGCACACTTTTATCTGGAAATATAACTCTGTGTTTACTGTCTTCCTTGAGTTTCAGAAATATACAAGGGGTTATTTTAGAAATGTGATCTACTATGATTTCTGCAAAAAAAGAAAAAGCAGCATTCAAGAAAAATTTAATTATGAGTATTCAGGATTCAATAAAGAAAATGTATCATTTAACTCAGTAGTGTTTAAACCTTACCCTACTGGAATTATACTTGTTCTGTGGTTTGGAATGATTTTTCCCACTCATACAAGTAATATTTGGCTTCAAAGTCAAACAAAGAGTTGTGACATGCCAAAGTATCAATTCCAGGGTAGGCATTTTTCAAAAAATATTGTTTTTAGTTGTAGATAGACACAATACCTTTATTTTGTTTACTTATATGTAGTACTGAGGATTGAACCCAGGGCCCCACACATGTGAGGCAAGCATTCTACCACTGAGCCACAACCCCAGTCTCCATTTTAATCAAAATGTTTTTCAGCATTCTTTTATAGAGAATATAAAAATATTTTTAAAGAAATGATTGAGATACACAGAAGTATACAATGCAATGTAATCTGGATAACTGTCAATACTTTTAAACACTTCTTATTTTTAAGATTCCTAGAACATATTTTGCTTTAGAAAATGAAATATTATATCATCATAGACACTAAATGTTTCAACTTGCATCAAGGAATTTATATGGGACATAGAAGGACTTTTACCTTTCATCAGAATCTGCAAAACAAGCATTAATATTAAAAAGAAAGGTCAATGTTTTCTTTTTTATTTTTTATTTAAATTCTGGTCAACTAAGCTCCAAGTCCACAAGTTCTTGTACTAAGCCTTTTACTGGGAATCCTTTAAATTACCTCAAAACTTCTGGGTTTTTTGTTTGTTTGTTTTGTTCTGTTTTTTTTGTTGTTGTTTGTTTGTTTTCCAGTAGATTAATCATTGGCCTCCAACTTACATTTTTTGTGATGCTGTTTGAAAATTTTTTTAAAAAATCAATCAATCTGATGAAGTGGCCTTATCAACTTATCATTCTTCCCTGCTTATTTTTCTCCTTTATTTCCTAAGGATAATAAGGGGAAAGAGCTTTACAGAAATATGAAATCAACACCGTGGCCCAGTAAGTAGGGACACAGCATAGGGACACTGTGCTCAACCTCCTGCATTGCTCAGTGTTGCCCACATACACAAGAGTCAGGGACAGACGCATCCATTCTCTCCCTCACTCTAGTGCTCTTCTGGCTTGAGCTTTCTCGACAGACTTTTACAAGTATGAAGAGTTTCAGTTAGTGTATCCTGAGATGATTCATTGAGAAGAAAGGAATCAAAGAAAATGAATAAGGGACACAAAAGAATGCTGGATGTCACAAACGCCCAGGCACTGGGGTCCCCTGAGGTCCTTGTTTTAATTTTTACTAGAGAAACCACTAATCACATTATTTACATTTAAGCTTAGGACTGTATTTGCCCACTTGGCTTTACATTCTCTTTTTCTATCTTTTAATCTTTTTTACTTTCTTGATTATGAAAAAGGGGTAAGAAAAATATAGATGTGAGATTCACTAATATGGAGACAATAAGAAGAAAGGTTCTGAACAGTAGCTTCATAGGCTTTATGGTCTCTGTGGATGTTCCTGGAAATAATGATCTCATCTATGTCGATCAACACAGAGAAGTGGCCATACATTCTTGGAGAGTAATGTTGGGGAAAGCAGAACATTGCTCTGGTGTTTAGTCTATCATACTTACTGTGTTGGCCTAAATGATCAGTCTTTAAGTAGAGTCATATTCAAATCCAGATCATTTGAACTATTGTGCATGTTGTGTTGTCTGCTAAGAAAGCCACCATCATCTCAAGAGAAAAAGTCAAATGCTTCTGCCCATTCATCCATAGCAAAGACCAGGCTAAAAGGATTCAGACAACTGGGGAAACAGAGAACACTAGCATTGATTTTCTTTCATAGACAGGGTAAGAAGAACCTAACCCCAACATCTCAAAACATTACCTAGAAAGTTGTTAAGCCCTCTGTAAACATCTTTACCAAATGCTCACTTGTTATCTTTGCCAAATGTTCAAATTTATCCTTGAATACCTCCAGTGATAGGGAACTTAAAATATCCTTAAGCAACATATTTCTGCCACTGAAAAACTCAAATCTGAAAAAAAAAGTGATAGCAATAGCATAGACCTCTCAAATACAATTATTAAAGTGCCTTTGACTGGGGAAAAAAGTGATTCTTTTTTACAATTAATAAAATGCTACATCTATTGTACCATGCTAATTAAAGGCATGGCTCTCAAATTCTAGCTTGTTACAACAAAAAGAAAGTTACAACAAAATGACCTTAAAGTCATTGGATTAGAGATCCCAGAAAGTGATTTTAAGGTATGACCACTGGGAAAACGAAGCTTGAAGAATAATTTGAGAAGTTCACACAGCTGGGAGTTTTATTAATATCTCAGGAGCAAAGATGCCAGAAATCCATATGCCACATTTTTATGATTACACAACAGGGACAGAACGCAAGAATTCAATCCTAACCATTTGGCAAGGCAAAAATGCATAATGAGAAAAGAACTACACAATTCAAATGATAAATATACTTTTGGAGAAGTTGAGTTAGAGTGAAAATTTCTAAGGAAAGTTTTTGGTTTCATATGAAATACACTCACATCAGCACTTTTTCCTATTGAAGTGAGAAGCTAGGCATGAGATACCTTCTCCCTTCTTGGCAGTAAACAAAATAAATAACTTGAAATTCAAAGAGATCTATTATTCAGCTTGTCACAGGACACAGATCTATTGCAAAGCTGAGTGGTGAATTGGCTCCTCTTTGCCCCAATTCTTATGATGCCAGAAAGATTTCAGACATGTTGCTCAGAGTAACAGGCATGAGTTTATTAGAAGGGGAGAAAAAAAAAAGAGAAAAGGGGTCACTATGAAGAAAGAGAGTGGGTTCTCTCAAAGAGAAGGATGGCATATTCCTCTTCTCCTCCAGTTTTATTGGGTGTGCCAGGGAAGTTTCCAGAGGATTCTGCCCACATCCACCTCTTGACTTTCAGCAGAATGATCTCAGGCTTTTAAGGCCCCACTACACATGACGCTCTACGTCACTTTGGCCCATACTGACTGGTTCTAACTGGAATCTGTTCTTACAGATTTTATGATTGGGGGGAATAATCCTTATCTCCCTGAGTTGTGGGATCTGGTCTGCGGAAGGGTCTCAAAAGTCCTCCCCTTTAGGGTAACGTGTGTTCTTTTTATCAGCATTTCAGGCCTCTATTTCTCCTGTAGATAACAGGTAGTTTGCTGAGGAATGTGTCATGCTACTGACTTAAGCCAGGCAGGGCTGAAGTTAAGTTGATTTTTAAAAATGAAAGTATGTGGGGGTCAGCACAGTGGGTCCAGCTTACAGAATTATTGCCTTAACCTTATGTTCCCACCACTCATATCTGTTTATTCCCAATCAAAATTAATGCTCAGTAATTATGAATATAGTATATAGTTCTGGGGATCTTCAGGGTCCTTTCAATATTTCAAGAATGTCTAGCCAAAACTTTATACTCTAATAATGTATACTTTAATAATAAGTATACTTTAATAATGTTGTATACTTTTAAATAATTTCATTTTTAATTAATGCTGATTAGAAGTTCTGATTTGCTTTTATGTATCTTTGATGTAAAACATAAATATGAACTAATTATTACTTTTTAAATCTGCTTGTTTGCTTGGTAAAATCTTTGATTACATGATACCTATTGATGAGAAACAACTAATTAAATACAACATAAGTTGAAAAAAAAAATGCTTGGGGAACTGACACTTCCTTCATATAAAACCTAGTAGAAAATCCATGAATCAGATATCACAAAGTTTCTTAATAGCAGTAATAGGAAGACATTTAGGGAAGGACATCTTTGAACTGGGTCAACTGATCAAGCAGAATATCATCTATTAACCTCTCATTTTCTTTTCTCCTCCTCCTTCCACCTTCCTTCTTCCTTCCTTTTTTTCCTTTCCCTCTTCCTCCATCTTCTTCTTCCATTCTCTGTCTGTCCCTCACATACACACAAGTACATAAGAATATAGATATACAGACTCACACATAGACAGCTGCTTGCATTACTGATGGAGCCAATCCCCTGTCTCTGGCCTCCTGTTCCCAAACAGTCTCCACACAGGAAGGTTAAGCATATTCAGCCTGAAGTATCTTAACAGAATGTTATTGTTATCTCTGCATTGTTATTCTGGCTGGAGACCTCAGTAGAATATATCCAACACCAATGAAGAGAGGAGTTACCATGAGAAGAGCTGGAACTTCAACAAACCACTTCTGCCGAGAAGATGGTACTTGACCCTCCCAGCAAAGAACAAGTCAGAGCTAACTGATCCAGTTACATAATTAGTAACAAGTAATACATTTCAGAAGACAAGGGAAGTTGAAATTTAAACTTCTGTTTCAATTCAACAAAGCATACATGGAATTCACTGAAAGAAAGGGTGACTTACAATATCTTAATTCATTGTTTTTTAAAAAAAGCTTATATAAATTCCAATTTGCAAAAACAAAAAGTAACATTTATTAGTATGGACTTTTTCCAAAAGTTGAACCTTGTAAACAAACACATTAACTTACTAAAAAGGTTAAAATTGGATATAATAACACTTTTGCATGGACCCTTTTTATTTTACTTTTTAAAAAATTTTATTAAGAAATCAAATTTAGCTGGGCGAGCTGGTGCACACTTGCAATCCCAGCAACTTGGGAGGCTGAGACAGGTGGATCACGAGTTCAAAGCCAGTCTCAGAATGGTGAGATGCTAAGCAATTGGGTAATACTCTGTCTCTAAAGAAAATACAGAAAAGAGCTGGGGATGTGGCTCAGTGGTTAAGTTCCCCTGAGTTCAATCCCCAGTACCAAAAAAAGAAAAAAAGAAAAAAACCCACCAAATTTAATGCAAAAATTTATAAAGCATCTTTGGAGAATATAGTTTGAAACCCACCAATTTAATTTCTAAGATACTTCAATATTGTGGCCACTTGAATGAAGAATTGTTAATATACTTCCCCCAATTATAACTAAATGAAAATTTAAAAATAGATCATATTCCCTCTCTTCCATTTTGACATTAGTCCTATATTTATGGCCAAAACTTACTTCCACAAAATTCTTAAGACTGGATGAGATTAATCAATGCTCATCAAAACTTAATCAAATAATGAAGAAAATGGGCTCACTAGTAAAATAACCACTCTGTAGTAGAGATACAATATCTCCTGCTGCCTAAAAGACTAGGTGTAGCTTGATAGAAAAGGTGAGTTATATGAACAATATTGTATTTCTTGGGAATTTTAACTACAAAACATTGAAGAGCCTGACACTTGCCACAGAAGCACAAAGGATATATCGTTACTTCTTCTTCCCAGGCCAAAGAGTTCATGGCAATTTGAGGCCTCTAGGAAAACAAAAAACGACAATGAAGAACAGGGCCCTGGGAATTGCACAATACCAAAATGAAGTTCCATAAACACTTGCAGCTGAATCCTGAATTTCTCCGTAAAATCAGTGCTATAACAGTTGCTGTTCTTTCGTTTTCTTAAGATTTCATTTCTTAGTTCATATATTTTCTTTCCATAAACCCACACTTGAGTTAGCCTGAATGAATTTCTGTTTCTTATAAGACAAAGTACCTGCCTCGTGGATTATAGTATTCATTATGCTCTGCTATCAAGAAACATCACTCTGGGGATTTATTTGCTTTAAAATTAAATGTTTGCATAAAGCAAATAAGTCTACTCTACTTCTAAATAAAAAAATCTATCCCATCCCTCATCTTAAATATTTGCTGATCTATATATAGCCAATTCTACCAGTTTGGAAAGAAGAAAGGATTTTAAATAAAACACTTTACAGAGAACTAGATCATTAGAATTATACAGTCCAAGGCTCTGGAAGTCGAATAAAAATAACAAAAAAGATAATCTATTAATAAGTTTTCACTTCAATGAAGGTACATTTTATTAGTAATGCAAATTTTTGTGTCATTTTAACTCAATGGTAATTTTCATACAATAATGGAAAAGTATACATTATAAAATACATAAATTTTTTTCTAAAAACATTTTTTAGTTCTTTCTTGGTACAAAGTATATGAAGATCACTAAGAATACCAGCAGGAACAAAACTGGCAATATCTTTGCCTTCAGCAACTTCAAATCTAGTTGGTAAGACAGAATACATATATATGCACCTATACATAAATAAAGGTATTTTTTATATATATTTTTTTCAAGTAAATCGACAGGACCTGAGATATAACTCAGTAGTAGAGTACACTCTTAGCATGCACAAGGCCTTGGGTACAATCCCTAAAACCAAAATTTAATAAGAATGGATAGATAGACTCACAAACATGTGTGCATGTGTGCATGGTGTGTGTGTGTGTGTGTGTGTGTGTGTGTGTGTGTGTGTGTATGTATGTGTGTGTGTGTGTGAGGAGAGGGAGGGAGAGACAGGACGAGGGAGGGAGGGGTAAAAGAGAGAGAGAAAAGGGATGATAGAGGTTTAAACTAGAATTATTATAATAAAGAGAATACCAGATATATTTTTGGAAATAAAATTAGAAGCTGCTTTTTGGTAATGGGTTAAGAGAGATAATTTCTGCTTGTATGGTTTCATCACTGTGTAGATAGTGGTTATTCCTAGGGATGTGATACATGGGGTGTGGAGGATTCTTACTGTAATAAGGCAAGTACAAACTTCAGAGATGAATGAGAGTTCTATATTTCAACCTGCACTGAGGTATTCACTTAATAATATTCATTTGTTTTTTATATTTGTTTTTTTAAAAATAAATCTGTTTAGCCATTATAAATTTTTTTCAATACAAAGAGAAAAATTTTTTTTTTGAAAATTTAATTAGACAAGACCAAAGAATATTCTGGAACAGGATCATAACCAAGGAAGTAGAAGAGGGGCAATTTCATCTGGCAATGCCGCAGTCTGGGCACAAATCACGAGCCACTGAAGCAGGAACAAACTTTATTTCCGAATTCCACCAGCACACTCCACACTTGCTCCCTGGGAACTCTCCGGAACACCACACGGCTCCTCCAGGAACCATGAACCGGAAATCCCTCCTCAGGCACTTCCCCAACCAATGCGAACTCTTCAGGAATCCCCATAGGAGCTCAACCGGAACTCAAGGAGATCTCCACAAGAACTTAAAAGTCATTATCTTAATGGCTCCCTGGCGTCACCTCTCAACCACTACTTCTGACAAAAATGCCATGTGCCATCCCGACTCGGCTGTGGCCCTCAACATGGCAACATGTGGTAGCAACATTATTTAGCAGGATTTTTAAAAATCAAATGAGGTGACTTGTGCAAAGATGCTCTGTATACTTTTAAACACAATATAAATGTAAATTGTTCATATTAAAGAATTGGATAACCATGTTAAATTGAACCAGGTGGCAGCGAGATGGCAGAATGTGAAGTCTCAGCCCCTCTTCTCCCATAGAAACACTAATTGAACAATGATATATGGACCAAGATGCTTTTATGATCAGTACAGAATCCAGTTAAGAAGTTTTAGCACCCTAGATGAGGACAAAAATAGCTGCCTCAAAGAAGGTGAGAAGAATATGCAATTTATTGGAGTCATCCCTTCCCTTGAGGGGCCACAGCTCAGCACCCAGAAAGATCCCTTCAGCCCTCAGTTTCTCCCTGGGTAAGAGTAGGGCAGAGCATGTACCCTCTAATGAGAGAAACCGATAGCAGTACAACAGCAGTAGAAGACTTCAAGACTTCACTTTAATAATGAATAGAACAGCTAGACAGAAAATAAACAAAGAACAGAGAATTTTATCAGCCCTGTGGATCAAGTGGACCTGATGGAGATACCCAGAGCACGCCTCCAACGGCAGCACAGAAGACAATTCTGCTCAAGTGCCTGTGAAGCATTCTACAGGACAGAAACATGAGGTCACAAAACAACTGCTAACAAATTTAAGAAAGCTAAAATCATGCTATGTCTTAAAAAATCTTCTAATTTCCCCTTTGACTCCTTCTTTGACCCACTGATTGTTCCAAAATGTGCTTAACTTTCACACATTTTGAGTTTTCTACTTTTCCTTCTGTTATTGACTTCTGGTTTTCAGTGTGTTTGGAGAAGATAGTTGGTATCATTTCAATCTTCTTCAGTTAATTCATGCAAATAACAATTTGGGAACCTGTTTTTTGTTACCTAAAATGAGCTATAACCCTGTTTGAGTTTAAAGTATGGATAAGATGGTTAAAAATAGATTTGAATCAGGAATGTTGGTTTTGTTTTTTAAAAAAATGACATGAAACTGCTAATGTTCTCAGTCTAGCTATCTTTGCTTTTACACTCACTAGTAACGGTGAAAAGGGATTTCTATCTCCATTTTTTTAAAATACACCATATATTTTTTAAGTCAAAAGCCTACTTCTCTGAATTATCTTGAGACCAATATCAGAATTTCTGAATAGCAGAAGTATTTCAATTTTGTTCAGAGGTTAACATAAATAAACATATAAATACATAGTTTTCAAATGTCAGAAAGAAAATGATGTAAAGCTATAGGGAGTGTGGTGAGCCTAGACTGATTCTAAGTGTAATGTGGCACCAATATGAACAGCTGTATGTAATGATACTGTGCTGATATAAAGTGCTAGTACTTACCTCTTCAAGAACTGGAGCAATCAGTTCCATGAATCTGAGGACTGACGTAAATCGATATTTTTAGGGTGAAAACTTATCAATTTAATCAAAGGAATGGCTTTCTATAACTAACTAGTCTTACTCAACCACCTCCAGTCATAGTGATCAATACCAGGAAAAATAAAATAAAGAAATAAAACCATACATACACAAAAGAAAAAAGCAGGGAAGGGTTTAGAATACAGAAGATGTTTTAGAACAAGAATCTAGTCATCATATGATTCAATTGCTACTGATTGTCTTCCCTACCAAAAGATAATTGGGTATGAAAACTAAGGTCACACTAGTGTTGAGTAATCCAATTGTCTAAGTCTTTGTGATCATTCATTTTTGCATCCTAAACAGCCTTCAAGGATCAAGCACAAATCCCACCTCCTACAGAGGGTCCCTATATTGCAGATCCTATTCCATTTCATGCTAATTTAACATTTCTTTTAACTTTTACAGCACTCTGTAGACTATGCCACATAATCAGGTCATAAATACATAATGTTCTATATTGTACTCACTGTCTTTCAAATCTGTTATCTTCCTAGTTGTATTAGTCAGATTTCCAGGCTGTGACAAAACAATTGAGACAAATTTAATCATAAGGAGGAAAAAAATGATTTTGCTCCGCAGTTTCAGAGGTTTTCATCCATGATTGTTTGGTGTTGTAACAAAGCAGAATATTCATGGAAGGTAGCACCTAATGGTAAAAAAGCTGGAAACCAGAAGCAAAAAGAGCGGGGGGGGGGGGGGGGGGGAGGGCCAGGGTGTCCAAATCTCCTTCAAGGGTATGACCCTAATGCCCTAAATCCTTCCAATTGCCCCATCTCCTAAGGGAAGGACCACCTTCCCATAGAGCCACAGGAGGGAGACATATGTGCCTTTGGGGATATTTAAGATCCAAATCACAATACTAGTTCCCCGTGAGGGACGATACCTCATCCTTTTATATTCTCTACACTGTTTAGATAGCAAGATACAATTTTTACTTTGTTAGTTGAATTGAAAGTGTTTTCTTAACTAATTTTTTTCAAACATGTAAATTATTTCTAATCAGTCAGAAGGAAAGAAAACTGATTTGCTTTTCCCTGTATCCTCAAAATAATTCCCTTAGTAGGAAAATTCAGCCTTCCAGGTTCTGGGTGGTACATCATCTTAGACCACAGCAAGTATTTCCTCGTGCATCAGTCCTTAATTACTGTGTGTCCACAGATAGCAGGTAGAAGAGGGCATATGAGCAAGGCCAGAATAAGTATCTAGTCCTTAGTTCAGAAGGAAATTGCTATAAACTCTTCTCCAAACTTCCCAGGATCTTGTTCCTATTAAAAAGAATCATCTTGATGCACTTATTACTTGACATGTGAATTTTTAAAGCGTTGTTCTTTTTCTTCTGAACAAGGATAAGGGAAAGGCAGTCAGGTTTTTAAATATTAGTTCTGTCTATTTGATGGCCTTTCACAGTGGTAAGCTATTGCAGAGTTGGTTCTCAATTAAATATATTTGAAAGATTACATAGTGCAGTATGTAGTATGTGGTTTGCATGTCCTGTTGCCAAAAAGTTTCAAATAATTTCTGACAAAAGGTCATTACTCTATTTTCTCCACAAGAGAGGGTGATGTCACAGGCATTTGACTGAGGAAGGATTCTGGCTTCAGATTGAAGAGAGACTCTGTACTAGACCATACCATAGCCTACTTTCGATAAAAACTTGGAACATGATCAAGTACTCACTGACAAGGTGAAATTTCAAATATATATTTGTTGGCTACTATCTTGTGCTACAAAAAGAAAATTTGGTCACAGGTTATTTTAAATAAAAAATAGTCTTTGTCTTTTAAAAATTACAAAAATGCATTTTCAAGAACAATTTTAGAAAATTATTTCTCCAACATGTTTCTTGTCATTCTCTCAAAGTTCTTAAAAAATCAATAACATGTAAATCTTTATAAAAAACATTGCATATGTTCAACAGTTACATTGAAGATTAGTTTGATTTTTTTATGATTTCATATACAGTTGTTCCTCACTATCTTTAGGGGATTGGTTCTAGGACCCTATACAGATTACCAAATCCATGGTGCTCAAATCCATTATATAAAATGGTATTTACACACAAACTACATATATCCTCCTATATACTTTAAATCTTCTCTGGATTACTTATAATATCTAATACAATGTAAATCGTATCTTAAAATTGCTATACTGTACTGTGTAGAGACTAATGACAAGGAAAAAAGTCTATAAATGTTCAGTTACAGATGTAATTTATTGTTTCAAATATACTTGATCTGTGGTTGATTGAATCTAATATGTCACTTGAACAACAAATGCAGTTCTCACCAAATTTGAGAGTTGACAGTTTTATTTGCAATGTTCCAAAATAAGGCAAATATTTCTGTATAATTTTCTTTTATGAAGTCATTGAGATATAGAGAATCTAGCACAATAAAATTTTTCATTTGCTAACATAGCAGCAACTTCTTTAATAGCTTAATAACTAAATTTTTGTTCTACCCAGTTTATCTATAAACCTCATAATAACAGGTTGTACAGGAGTCATTAAGAGGGTAAGGATAGAGGTGAGTGACAGAGAAAATACAGTTTTCCAGTACTTTAGTGACTTAATACAAACAGCAAAATCATAATGACAAAAGATATGGTACTCCTGAAATTTTCATGGGTAAGGGAATTTCTACAATGACAAATTGTATTACAATGTTCTGAAAACAACTTAAAAACATTTATCTTCACAGAAGTAGATTTTGCACCCCAAATAATATTGATCATCACATAGATCTTAATGTAATAGATCAATTTTTAAATTTACATATGAAATTTCAATGAGATTAAATTTAAGCATTGCAATGATTGACACGTTTGCCTCTCTAACCTGAAAAGCTATCACCAACAGCCAGTGCATTTCCCATGCCCAACAAATGTTGAACACCTCAAATGCTCACTTTCTCATAGCATTCCAAAAAGCATTGAAGAAAACATTTTAAAACCTTCAGTAATATATTAAGACACCTGTATCTTTTTTCCAAAAAAAAAAAAAACTTCATAGTTTTAAAATGTATTTATGTAACTCAAATGTAAGACATATCTGTAACCCAGATATCTGTGTAGAGATGAAATGGAGGAAATGCAGCAAGTAAAAAAATAACCTATATTTAAACTACTCTATAAATTGTTTTAAAATGCTATTAAAAGACCATGGTAAGTATCCAAATTAAATTTTCTTATAATAAACTCTTCCTGTGAGTTTCCATATAGTTTAAGGCTTCTCAAATGGCTGTATATTTGAAATTTCTAGATGCATTAAAAACAAAACAGTGCCAAGGTCTTATCCCTAATCAAATAACACAAACTATGTAAAGGAAGGGAACTTTGGCACTTTTAAAATTCCATGTGATTCTATTATGGTAGTCAGGGTGGCTTTTATACAAATGTTGGAAATGCTAGTGATTTTCTTCTGATACCTCATTATATTTTCCTAGTGAAAACTTATGTTTCTATAAAAAAGAATACTTGTGTCTTTTAGCAGAATAATTATAAGATTTTGCTTTAGTTATTATTTATTTGAATTTAATTTGCATGTATAGCCATTTTTAAATTACACCTACAAATAAAGATAAACTAAAATGGACATTCAAACAACTCTAATTTAAACTCCATCTAGCTCTTTCATGTAAAAGATACTTAACTAATATAAAATGAGCCTAATAACATTTAATATCACAGGGGTTTTGCGAGGGTTTAAAAGTATACCTCTCACAACAGCTAGCATATAAATAGTCAATTAGATTCAGTGATTTTAGCTTCAAATTGGCTTTACTAGAGTTAGACCACTTGAATCTCAGTTTTAGCCATTATTTACTCAGAACTCAAGGATCAATCATTGTCTCTCAAGGGTAAAATAACATGGGTGGAAAAAGTTGAACTGATGGATAGATTAATTTGAATAATAGAAGCTCTACTAATAAATCCAGTAAACACTCTTATTGCCTTGTCAAGTTGAATCTTTGTAGCGTTTCCACATAAAACTATTTTTATATCTCTAGGGAAATAATTTCATTGTTTGAAATTCATTAAGTTCAGAATTTGGAAGTCATGTTCGCTTTACCCTGGAGATATGAAAAGTGTTCAGAAATATAACTCTCAATACCAAAGAAGAATACAAGTCTAAATTTGCTTCTCCTCCTCCTCCACCCCCTCTTCTTCCTTCTTCTACTCCTTCTTGACTAAACTATTTTTTGAATTAGACACAACTACCAGTTTCTTGGGTAACACAGGTATGAGTGGCATATTCCAAAGTGACTGATTTCTTGCTTTACTAATAGAAATTTGAAATCCTTATTAAAATAGGATGAATAAACAAAGTAGTTATTAACCACTTATGTTCTCTCTGTTTTATAGCAGAGACATATATATATAATTCCTTTTAAAAATGAATTGTTTTATTTTCATATTTAAAAGTAACTTCTTTTTCTACCAATAGAAATTGATGGCAGATATAGTAAATCAGCCTTATTTTAAATATATATATATTCAAAACTTTATCAAGTTTACTATATAGTTTATTCATTTTATTTTCAGTCAAATCAAAACCAAAGAATTCTTCAGTAGGTTATATAAGAGCCTGGTTTATCCTTGGCTCTTTAATTGTCTATCGTTCTCACCCAATTTTATTAGATACCCAGAACTCATAACTCTATAAAAATAGTATATTCTAGGGCTGGGGTTGTGGCTCATTGGTAGAGCACTTACCTACCACCTGTGAGGCACTGGGTTTGATTCTCAGCACCATATAGAAATAAAAAATGGTCCACTGACAACTAAAAAACATATTTAAAAAATAGTATATTCTAAAACATAAAAATGGAATGTACTTTTATAGAACCACAATAATCAATTCTATCTTGATCCTTACACCTTAAAGCCAATATTTCTGATATTTTATTTATTAATCAAACAGGCTGACTCTATCAATCATATATTCTTTGACCATATTGATAACATCTTGTTAAAGTAATGTATCAGAATTGGAATGAAAACCTATTTTTGACAGACAAGAATGCAGTACACGGAAGCACAGTGCTCTATACCTGAGCCCATAAACCTAATTCTATTAATGCAGGCTGGGAGAGTCTCCTAAGAGAAACACACCAGGAAAAAAAATAGACAGCAAAACCTTATTAGAGTAGCAAGATGAGTCAGGTGGTCACTGAGAAGGTACTTAAAGACTTGGGGTTGTTAACCCTAGGAGAAAAGAGGTTTGTCTGTTAAGCTTGTGGTGTACTGCTCTTAGTGTAAAAGCATACACAAATAATTCCTGACATATAGCTCTAGTGGCAGGAACTTTATGTATCCATGTTTAACATCCCGCCTTTAAAATGGCTCTATTTTCAGAGCTAATGGCACAAGAGGTCACTTAGTCAAAGTAAGATACAGGCAATAATAACCAATGTACCCTCTAAAAACTACAGAGCTTGTTAATAATTACATCCCACATTGCTACAAAATTCCATTTTTCTCTAATATTTATCTGAAACCAAGATTTTAATTGTGACTCTCTTAGATACCTTTTAATACTTCTACTAAGACCATTTTATTCTGCTTTTGTGCACTGAATGGGTTCTTTGCATATTTTATAATTAATGATAATATTTATAACCAATGATAATATTTATAACCAATCTATGATAGTAAAAATACTATCATAGATAATTATATCTATAACATTTATCATAAATCAGCAAGATAAAATTTCAGAAGAGGAGGATTATTTACTAGTCCTTAAAAATCAAGAAACAATATAATAATAGTATGCAATTTTTTTCTATTTCTTAAAAGATATTTTAATGATAATTTCTGATATTACAACAAATAAAATATTTCAAGAAGATTTACAAACTATTCACTAGAAAGTAGCTATTGCTTATGGCCAACCAAGTAGAGAATGTGTATCATAGTGATAGCCTAATTAAGTCCTGGAATAGGTACATAATATTTTATTGGTTCTGGGACAATGCTTTCTCCATATTGTCTCACACTGCTCAAAATCAACTCCAAGTGGATTACAGACCCAATTGTGAAAGGGAAAGCCTATAATGTATGTTTAAAATAACAGCTCTTTACGATCTTGGGTTCAAAAGTAGTTCTTAATTTACAAATCAATTTTTAAGGAAAGATATGATACATTTGACAATATTTTAGTTAGGAACTTCTGTTTCTCAAAAGATACTAAAAAGAGAGTAAAAGATAAGCAAGAGATTTTTAAATGTATCTGTAACATATATAACTGAAAAATTAATGCAATAGACCCACACCCCAAACAAAAAATGGGAAACACGCTTGAACAGTTTAGTAAAACCTAAAAAGTCAATGAAGAGGAAAAAAAAATCTTAAGCTTAATTTATAAGCAGAGATATGCAAATTAAATACATAATGAATTGATACGTCACACTCATCAGATTGACAACGATTAAGATGATTGAGCACTGGTTTTCTTTCTTATGAAGTTTTGGCTAGAGCAGTAAAATGGCACTTTATATAGCATTTTCGTTTCTTTCTGCCGGCTCAGTCCCCTTTTATCCTTACCCTTCTTGCCTAAGGACTACTTTCTTCCTCACCAGTATAGCCTTTATGAGTTAAACTTTGCCTATCTAGACTTTGTTGTGAAGGTCATCTAGGCTAGGACAAGATGATGGCTTAAAACAGAATTCCCTTTCCTTTTTTTTTTTTTTTGATTGCTACTGATAAAATTTTGGTTTTTACTATTTTTCTTCATTGTGTCAGTTACTAGGAGTAATTAATTCTGGGTTTAACTTCATTCTGCCATCATTACCTGGAAGTTGCTGATTATATTTGACTATCCGTTTACAGTTGGTTGCTTTCATTAGACTGCCAGCTTCTTACGGAGAGCTATCTTTCAGGCTTACCTGCCCAGCCCCTTGAACAGACAGCACATGATAAGTGTCTAGCATTTTGTACTGTGCATAATAGAGAGCAAATGATCCATAGATACTTGAATGAAGCATCCTTCAGCAGCAGCATATAGGAATCTTACACAGAGCAAAATAACTAGGAAATTGTCTCCCGTTTATTTCTGCAAGTAATTAGACAAGAGGAAACAGACGTAAAGTACATAGAGATTAGGATAAATATAAGGAAAGTTGCCAGACTAAATAGTGATTTTCTTCCTGATGATTTTTAAAACAGAAGACTTTGAAAGTCTTTATAGAAGAAAATTTGAGCACTGTCATAGTTAAATAGGGGAAATGCTGAGAATCACTAATGCTCCCCACTGACTATAAGAATCTTTGTTTCTGCAGATGCAAAAGGAATCAAGTTCTTACTTATGACAGAAGCTCAGACTTTCTGGAAAGAAGAGATTACTACAGTAAAGTCTCCTCAGTGTGGTTAACTCAGTGTTGACACAAATAAAATAAGGAAAAATGAAGATTAATCTTTATTGTCTAACTGCAATTTATAGTAGGTATTAAGACTATTTTCTTGTGCTTTTCTATTTTTTTTTCAGAGGTGAAAGAAACATTAAGCAATCAATAATTCTGCCTTCCACCCTATAGGCATCATCCTAAATCCATATATTTTGTAATACTACAGCAACTGGCAAAAAAAAAAAAATCTCTGAAATGTATTTGGATTACATAGCTGAAGCAAGATCAGTAAAGAAAAAAAAATGCTGCATGAAAGTCTAAAATTTGAAAAGTCAGGGAATAATTCAGAAAGGTTATTAAAAGACACACTCTCTAAGGATCTATTCTTCAAAGTGCTTGTAAGTTGCTTTAATGTAGCAACTTTTATCATTCTATTTAAATTTGGAGAAAGTTTACCTTTGATTTTGAAAAAATAATTTTTCCCCAGGCCTTGGGCCATATAGCATACCAACTCAACAATAGTCACTGAGATCCAAAAGGAAGCATGAAAGGGGTTTGCCTTTTTTTCCTACTTTATAATTCTCTACATTATTTCAACAAACTAAAATGGCAATGAATCTGAGAGGTTTTCAAACTGGCAAGAGATGACACACATAAGCAAGACTCGTAGGGTTGTAGTGTCTTTCTTCTTGTACTGGGTGCTGTTGAACTCCAATCCAAGATGAAAGCTCGGTTTCTAGAGCCAACTTTAACCTGGGTACACTCTTATGAGACAGTCCAGGTCCGCTGGGCTTTCTAGGAAGAAATTTGCTGGTGGGTGCATTTTCACCATGAGCAGTATAGGGTAATAGTAAAAGAGCTCAGATCTAGAATCAGATAGACCTATGCTCCAGTCCTGGCACTGCCATTTACTAACACTGGGACCTTGAGTAAGGGACTCTACCACCTGAGCCTCAGTTTCTTCACTGGTGTGTTATGGGAACTAAATAATGAAAATCAACTATAGGTCATTTATATTATCAAAGTGTAATTATTTATCATATTGTTAGTAAACATTACTAATATTTATAGTAATATATATTATCAATTGTTATTATTTCACATGAAATGAAAAATATTTCCTCACACATGCCAGGCAAGTGCTATACCATGAAGCTACATTTTCAGCCCAACGTAGAACTTTTCAAGTCTCAGTTTGCCTACTAGGACTCATGTTTATTTGGCTGAAATTGTGAGACCTAATGTGAAGACATTTTTCACAACTTGGGGTGAAATTGCTGCGTGCATCTAGCTGGTGAACTAATAAGATCAGCCCTGGAGTGACATAAATCTGCAATGGCACATAAACTGCAGCACGGAAAATTCATTTATGAATTTATTAACTCGTGTTTTGTTCTGGCAATATTTTCTTCCCTATTAATTCATAATGTTTCAAGATGTCCCTTTATCTCAACAGATGTTTGTGAAAGCTTTCTGATAAGTAAGAGTTTTCAGCAAACTATTTCCAAGTTTTGCCTCCAGAAATCAAATCTTCTAAAAGAAAAGGGGGAAGGAGAAAGAAGTGTTTGCCTCTATGAAGGCAATAAGGAAAAGAGGTAAATTCACCCAAGCCAGAAGAGGAGATTCTACTCCTCACCCAGGCTCTATGAAGGTGTCCATCTTTGATCCATACTCTACAGTGCCCTAAAGAAAGAGAAGGACATTTGGAAGGAAAAAGGGTATATAGAGCCCTTCAGCAGAAGCTCTGTACCTGCAGAATCCAAGCGTTCCAAGTTCAACGAAGAGCTCCCACAGGAGGCAGAGAAGCTACAGAAGGCCAGACTGCAGCCAGAGATTGGACTTGGATAATGGGCTTACATTTCAGCAGAAACCAAAGACTAAAAGGAAATCCTCATGTGATTTTCCTCTGACTGAAACAACTAGGACATTTTCATGACATGGAGAGAAGAGAGAAGTACTCCAATAGTGACTGAGAAAGATCTTTCCCCCTTGAAAAGGGTAGGATGGGGCTGATAAACACATTTGACTTATTGTAAAGGAAATAAAAGTAGCATAATACTTCCTCTGTAGCCATGATTTAGAGTGGCATGGAGTATTATGAAACTGAGAGAATTCAATAAGTAAGAAAGTTATCTGGCTTAGTAGGATAAGACATAAGAGGGGTTTTGTAAAAAATGGTCCAGGTCAAGAAACACAATAATCTGGTTGAGAAAATGTTGGTGCACAATTAGAAACCAAAATAAGGATGCAATATACTCAATCTAAGTATAATCTAAATCTTATTCTCTATCTAAGTAAAAGATTAGATAATGAGAAGGGATGGAAGAAAGAAATATCTTTGCACTCAGTATAACTTCTAAAATAATTTACTAAACATACAAAGATGTACTATTCTCTCTGGTACTTAGTGCCCTTATCTTGCATTTTATTAACTATTTCTTAATATATGCTCAATCTCCCTGATTATCGGATTTTTGAAGTTGAAATTCAACTATGCTTAATAATATCTACTCATTTTCTGATCCTACTTCTGTGTTGAATACCTGGAGTGAATTAGATGTGAATTTGATTATACCTGGACCTAAATTGTATTCTCTGGGATCTTAATCACACCAATAACATTCTACTGTAACATAACGTTTTAATATATAATGACTTTTACTATCATATATTCTTAATAGTTTCTCAAAATACTTTATATATAAAATCCTGTAATATGGGAGAGACTATGGAAAGAACAATGTGAAAAAAATGTGCTGAAAGTCACTTAATGTGCAGTACTGTGGTAAAAATACAAAACCTGCTCTAATCTTTGCCCCTCAACAGACCTGTTCTGACACGTGCAGTGGAAGAAATTAAGTCATAGGTTTGGCTAAAGATGAAGTGTTCCTAATAGTGGTGCTACTGGGAAAGCATGCACCATTGACATGTTCCAAATATTCCAACAAGAATATCAGAATTCCAAAAGCCTCTCAAGTACGTATCTCCTGCTGCGTTAGCTTCCCATCACTATAACAAAATGCTTGAGATACTCAAAATTATAAGAGGAAAAGGTTTACTTTGGGTCATAGTTTGGACGTTTCCAGTCCATGATGGATTGGTCCCTTTGCTTGGGCCTGTGGTAAGGCAACAACCTACCATGGTGGAAAGCATGTGGAAAGCAAAACCGCTTACCTCATGGCCAGTAAGGAAGAGAGAGAGAGAGGAAAAGGAGAGTTAGGGACTCAAGTGCATGACCCCAATGACCTAACAATCTCCCAGTACTGTAGGAGCCACCTCTTAAAGGACCGGCCACCCTATATGAGACTGTGGGGAACGCTTCAGGTGCAAACTATACCAGCCCTTTCATAAAAAGGTTTCCAAGGTGGAATTGCATCTCTCAAATGTATCAAGCACATATCACAAAGACTTGGCTTAAGGCAAGTCACCCGAAGACAGCACTTAGTAACATCAGTTTTAATGGGTTCCTTGTAGCGATTCACTTTGCGAGCTGCCCTGCCCTTGTTTTTTGTGTGACTTCCCCCCTTGGAATCATTCATCTGAGCTTTTAGGACTTTTTAAATGCATTTTGTTTCATACTGCAGCAAGGAGCGAAGCCAAAGGGAGATCAAATTCTAGACTGAGTTCTGCTGCCTTGAAATGTTGTCTCTTTTAGATATTCAAAACTGAGATATTAACATCATTTTAACATCTCTCCTTAGGATGGGTCCAGGATACAGAAGTTCATAAATTACTAAAAGCTTTGGTCTCCCTGGAAAAGTAGAGAAGGAGAATCTAGAGTGTTATTGTTTCCACCAGATACTTGTCCCCTAACCTGTCATAACCAGTTTCTAAAGAGATGCACAGCCTCTTGGCAATTTTGAACCTGCATACCCAAACATAGGTCTAATGAAACTCACAGTGAAGTCCGTGTACAGAAGACAGACGGACTCGCCTCACCTTGGCTATCGGGTAGGGCTTCAATTTAACCACACGCTCAGTGCAGCTAAGGCCATTTGCAGCACGTGTGAAACGATGACACAGGAACCGAGACCCTGTGCCATCGTCTCCTTCCCTTCTGCAGAGGAAGGCAGCCACCTCATCACGTTCTCTCACTCCTGAGAGAGCATTTTAAACACTAACTATATCGTAATACAGCCAGCCTTCTCAGCCACAAAGAAAAAAAAAAATGTAACAAATGCAGATAATTACCCACTGGAATGCAATGTAATTATAGGACTCCTGTACTTTAACCAGAATATAACTCCTAATTATCTCAAAATCCTAACTTTATACAATCAGAAACAGTTACCAATCAAAGATATTACACAAGATGATAAAACAGATTGTTGAATTGTAAAAGAGATAAAAAGAAATTTAATATTGGTTAAAAATAGCACAGGGAATGAGAATATTCATCTGATGCTGCATCGGGTCTCAACAGACTTCAGGCTCAGTATCTTGGCAACACTCGCCCTGACTGCAAGCCGTTTCTTCAATACTTTTTACAATAATCTGTTTTAGAAAGAATGCATCTGAGAGCTTAACTAGCCTTGTTCTTTTCTTTCATGTCCTACACTGGCATTAACAGTCTCTTTCTTATCTGATTCATCTCTTTCTCTCTCTTTTTTAAGTTCAGCATGGGGATAGATTTGTCCTTTAGAATAACATAAACCATGAATTAGGTAGCCAAGTATTCGGTCCACTTGTGAAAGAGTTATTTCAGTAAGGGTAATAACGAGGACTCAGGCTTCATGTTCTGGAACACAGAAGATGATGGGAAATTGTTTCAGTAATTATCAGCTCTATCCGTTACTCATTTGCAGTGTTTGACAAAGCATTTGGAGTTGAATTTAAATTCTCTCAAATTGTTTATAATCAACACAACAGTAGCTACTTTTTATACACCTACTGTATGTCACTCACCTGCTTTACCTGCTGGGGTTTTAATCCTGCACTTACAAATACTACTCCTATCGCCATTGTACAGTCAAGAGACGTGTAACAAGCCTGGAAAGTGCTTGAGCCAGTGTTTGAAGGCAGTGTGACACTAACACCCACGCTTGTTCCCTGTGTCACGCTGCCTGACCTGCAGTGAACTGCCTCTGGGGACAAGTACTTCCACACTACTTTGTGCTAGGACACAGGTGTCTTATGGCTGAAGTTACTGTGTGGGATTTCATCGATGCCCTGGCATTTTAATCAAATATAGGTCAGAGAGCAGAATTGACGTTTTCATCTCTAAAAGCCCAAACTTTCTTCTCTCTGTTCTTCCTCATCCTTCGCTTCAAAAAGATAAACCACAGGTAAATTCTCGACAGTGTCTTAGCATCCCTCTGTTTCTTTCCTAGATCCACTTTGCCACTCTCCTACGGGACTGTGGTGTATTGCCCCATGTTCTCTTCTGGCTTCACACTTACTCCCCAAATTCAACTGCTCACTGCTGCTGATGAACAAATCTTTAAAATAGCAGCTTATCCAATGGGAAGATCTTCCTCCTCCTACCACCAAATCCTTAAATCTATGTACATCAGTATACAATGTCTTCTTCCTTCCTGATCCTCATAGGGCCGTCTCCTCACATCAATGCTCCTATCTTTGGATTAACTCCTTCCTCTTTTGCATTATCCATCTCATCCCTTCTACTAACCCATTTCTAACAACAAACAAACATAACCTAGTATCTCCCATTTATTCAAAAGCAAAGATAATAAAATAAGAGTTTCCTTAACTCACATTTTTCTCCAAATAACAGAATTATATGAGACAATGGAATTTAAACTTACAGATATGGAGTGTCTCCATTTCTCTTCTTTCCACACCCAAACTTCCAGTAACGATGGATTTACCTTGTCTCTACTTCCTTATTTCCTTTGGCATCCATTCTTACTATGCCACTGAAAATAATATTGTCAACATTCCCTATTGCTTCTCTCTGGAGCATTCCATGCCCATCTTTTTTGACGTTCTGAAACATCTCATAAAAATGATCATTTAAGCTGGATGTGGTGGCTCACACCTGTAATCCCCGCTTTTCAGGAGGTTGAGACAGGAGGATCACAGGTTAGAGGCCAGTCTCAGCCACTGAGTGAGACTGTTTCAAACAAACAAAAACAAACAACAACAAGGGCTGGAGAAGTACACAGAGGTGGAGCACCCCTGGGTTCAATCACCAGTACTGTAAAATTTAAAAAATAAAATAAAAAAGAAACGACCATCTCCTCAACTGAGACACAAAAATAAGCTATTCCTGACTTTCTTCCTTATCTAGTTGCTTCCGATTGATTTTCTTAGCTGTATCTTCCCTTCTTTTCAAAGCATAAATGTTGGGGTTCAGTTTCCATCTCAGGGTTGAAGAACCTTTTTGTCGATTTCATATTTTAAGTAATTACTCCCAATTCATTGATCACCCTTAGCTGTGAGTTTAAATATCATTTTCAAATATATAATTCCAAGTTTTTTTTATCTCAAGCTCAGATCACTCCTCTCCAGATTTATGAGTCTTGTTGCCTACTTCATATTTTCATAGAGATATTTCACAAAACAGTGGGAAAAGGGAGTAGTAGTTTTACACTCCATTTCTTATGCCTAACGAGTGCATTGCCGCAAGAAGTCATTATCTCCAGGATTGAGGAAGGTGAGTGGGACTTTATATCTTACCAGCTCTCTGAATTGGATTTTGTTCATTTTTACTTTTCCCTTTTGTTAAGGTTTCACGGGGAACTGAATCACTGCAAATGCAAATGGCTGTACTTGCAGAGAAAAAAAAAATGTAAATGAAGAGCTGTAATCACTCCAACTAGAAATCTGAAGCTTAAGAGTAACCTACCTCTCATGTTTTGACTGTAAAATTCAACATTTCAATTAAATCTTTACAACTTTTCCAGTGTGAAGCCTTTTTGGTTGTGTATTAGTTAGAGAAATAGTAAAAATTGTGAAAAATTAAACAGATTCCAATTGACATTGAACAGATCTTATAGCCAAAAGGAAGAACACAGGAGTCTTAAGAACCATCTAGTTCCCTGTCTCCTTGTTGGGACAAGAGAGGGACATGATTCTCAAGCATCCCAAGGCCTTTCCACACTGAAGGAGTTCACTTACATGTTCTGAATTTCCTGGATTCTTCCTAGGTTGGTGAGCTACAAACCTATTATTTTCAGATTGGTGAGTTTATACTTTCTTAAGACAAATGGATAACATTGAAGAGATTTCGCCTTGGACCTAAAAATGTTTTAGTCATTTGGCACTTTCAGTATACTTCACCAGTGTATAAGGCAGGTAGGTTAGACTGTTCCCTTCACATCCTGCCTGCTAACCTGCTCCAAGATGGGCTGGTTAAGTCATATCCTTACATAAAAGTAGGAATTCACTGAGTAATAATGGCCATGATTTTCTTACATTCCATGAAGAAACAGAAGACTTAAGGGCCAATGACTCAACAGACATGTTTTGAATATCTAAATGTTTTCAGTGATAAACTAGGAGCTCTGTGAAGCACAGCAATAAACAAGATAATGTCACTGGTCTCAAAGAGCATGTACTGGCAAATTAGAAACACTTTCACAAATACATAAAAGTCATTGCACGGGAATGGATGCCACCCATCTCTGTATTGTGAATGGCAATTACATTCTTCAGAGGTTATAACCATAGACCAACCCCCCTCTTTTTCTTTCTTTCTTTGTTCACATCTTATCTGTCAGCCAATCCTGTTAGCTTTCTATAAAATGTGTGCAGAGCCTGACCACATCTTACTCACTCCACTGTCATGACCATAGCCTGTCCCACCATTATCTCTTGCTATTGTGATGGGTTTTAACTTGTTTGTCTTTTCAGCGGGGACCTAGAGTGGATTTATCTGGAAACTAATAAAGCAAGCTTAATAGCCACTTTTTTCATGATCCCTTTTGTATTTTTATACCTAACTTTCCATTGGTAATTAATTTTTTTTCTTAAAGAGAGTTGCTCAATTTGTATAAAACATCATGAAACCTGGATTCACCTGTTTTCATGCTAGTTTTTCCCTGTCTGTAATCTACTCTCAAAATAGCAACTTTTTAAAAAATATATATTTATTTTTTAGATGTAGTTGAACACAATACCTTTATTTCACTTATTTACTTTTATGTGATGCTGAGGATCGAACCCAGTGCCTCACACATGCCAGGTGAGTGCACTACCACTTGAGCCACACTCCCAGGCCCCAAAATAGCAACTTTTAAAAAACTTCTGCTTAGCCAGGGTGATACACACCTATAATCTCAAAAACACAGGAGACCAAAGCAGGAGGATTTCAAGTTAAAGGTCAACCTCAACAACTTAGTGAGGCCCTGTCTTAAAAAAATGTAAAAGGGCCATAGATATATCTCAGTGGTAAAACACCTTTGGGTACAATTCCCAGTACCACACACACATAACCTGTGCTTAATACCTCCAGTGTATACACTCCATGGTGCTTTTTATGATACTGTCTCTACCCCCACCCTGTGACTCCTTCCTCTACAATACCACCCATGCCCATCACTCTGCTGTAGCCCTTCCTGCTGTTTCCTAAAAAAATGCAAAGTTTTCTTGGCTTCAGGACTTTTGTCCTTGCCAGAATGTTCTTCCCTTAGATAACCTCCTGGGTCAGCCTCTCTATTATCCATTAGCACTTTCCATGACCACCCTCTTTAAATTACATCCCCAATCTCCTACCCCACTTCCCAGATTAATTTTCCTCATTTGAAATCACTATCATCCAACAAACTGTTTCGCTCATTTATCTTGTTGACTGTCTCTATTTCCCACTAAAATGTCAGCTCCACAAAGGCAAGAATTTTTCTAAGTGTTTTCCCGAGGGCTCCTTACACAGAGTAAGTGCTCACTCGTTTGCTGAGATGAGGGGAAGAGGAAGCACTCTTTTAGCACCAGTGGAAGCTCCATGGAGCAGTTGGCATGTGTGCTGCGATGTGGATGGACCTGTAGTGGATGAGCTCGTACAGTCTGAACATGGGAAAATGGGAAGAACAGCATGAACGAAGGCACAGAAACAAATTATACTGCATGTAGAGAAAAACGTCCCTTTGAGGAATAGAAGACGTTCTCCAGTTTCACTCCATCTTCTGATTGTATGATTCTATTTGCAAGTGTCTCTCTGGGTGAGTGAGGCCTATTAGACATGCCTTTGGCTCTTGGGCCAACACTCCTAGGCCATCCCAGGGTCTCCCTCTGCTCTCTTTCATATGCTCTTCCCACTACCTGGAAAACACAGCCTCATTCTCCTCCACTTGGCTGATTCTCATGTATAACTGATCAGTCATCTTCTTAACCATAATCTCCACTAGGAAGCCGCCCTGGACTTTATTAGGCTTGAGTATCATTGACCAATGTGCAATGCCCACCATCTGTGTTCCCCCTGTATGCAGTGCCTGCTTGGTCATGATGTGGCCATAGATTGTCTATTAGCCCATCTCCCTACCTCCCTGCTCACCACCATTGCCCTGCATAGGGTAGGCATAAATAATGCTGAGAGCATAAATAGCCTTGTTCAGGATGAAGCAATGGTCCAACTGAAGGCACAGCTGCAGCCGCGCCTGGAAAAAGTAGTTCTCCCTTCCAGTCATGTATTAAAGATAAAGCAGAGAATATAAAGGAATTAAAGAAGGAGAATTTTCACTTCCTATGGCTAGTTAAAAATCCTGACAAAAGACTAGATGGATAAACATTGCATTTTTTTCATGAGGGACTGATTTTTTAAATAATAAATTTTAGACTTGAAATTCAGATCCTATCATGACCAAGAATATTCTTAAATTCCATACATACCTAGACCCACAATTCTGCTGTTGTGTGTTACAGTTTGGAAACACTGACTCTCTTGGAGGCCAGGCCTACAATTGGTATTTAAGTCAAACTAAATAAGTCAACTTATCTAATACAGGAAAGAAAGGTCTATAGTTGAGCCTTATTTTGCATTTTTAGTTATACAAACAGAAACTGAGTTTCAGTGAAATTAAATAATCAAATACATAGTACAAGTACATAATAAGGTCATGGTAGAATGAGAGTAGAACCCCACATCCAAAAGTGCTCTTCCAGCCATGATACTGTTCAGAAAATAATATTATTGTTCTATTATGACTTTACCCATTCTTCTCTACACATAAACCCATAGCCATACAAATACATGGATTAGGAAATATGAAAATTTTATTTACAACATAAAACTGTGCTATACCTATAGTGTCAACAAGAGCCATTAGAATAATAGAATGAAAACTAGTAAGTAGTCATGAAGTACTTTAAAACCATATAAATTAAAACACATAGAATGTTTGTGGATGGGAAGACTCAACATTTTATAGGTGTCAAGTTACTCCAAATTGATCTATAAGTATAAAGCAATTCAATCCCAAATTATGATGGGATGCTTTGTAACTTGAGCCTACTCATCAGGAAGGATAACAACAAATGTCAGAAAAATAAAAAGCCTAGCTGGGTATAGTGGCACACACCTGTAATCTCAGCAGTTTGGGAGACTGAGGTAGGAGGATCATGAGTTCAAAGCCAGCCTCAGCAAAAGGGAGGCACTAAGCAACTCAGTGAGACCCTGTCTCTAAATAAAATGCAAAATAGGGCTGAGGATGCGGCTCAGTGGTCGAGTTCCTCTGAGTTCAATCCCTGGTACCACCCCCTCAAAATAAAAAAAGAAAATGAACAGCCTAAATACAACCCAAGCTCATATTAAATAAAACAAAAGTAGAGGAAAGAATAAACAGCAAGGCAAGAAAACTGACAGGTAAGAAATAGATGTCTATGTGAAAATTTACTTTGTAATAAGAGGATGCCTCAAAGTACAGAAACACTGACTTGTTTAATAGGTGATATTTGGCATATTATCATTTTTTTAAAAAAAATTGTTATATCTATGCTATAATCTGAGTTGTGTCTAAAATTCAAGTAGTGAAATCAATAATCCCATTATGTATTTAGAGATGGAGCCTTTGAGAGATAATTAGATTTAGAGGAGTTAATGAGAGTGTGGCCACAAGACCTGCAGCTCTCTCTTACCCCTCCTTCCCTTCTAACAAGGATACAGCAAGAAGGTAGCCATCTGCAAGCCAGAAAGACCAGAAAGAAAGCCTTCACCAGAGCATTGGTTTTAGACTTTCCGGTTTCTAGAAGTATAAAATCTTTGTTGTTTAAGCCATGTAGTAAATGGTATTTTGCCATGAGTATAATTGGAAGAAGTATACATTGAAATGATGAAAGTGATATTTTGGGAAGTTGAGGATAAAGAAAGACAATTACTTTCTACTTTGTATAAATCCTAATTACATACTTTTTAATAATCTCGAGCTACTTTGATAATCAGGAAAGCATTAAAGATATTTATGTTGCATAAAAGTGATGAAATTTTCACCAAAGAAATGTTTATGTATCTCATTCCTTAATCTACAAAAACTTAATTTTCTAATGTAATCTTAATCAACACTATAATTTTTCACAACGGAGTGCTATTTTAAAATATGTTACACTGTGTATTAATACATCCTTTTCATTTCTCTGGCACTTAAATGATTTCTTAAAAATTCTTATCCTCTAGGCCAATGTGCCAAATACTCAGGAGTGAGCACAGCTGCAGAAACTGCATATAATTTTCTTGAACTGAGCTCAGCAATATCAGTTTTCCGATGCCATGTGAACTGAACTCATCAGATAATACAGACAGAAGTTGTCATCTATTCTTCTCTAAGGTACTTACCTTGCCAATAGCTAGCATGATTCCATCAGAAGTACTGATCCAAATTCTCATTTCCTGTCTCAGCTCATAAGGTTTCAAAGTACCTGGTGGTTTATGCTTTGTCAAAAAAGGATCCTGCAAATTCCAAAGAATATAATAGTCTGATAACAGATGTTTAATTGTAAACTTCCCAATAGCTTTTAAGATAACAATCCCTAATGTTTATGTTAGCAAAGTGTATACATTGTACACATTGAGATCTTCCCAATTATTAAATATGGTCACAAAGGTAAGAACCGTCTGTTTCTAATGACTTTTAGTACTGCAAAGTGTGGGCCTATGTGATGTCAATTTAGGAATAGAATCAGTTGTTTCTAATTAAAATCTCTAGTTTTTTTTTTTTTTACTTGAAAAGTTATAGGAGTGGATAAACTTAACACTCTCGCTGCTTTGGAATACAACTTTTCTTGCTTTTTTTTGGGGGGGGGTTGTATTTTATATAATAGATAGGTATGAGATAATAGGAGAAGCCAGAAATGAGGAAATCATGAAATTTAGATTCTACTCTTAAATCTGCTAAAAAAAAGCATGGGTGAGCTGCTTAGTTTTAAGGAGCTCAAGTTTCTCTTCAAAAAAAAAAAACAAAAACAAAAAACCCAAAGTAATGTGGTATGCAAATTATTAAGTTCACTGTCCCTCTTAAAGCTCAGTGATTCTGGTGGGTAGCAGGGGTGTCTGATTCTACATTGCTTTTGTCCAAATACTTATTAAGCCTTCTTCAAATCCATTGCCATTTCTTAGTGTTTTACTATTATATTTATATTTAAATATTTTTATTCATACATTTTTATATTTTTATTTTTTAATTGATTTTATTTTTTAAATACACAACAGAGGAATACAATTCATATTACACATATAGAGCACAATTTTTCATATCTTTGTATATAAAGTATGTTCACGCCAATTCATGTCTCTACATGTATTTTGTTTTTGTTTTTGTTTTGTTTTTTTTTTTGCATTACAATTCTTATTACCCATATATACCACAATTTTTCCTATCTCTGTTTGTATATAAAGTAGGTAGACACCCAACTCGTGTCTTCATACATGTACTTTGGATAATGATGTCCACCGCATCCCACCACCATTGCTAATCCTCTGTCCTATCTAGAATTCATCTATTCCTGCCATGCTCCCGCTTCCTACCCCACTATGAGTCAGCCTCCTCATATCAGAGAAAACATTCGGCATTTATTTTTTGGGAGGATTGGCTAACTTCACTTAGCATTATCTTCTCCAAGGCCATCCTTTTACCTGCAAATGCCATGATTTTATTCTCTTTTATTGCTGAATAAAATTCCATTGTGTACATATGCCACATTTTTTTATTCATTCGTCCACTGAAGGGCATCTAGTTTGGCTCACAGTTTAGCTATTGTGAATTGTGCTGCTTTAATCATTGATGTGGCCGTGTCCCTGTGGTATGTTATTTTTAAGTCCTTTGGGTGTAGTCTGAGGAGAGGGGTAGCTGAGTCAAATGGTGGTTCCATTCCCAGATTTCCAAGGAATCTCCATACTGCTTTCCATATTGGCTGCACCAATTTGCAGTCCCACCAGCAATCTATGAGTGTGCCTTTTCCCCCACATCCTCCTCAACACTTATTGTTGTTTGTCTTCATAATAGCTACCATTCTGACTGGAATGCGATGATATCTCAGAGTAGTTTTGATTTGCATTCCTCTAATTGCTAGAGATACTGAGCATTTTTTCATATATTTGTTGATTGATTGTATACCCTCTTCTGAGAAGTGTCTGTTCAGGTCCTTGTTCCATTTGTTGATTGGGTTATTTATTTTTTTGGTGCTTACCTTCTTGAGTTCTGTATGTACCCTAGAGATTAGTGCTATATCTGATGTGTAAGGGGTAAAAATTTTCTCCCAGGATGTAGGCTCTCTGTTCACCTCACAGATTGTTTCTTTTGCTGAGGAGAAACTTTTTAATTTGATTTCATTCCATTTATTGATTCTTGGTTTTAATTCTTGTGCTATAGGAGTCTTATTAAAGAACTTGGAACCTAATCCCACATGATGAAGATTAGATGCAGAGTCTCAGGTTTAATTCCTAGGTTCTTGATCCATTTTCAGTTGAGTTTTTGTGCATGGTGACAGATAGGGGCTTAATTTTATTTTGTTGCAAATGGATTTCCAGTTTTCTCAGCACCATTTGTTGAAGATCTTTTCTCCAATGCATATTTTTTGCAACTTTGTCTAATATAAGATTATTTTAATTTTTTTGGGTTAGTCTCTGTGTCCTCTATTCTGTACCATTGGTCTACTAGTCTGTTTTGGTGCCAATACCATGCTGTTTTTGTTACTGTTGCTCTGTAGTATAGTTTAACATCTGGTATAGCAATGCCACCTGCTTCACTCTTCCTGCTAAGGATTGCTTTAGCTATTCTGGGTCTCTTATTTTTCCAGATGAATTTCATGATTGCTTTTTCTATTTATATGAGTAATCATTGGGATTTTGATTGGAATTGCATTAAATCTGTGTAGTGCTTTTGGTAGTATGATCATTTTGATAATATTAATTCTGCTTATCCAAGAGCAAGGTAGAACTTTCCACCTTCTAAGGTCTTCTTTGATTTCTCTCTTTAGGGTTCTGTAATTTTCATTGTATAAATCTTTCACCTCTTTTGTTAAGTTGATTTTCAAGTATCTGGTTTTTTTTTTTTTTTTTGAGGTTATTGTGAATTAGGTAGTTTTCCTCGTTTCCTTCTCAGAGGATTTGCCACTGATATACAGAAATGCATTTGATTTATGGGTGTGGATTTTAAATCCTGCTACTTTGCTGAATTCATTTACTAATTCTAAAAGTTTCCTGGTGGAGCTTTTAGGGTCTTCTAGGTATAGAATCATATTGTCAGCAAAGAGTGCTAATTTCAGTTCTTCTTTTCCTGTACATATCCCTTTACTTTCTTTTGTCTAATTGCTCTGGCCAGAGTTTCAAGAACTATGTTAAATAGAAGTGGTGAAAGAGGGCATCCCTTTCTTGTTCCATTTTTTAGAGGGAATGCCTTCATTTTTTTTCTATTTAGAATGATGTTGGCCTGAGGCTTAGGGTAGACAGCCTTTACAATTTTGAGATATGTTCCTGTTATCCCTAATTTTTCTAGTGTTTTGAACATAAAGGGGTGCTGTATTTTGTCAAATGCTTTTTCTGTGTCTATTGAGATGATCATATAATTCTTAAGTCTATTGATTAATATGATGAATTATATTTATTGATTTCCATATGTTAAACCAACCTTACATCCCTGGGATGAATCCCACTTGATCATAGTGCACAATCTTTTGATATGTTTTTGTTTTTGATTTGCCAGAATTCTTTTGAGGATTTTTGCATCTATGTTCATTAGAGATATTGTCTAAATTTTTCTTTCTTTGATGTGTCTTTGCCTAGTTTTGGGATTGGGGTGATATTGGTCTCATAGAATGAGTTTGGAAGTTCTACCTCTTTGTCTATTTCCTGAAATAAATTGAAGAGTATTAGTATTAGTTCTTCTTTAAAGGTCTTGTAGAACTCTGCTGTTTATCCATCTGGTCCTGGGCTTTTCTTGGTTGGTAAGCATCTGATGCCATCTTCTATTTCCTCACTTGACATTGGTTTATTTAAATTGTGTATATCTTCCTGACTCAATCTGGGCAAATCATATGATTTAAGAAATTTGTCAATAACTTCAATGTCTTCTATTTTATTGGAGTATAAGATTTCAAAATTATTTCTAATTATCCTCTGTATTTCTTGTAGTGTCTGTTGTGATATTACCTTTTTCATCACATATACTGGTAATTTGAGTTTTCTCTCTCCTTCTCTTCATTAGCGTGGATAAGGGTCTGACAATTTATTTTTTTCAAAGAACCAGCTTTTTGTTTGTCAACTTTTTCAATTGTTTCTTTTGTTTCAATTTCATTGATTTCAGTATTAATTTTAATTACTTTTTGCCTTCTACTGCTTTTGCTGTTGATTTGTTCTTTATAAAATATTTTTATTAGTTGTTGATGGACCTTTTTTTTCTTTTTTTAATTGGTTGTTCAAAACATTACAAAGCTCTTGACATATCATATTTCATACATTAGATTCAAGTGGGTTATGAACTCCCATTTTTACCCCCAATACAGATTGCAGAATCACATCGGTTACACATCCACATTTTTACATAATGCCCTATCAGTAACTGTTGTATTCTGCTACCTTTCCTATCCTCTACTATCCTCCCTCTCCTCCCCTCCCATCTTCTCTCTCTACCCCATCTACTGTAATTCAATTCTCTCCTTGTTTATTTTCCCATTCCCCTCACAACCTATAATATGTAATTTTCTATAACAATGAGGGTCTGCTCCATTTCCATACAGTTTCCCTTTTCTCTCCCTTTCCCTCCCACCTCATGTCTCTGTTTAATGTTAATTTTCTCTTCCTGCTATTCCTCCCTGCTCTGTTCTTAGTTGCTCTTATTATATCAAAGAAGACATTTGGTTTTTGTTTTTTTAGGGGTTGGCTAGCTTCACTAAACATAATCTGCTCTACTGCCATCCATTTCCCTGCAAATTCCATGATTTTTTCATTTTTTAGTGCTGCGTAATACACCATGGTATATAAATGCCACATTTTTTTTTTTATCCATTCATCTATTGAAGGGCATCTGGGTTGGTTCCACAGTCTAGCAATTGTGAATTGTGATGCTATGAACATCAATGTGGCAGTATCCCTGTAGTATGCTCTTTTAAGGTCTTCAGGGAATAGTCTGAGAAGGGCAATAGCTGGGTCAAATGGTGGTTCCATTCCCAGCTTTTTCAGGAATCTCCATACTGCTTTCCAAATTGGCCGCACCAGTTTGTAGTCCCACCAACAATGTACAGGAGTACCCTTTTCCCCACATCCTCGCCAGCACTTGTTGTTGTTTGACTTCATAGTGGCTGCCAATCTTACTGGAGTGAGATGGTATCTTAGGGTGGTTTTGATTTGCATTTCTCTGACTGCTAGAGATGGTGAGCATTTTTTCATGTACTTGTTGATTGATTGTATGTCCTCCTCTGAAAAGTGTCTGTTCAGGTCCTTGGCCCATTTGTTGATTGGGTTATTTGTTGTCTTATTGTCTAATTTTTTGAGTTCTTTGTATACTCTGGATATTAGGGCTCTATCTGAAGTGTGAAGATTAAAAATTTGTTCCCATGATGTAGGCTCCCTATTTACCTCTCTTATTGTTTCTCTTGCTGAGAAAAAACTTTTCAGTTTAAGTAAGTCCCATTTGTTGATTCTTGTTATTAACTCTTTTGTTATGGATGTCCTATTAAGGAATTTGGAGCCTGACCCCACAATATGTAGATCAGAGCCAACTTTTTCTTCTATCAGGTGCGGAGTCTCTGGTTTGATATCTAGCTCCTTGATCCACTTTGAGTTAACTTTTGTGCATGGCGAGAGAAAGGGATTCAGTTTCATTTTGTTGCATATGGATTTCCAGTTTTCCCAACACCATTTGTTGAAGATGCTATCCTTCCTCCATTGCATGCTTTTAGGTCCTTTATTAAATATAAGATAGTTGTAGCTTTGTGGATTAGTCTCTGTGTCCTCTATTCTGTACCATTGGTCCACCCGCCTCTTTTGGTACCAGTACCATGCTGTTTTTGTTACTATTGCTCTGTACTATAGATTGAAATATAGTATCGCTATACCGCCTGATTCACACTTCCTGCTTAGAATTGCTTTTGCTATTCTGGGTCTTTTATTTTTCCATATGAATTTCATGATTGCTTTATCTATTTCTACAAGAAATGTCGTTGGGATTTTGATTGGCATTGCATTAAACCCATAGAGAGCTTTTGGTAATATCACCATTTTGATGATGTTAGTTCTGCCTATCCATGAACAGGGTATATTTTTCCATCTTCTAATATCTTCTTCTACTTCTCTTTTTAGGGTTCTGTAGTTTTCATTGTATAAATCTTTCACCTCTTTTGTTAGGTTGATTCCCAAGTATTTTTTTTTTGAGGATATTGTGAATGTAGTGTTTTTCCTCATTTCTGTTTCAGAAGTTTTGTCACTGATATACAGAAATGCCTTTGATTTATGCATGTTGATTTTATATCCTGCCACTTTGCTGAATTCATTTATTAGTTCTAGTAGTTTTTTTGTAGACCCTTTTGGGTCTTCTAAGTATAGAATCATGTCATCCGCAAATAGTGATAATTTAAGTTCTTCGTTTCCTATTTTTATGCCTTTAATTTCTATCGTCTGTCTAATTGCTCTGGCCAGTGTTTCGAGAAGTATATTGAATAGAAGTGGTGATAGAGGGCATCCCTGTCTTGTTCCAGATTTTAGAGGGAATGCCTTCAATTTTTCTCCATTCAGAATGATGCTAGCCTGAGGCTTAGCATAGATAGCTTTTACAATGTCGAGGAATGTTCCTGTTATCCCTAGTTTTTCTAATGTTTTGAACATAAAGGGATGCTGTACTTTGTCGAATGCTTTTTCTGCGTCTATCGAGATGATCATATGGTTCTTATCTTTAAGTTTATTGATGTGGTGAATAACATTTATTGATTTCCGTATATGAACCATCCTTGCATCCCAGGGATGAATCCTACTTGATCATGGTGCACAATTTTTTTGATGTGCCTTTGTATCTGATTCACCAGAATTTTATTGAGGATTTTTGCATCTAGGTTCATCAGAGATATTGGTCTGTAGTTTTCTTTCTTTGAGGTGTCTTTGTCTGGTTTCGGAATCAGGGTGATGTTGGCCTCATTGAATGAATTTGGCAGAGCTCCCTCTTTTCTATTTCCTGAAATAACTTGAAAAGTATTGGTATTAATTCTTCTTTAAAGGTTTTGTAAAACTCCACTGTATACACATCTGGTCCTGGGCTTTTCTTGGTTGGTAGTCTTTTGATTGCTTCTTCTATTTCATCAATTGATATTGGTCTGTTTAAATTGTGTGTATCCTCCTGACTCAATCTGGGAAAATCATATGACTTAAGAAATTTATCTATGTCTTCACCATCTTCTATTTTATTGAAATATAGGTTTTCAAAATAATTTCTAATTATCTTCTGTATTTCTGTAGCATCTGTTGTGATATTGCCTTTTTCATCCTGTATGTTAGTAATTTGAGTTCTCTCTCTTCTTCTCTTCATTAGCATGGCTAAGGATCTGTGGATCTTATTTGTTTTTTCCAAGAACCAACTTTAGTTTTGTTAATTTTTTCAATAGTTTCTTTTGTTTTAATTTTGTTGATTTCTGCTCTGATTTTAATTATTTCTTGCCTTCTGCTACATTTGCTGTTGTTTTGCTCTTCCTTTTCTAGGGCTTTGAGATGAAGTGTGAGCTCATTTATTTGTTGGTTTTTCCTTTTTTTGAGGAATGACCTCCAGGCGATGAATTTTCCTCCTAAAACTGCTTTCATTGTGTCCCATAGATTTCTATATGTTGTGTCTGTATTTTAATTTATCTCTAAGAATTTTTTGATTTCCTCCTTTATGTCTTCTGTAACCCATTGATCATTCAGTAACATATTGTTCATTTTCCAGGTGATGTAGGATTTTTCCTTCCTTCTTTTATCATTGATTTCCAGTTTCATTCTATTATGATCAGATAAAATGCATGGTATTATCTCCACCACTTTATATTTACTGAGGGTTGCCTTATGGCATAATATATGGTCTATTTTTGAGAAGGTCCATGGGCTGCTGAGAAAAAAGTATATCCACTTGATGATGGTTGATATATTCTATATATGTCAGTTAAGTCTAGGTTATTGATTGTGATATTGAGTTCTATAGTTTCTTTATTCAACTTTTGTTTGGAGGATCTGTCCAATGGTGAGAGAGGTGTGTTGAAGTCACCCATAATTATTGTGTTGTGGTCTATTTGATTCTTGAACTTGTGGAGAATTTGTTTTATGAACATTGCAGCACCATTATTTGGTGCGTAAATATTGATAATTGTAATGTCTTGTTGGTGAATGGTTCCTTTTAACAGTATATAATGTCCTTCCTTATCCCTTTTGATTAACTTAGTCTTGAAGTCGATTTTATTCGATATGAGGATGGCCACCCCTGCTTGCTTACGAGGACCGTGTGCATGGTATATTTTTTCCCAACCTTTCACCTTCAGCCTGTATATGTCTTTTCCAATCAGATGTGTCTCCTGGAGGTAACATATTGATAGATTTGTTTTTTTAATCCATGTTACCAGCCTATGTCGCTTTATTGGAGAGTTTAAGCCATTAACATTTAGAGTTACTATTGATATATGGTTTGTACTGTCAGCCATGTTTGATTATTTATCTTTTTTTTTTTTAATTTAGTTTGTTTCTCCATGATTAGCTTTCCCCCCACCCTCTGTCATTACGGAGGCATTTCCCACTGATGGTTTTGGTTGTTGTTTTTCATTTCTTCCTTTTGTAGTGTTTTGCTCAAGACGCTTTGCAATGCTGGTTTTCTGGCTGCAAATTATTTTAGCTTTTGTTTATCATGAAAGATTTTTATTTCGTTGTTGTACCTGAAGCTTAATTTTGCTAGATACAGAATTCTTGGTTGGCATCCATTGTCTTTCAGTGTTTGAAATACATTGTTCCAGGATCTTCTCGCTTTCAGCATCTGTGATGAAAAATCCGTTGTTAACCTTATTGGTTTACCCCTGAATGTAATCTGCCTCCTTTCTCTTGTAGCATTTAATATTTTCTCTTTGTTCTGTATATTGGCTATCTTCATAACAATGTGTCTTGGCGTTGGTCTTCTGTGATTTTGTGTGCTCGGTGTCCTGTATGCATCTACAATTTGTATATCCATTTCCTTTTTTATTTCTGGAAAGTTTTCTGTAATTATTTCATTCAGCAGGTTACTCATTCCCTTGGTTTGAATCTCTGTACTTTCCTCTATCCCGATGACTTGTAAGTTTGGTTTTTTTATGTTATCCCATATCTCTTGGATGTTTTTCTCGTGATTTTTTACTAGCCTTTCTGAGTTGGCTAGACTCTTTTCAAGATGATATATTTTGTCTTCATTATCTGACGTTCTGGCTTCTACTTGCTCCACTCTGTTAGTGATACTCTCAATTGAGTTTTTAATTTGGTTTATCGTTTCCTTCATTTCTAGAATTATTGTTTGATTTTTTGTATAATCTCTATCTCCTGATAAAGTTGCTTAACTTCTTTTATCTGTTTATGTAATTCATTTTCAATGTGTTCTTTCACTGTTTGGATTTGCTGTCTCGTATCCTCTTTAAGGTTCCATTCCATCTGTCTAAGGTATTCCTTGAGTTCTTTATATGACCATTTTTCTGATGACTCTAGGCCCTCCTGAATGTTTAGGCTGTCCTTCATTGTTTGTACTCCTTTTCTTCCTTGCTTTTTTATACTGCTCATGTTACTTCTTGTTCTGTTTGACTGCTGAGTTACTGTTTACTCTTATAAATTTGTTTGATGCTGTCGCCGCGGGTTTCAATGAAGTTATCTCCTCTGCCCGTGACGTCAGTTCTCTGCCATGGTGGTATCCCATGCAAATGGTGACCGTTCGTTCCCTTTGCCAGGTGACCAATGCAACAGGTGGGTCCTGACTGTCTCTCCCAAGCCCCGTTTCAATCCTGTGGCCACTGCCTATGAAGGCTCAGTTGGCTTTTACCTCTGGGATTTGGCCATTTCCTGCTGTTCTTGGGAAAAGGCAGAGATGTGTGAAAATTGAGCTCACTGGGATAGTCTTGCCCAGGACCTGAAAAGAGGCCTTCAGGTTCAGGTCACTTCTCCTGGCGCTTTCACACCAGGCCCCTACTCAGGGATTGGGCGAGGGGAGAGGGACAGAGGGAGAGGCAGGGCGCACCTAACGAGGGGCCTCGCTGTCTTTCTTGTCAACTGATTTTCTGCTTGCTATTGAAGAGACCATTATAAGAACTGGCCCCGACAAGCACTTCCGCTTCTGAACCAATTTGTTCTTTTTCTAAGGCTTTGAGATGTAATGTGAGGTCATTTATTTGTTGACTTTTTCTTCTTTTAAGGAATGAACTTCATGCAATGAATTTTCTTCTTAGTATTGCTTTCATAGTGTCCCAGATATTTCAATATGTTGTGACTATGTTCTCATTTACTTCTAAGAATTTTTTAATCTCCTCCTTGATGTCCTCTGCAATCCATTTTTCATTCAGTAGCATATTGTTTAGTCTCCAGGTGATGGAGAAATTTTTATTTTTTATTTTGTCATTGATTTCCAATTTCATTCCATTATTATCTGATAAAATGCATGGTACTGTCTCTACTTTTTTGTATTTGCTAAGAGTTGCTTTGTGGCATAGTATATGGTCTATTTTAGAGAAGGATCCATGTGCTGCTGAGAAGAAAGTGTATCTGCTTGATGCAGGTTAAAATATTCTATATATGTCAGTTAAGTCTAAAGTTATTGACTGTGTTATTGAGCTCTATAGTTTCTTTATTCAACTGTGGAGAGCAAGGTGTGTTAAAGTCACAAGTTTATTGTGTTGTGGTCAATTTGACTCTTGAACTTGAGAAGAGTTTGTTTGATGAGCACAGCTGTATCATTATTTGGGGCATATATATTTATGATTGTAATCAGACATTTCTATTGATAATCTCAATTATGTAGCAAATATATTTCTTGATTTATAACAATCCATTCTTTCTTTTAAAAATAAGCTCTTTGTCTATAAATCTCAAGCACCATTAATTCATATAGGAATCTTAACATAAAATAATATTTTCTATTAATATATTAAGATAATAGAAGAAAAATCATTTTAAACCATTTTAAATCTCTCTCATATACAGAGAGATAAACATCTCATTGTGAATCAATTTTTAGTAACATTCCTGCCCCCAGAGGTAATAATAAAGATGATTTTTCTTTTATAATATAAATACATTAAATAAAAGGGACTATTGTGCCCCAATATGGTGAAAAGATTCTTTCAACCTAAGAATCATTCCATTTACTCAATACTTATATTATTTTCTAGAATTTTTTATGATCAAATCTTTAAATCTTAAAAATAGGGCCCACTACTGAAAAACATATATTTTTTTCTATTTATAGCTCAATTTTCTCTTAGAAAGAGCACTGGGTTTTTAAAAAGTTTACTAACTTCCTTCATTATTTGCCTATAAATATATGATGGTTTTTAAATTTGCTTATAATTTATTATCCTTTATTTAAAGGTAGCAGTCATTATTAACTATTATGCAAAATTGTTTTCCCCAAAAAATACTTTAGTCCTGGAAATTCTACTTTTTGATAAATAAATTGTAATATATATTTTAGAGATGTTTTAAAAGTATGCTTAAAATATTTGATATTGGGACTTCAAGATAAATTTACCAAATGACATAATATATCCAATAATTTTTCAGTTTCTTACTGTGCTTGGGCAGACCAGCAAAGCTAGTCTGTCACATGTGAAATCTGCCTGATGTTCCAGGTAGTCAGTGTTACCATTTGGAACACCTATACAAAGGAGCAACATGGATGTAATCACACAGCATTAAGGGAAATAAGAAAACAGACAAATGCCTCAGAGTCAAGTAGCTTATAAGTTACTGTATTATATTAGAAAGTTGAGTATTGATGTGAGTTTCAGATGGTCTCAAAAGAAAAAGAATAAAAATGATTCTTTTATTGGAAACGAGAAGCCAATATAGAAAAAAGATGCCAATTCCATGTTACTCACATACACACACACACACACACACATAAAACACATATTTATATGCACAAATACACATACGCACACATATAAAACAGTATAATTACCACACTTTCTAATTTCCTTGTTCCTCTCAATTTCTACCATACTCTTTGCAGTACATTTACATAAGGAGTATTTCACTGCCTTAAAATTCCAACTTTTTTTTTCAGCACATCTATACTACTATAAACATCAACATAGCTAAAATCCCAGAAGCAAATGAGAATACTTAATGGCCTAAAAAAATTTAATAAACTCAGAAAAATTAAGTGTTGACCAGCTTTGGTCATTGAACTATATAACTTGACACTTTAGTCAGCAAGCAGTTTAAGTTTCCTGTATTGTACTGAGCCACCAACATTGTAAGTCACTCCTATTAGCAAACAAAGAAAACAATGATTAAAATTTGGGTGACTAAAGAGTTCCTTTGCAATTTAATTAAAATTATGAAATTTCTTCCCAACACAATATACCTACAAAGACAATTCTTTCAATTTTTGAATAGGAGATTATACCTTCCAGCCTTTTCCTCTACTACCCTCCTTGTTCATTCTATTGGGAAATAATAGAGTGGAGATTAAAGGATATTTATTTAAATTTATACTTTAACTGATGCACAATAACATAAAATCTTACAAACTTATGGGGTCCCATCATGTGATGTTTCAATACATGTATACTGTTGGAGCTAGGAGTAAGAAGCTCTGGTGTGCTATTGCACAATAGGGTGACTATAGAAAAAGGACTCAAATAAAAAAAGAAATCTTGGGTTCACATCTCAGTTTTGCCTATCGAATTTGTGTGGCATTAGGAAAATTACAAAATTATTATACAGCCTTACTTTCTTCATTTTCAAAATTGAGGAAAAAGTAATAATTCATTCATTTACAGATGTTAAATATCCACTATGCATATTTTGGACAAAAGTTCCTGCCTTGTGGGGCTTAAATTCTAATAGAGGAACATAATTAGTGAACATCAGAACAAACCAAGTAGTCTAATTTTAAAAACCACTGTGTGGAGTGGGAGTTGGGGGAAGGTCTAGGCAATCCTCTCTGGCACAAAGACCTGAATTGGTCAACCACATGACATGTGCACCAGGCAGAAGGGCCAGCAAGTACAAAGGCTTGAAGTGTTAGAGAAAAGTGTGTGAGGCTGACCTGCAGCAAACAAAAGGAAGAATGGGGAAAATAGGCCAGGGAATTGGGCAAATGTTCAATTGCATAGGGTATAAAAAAGAACTGGAAATTTTTAGTTGTCTTTGTAAACTTTATATTACAGAAACTGTTAAGCACATGTAAAAGTAGAGAGGATAGTATAATAAACCTCCATATAACTAGAATCAGTGAATATCATTTTGCCATACATCATCATTTTTCTTTATTTTTTTATTTTTTTCTTTCCTTTTTGGAAGAAATGTGTGCTATAGCATTTTAAAGAAAATTCTTGAACTCATGTATGTGTATTTCATTCCAAAATGCATCTCTAAAAGAAGAGCAATCTCTTACATAAGCACCTAATATTACTACAACTAGCAAAATTAACCACAATCCCTTAAAATTGTCAAATCCTCATTCAATTTCCCTAATTTTCTCAAAAATATCTTTTGCAATTGAATCCATTGAAAAGAGTAATATAATCTAATTTTTTTAAGTAAAAAAAAAAATCTCTTTGACAACCCAGGAAAATAAATTACAGGAAAGCAAAAGTAGTAGCAATGAAACCACTTAGAAGCTGTGCATTGTGCAGGCAGAGATGAAAGTGGCTTAAACCAGAGGTCAAGCAGTGATGTTAAAAGGAGAACAGACTGGAATGCATTTTGGAAATGTTTTGCTAACAGAATCTGCTGATGGATTTGATGTGGCAGAATGAAGATATGAAAGCTGGCATTTAAGTTTTAAAGTTGAAGAGCAGAGACAATTAATTTTAATTGAGGTGATTGAGGTGGAGAAGATTTAAAGAGGAACAAGAACAGGTTTGAAACAAGACAGCACAGGAGATGAGGAGGGTGAGCATACACACTTGGTGGTTACCTTGTAACAGGCAAAGTGACAGAATCAGCAGGTATTACAAGAGTCAGTTATAGACCATGAGCCTCTCAGAGACCCAACATCACAAGCCATCAGCAAAGGAGACTCATGAAAAGTAGTTATGTACTATGTACGAGGACAACCAAGACAAGGTGGTGCCAAAGCAAGAAAGAGCTTCTAGGAGTGGCCACCTGTGGTCACATACAGCCTAAGGCTTCCAGAGATTTGTCCTCTGTATCCTTTGATTTTGATAAGACAATTACATAGATTGAATATAACAGTTTATGGAACTTTCTAGAAGCTCAGCATAGAAGGAGTAGAGAAATGGGGTTAAAAGCCAGAGTAGGTTGTGGGTTCCAAGGAGGGTATGCTTGTTTGATTTTGTTCAAGTAGGAGCTATTTTTTGCATATTTGTTGATGGAAAAGACCTGGAAGGGAGGGATAAATTAAAATACAACTGAGACCAAAGACGATAAATAGTAGGTGTGGATAGCTGAGAACACAGTGCACTTGGAACACAGAAAGGTTTGTTAGACATGAGCAGGAACAGCTGAAACAAGAAGAAAGCCAAAACATGGGCACATGTGCTGGTAAACCAATAGATTTGATGTATGGAATGCAATGATTTTTTTTAATTGCTTCAATTTTTCTTAGTAAAATAATAAACCATGTCAACAACTTAACATTGACTGGGAGTGATGTTGTCGGTTTAAGAAGAAAAAGTGGAAAACCATAATCTGTGAGTGGGGTTGTAAAATCACTAGATGAAGATGTTCAGTAAGATTTCCAGACTATGTAGGGTGTTTGCAAATCAACTAAAGGGAGACAGGTCAGCACAACCTGGTGATTGCCAGATGCATTTAGTGCATTACTGACTGAATCAACCAATAGCATAAAGTCCCTGACTGCTGCGTACAGAGTTGATACCAAAAGCCCTAAACCAGTTCACTGTTCAGATCTGCAGTTTTACTTCAAGTTTTCTTTCTAAGTCCCTTTACAGTGGCTGCTATGACTTGTCTCTCTTTTTGAGTCTGATAATGTCTAACACAAACAATGTTAATTAAAAAGAATATAAGTAATAATAAATGTTGGTGAGGATGTGGGGTAAAAGATCTACTCACACATTGCCGATGGACTGTTCTTGGTGCAACCACTATGGAAAGCAGTGTGGAGACTCCTTAGAAAACTTGGAATGAAACCATCATTTGACCTAGTTATGACACTCCTCAGTATATACTCAAAGGACTTGAAATCAGCATAGGTGCCCTACAGCAGAATGGAATATTACTCATAAAGAGAATGAAATTATGGCACTTGCCAGAATATGGATGAAACTGGAGAATATCACGCTAAGTGAAATAAGCCAGTCTCAAAAATCCAAAGACAGATGTTCGCTGTGATATGTGGATGTTAACCTACCACAAGGGAGGGGAAGATTAGCAGTTCATTAGATTAGACAAAGGGGAATGAAGGGAGGGGAGGGGGAATGAGAATAGGAAAAACAGTAGAATGAATTGGACATAACTTTCCTGTCCTTACATATGAAACACAACCAATGTAACTCTGCATCATATACAACCACAATAATGAGATTATAATTGGAACATATGTACTTATTCTACGTATGTATAATATGTCAAAATATACTCTACTGTCATGTATATCTAGAAAAAATAAATGAATAAGAAAATAAATTAATGAAGAATAGATGATATCATCCTTATTATATAGATGGGGAGACTGAGTCAGAAGTCTGCTTTTGAGTTGCCTGATTTGGTAGTCCATAAAAGAGTAAAACTGTGATTAGAACTGTGATTCTCAATAAAATCATGTAGGGAGCTTTAAAATAATTGGTACTTATCCAGAGCCCACCTTATTTTCAAAGGCTTCCGGGTGGTTAGTGTAGGATGAAGTTTGAGGATTACTTCTGTGGTGGTTAGTTCCTGAGGAACAGGCACTGTATCTATCCCTGGTAATGCCATCTTCAGATGAAGAGCTTGGCCTATCTTCAGTTCCCACCAAATACCATGTTGACTCAATCTTGTGAACCTTACACAAGTGATTTTTGTGCCATATTTACTGTTAGTCTTGGAAGCTGTCTTTTTTTTTTAAAAGAGAGAGAAAGAGAGAGAGAGAGAGAGAGAGAGAGAGAGAGAGAGAATTTTAATATTTATTTTTTAGTTTTCGGCGGACACAACATCTTTGTTTGTATGTGGTACTGAGGATCGAACTCGGGCTACTACTTGAGCCACATCCCCAGCCTGGCAGCTGTCTTTTAAACCATTTTTCTTTCATTCTCATGTTGTAATAAGTATTGAATGTTTTTATTTCCACCTTCTCAATGGTATAGCAAACACCTACCCTAAAAGACAGTGAAGAAACTGGAGAAGGAGGCAGCCAGGAGACAAGGCCTTAGACAAGCTGATATGCTCGAAGGATTATAGATCACAACCAGGGGTGAGCGGTCTAGCTGGTGGTGAGGCTCAACTGAAGAACAAAAAAATAAAGGCAAAGCAAAAGCCTACTGAACAGTATGAAGAACATCAAAGTGAACATGGTTTTTATTGTCCCACAGCAGGTGGCATCACATGCCCACCAGCTTCCATGTACCATTGTCCTAATGTATGTCAAGAAACATTCTTCATAATAAATCAAAACAGCCACTGACCATATGCTCTTTCAGAATAGACATTTAGGCCTGAAATATGAAGCATGTCACTATAATAAACATATAATTACTAAAAATATTATAGACGTAGTGTATAATGTATATAAATAACATTAAATTCAAAACATTAAATTCATTAGCCTTATACTTGAAATACTGACCTAACAAGTAAAACTCTAAAATTATTTAAATATTTATTTCAAGGTATATGCTAGCTCTTCTACAGTATTTTTTTAATTGTTAGTGAAGTGATAGAGGCAGTAGCGGTGGTACATACTTACACAGTATCTTGTTAAATTATTTGATCTTTTTAGGAATACAATGTGGTAAACAGAGTAAATGTAATCATCTCCACTTTATTGCAGAGGAACCCATAGCCTGACATCATAAAGGATGAGAAACATTCAAAAATAGCAGATAGGCAAAACCCTAGGTCTTCTGATTCCAAGTCTGATAAATCCCACTCCTCCTTAAAAGCCACTGGACTTCAATATTTTTAAATAGTCCTTTAAGAATGTCTGATGAGAATTGCTGAGAAAGTAAGAAATAAAATTCTTTACCTCATCATCATTTCCCTATGTGGTTCAAATTCATGCACTTAACACCTTAATATGAGAATAAGTGTTATTCAATCTATTTCTAAAATAACCAAATTTTGTATTTGTTTCCTCAGAGTAGAATGGCTTTGCTAGAACAGATATTGTTGACAGAGAGGAGAGGGATTTAAGCTCATCCTTATGGCTTAACAGGCCATACAAGCACAGTATTCGTTCACCAGGCCCATGAAACAAACCCACTGTGGATTACAAATTGCCTCTTTCACACATTTAGCAGTATACAGCCAGAATAATTACCCTTGCACTTATTACTTCCTTCTACATGCAATTACAATTTCTGCAGCCTGGGGGAGTGGAGAAAAGACCGCTTTATACAAGGAAATTTCATCCATTTCCCCTAATTGCATTTGCTTATTATTTGGCTTCAGGCTCTTGGCCATCTGCAAATAAAGCGGCTTTGCACAGGAATGACGAGGATAAGAAAAGTGTGTTGGGAAATAACAGCCTTCTGTCTGAACAGGGGAATTGTCTCCGCTTCACCACTTACCAGGTGCTTTCCTCTGCTGCCCACTGGATTAGAAATAAATCAGCCCTGAAGGAATGAGGGACAGCAGCAAGTTCATCCAGGGCACAAGGGATTTAAAATTCATAGACATGAAAAATCAATGAGGAATCAAAAATGCATCTTAGTATCTTAATATCCACCTTTTGGCAGAGTGCTGTCAGGAATGTCATTTGAACAAAACAGGGTCAAAACTATCAATCATGGCTTTACAAAAGCAGAGAAATGTTTACAAAATAATAGTGAACTTTTTGTTAATGGCAATTTGTTAAAATTTATTGAGCAGTTAATGTATCCCAGGTATGTAATTTCATAATACGTTATTTCCATTAACCTCCTAGTTATCCCAACAGGTATTGTCCTTATTTGTGCATCATGAGGAAATAGAGGCTTATTTCATTTAACTATCAGCTTTACAAGGCCAGAATTTAAATTCTTCCAATTGTCAGATTTCAGAGATACTATATTTCATTGCTTAGTTACAACAACAAGGCACATGCCTGTGATTTATTTTAATGTATGATCTATTGATCATTATTTAAAAGAGTCAATATTTTGTTTGACAGAAGTTATCCTAATTCATAATATTTATAATTCTAATGAATGATTTTTAAAATCACATAGAAAAATAATTAATTGCAAGAAACTTGAGGTAGATTGGAACATTTTATTTTTTTTTAATCTCAAAAAGTCTTAAAGGAATTATTTAAATCTCAAACCATTTGTGGTGGTTTTGTCATAGGTCAACTTGGCTAAATGAATTACAGTTCCCAAAATTCCTTTTTCTGAGGTTTCCAGTTGCGGTCAACTATTCTTAAATATTTAGAGGGCAGACTAGCTCACAAATATGCGTAAGGTCAAATCTCTGTAACAAGTGGGCATCTCCTAGCAGTTCAGCTCCTCTAATAGAAACTTAATTGATAATGATTAAATTGTGTGAACACAATGGGTTGGATTCCTCATTACTTATATATTAAGACCTAGAGCTCTATTACCATGTTCCCTTTCATTTCAGTAAAGATGATTCATAGATCAAAATTTAGATGAATAAATCTAAATGACCAATCTAGGAGAGAGGTAATACAAGTCTTTGTTCTATTAATTATGTTAATCTTTTCATATTAACAGCAAGAAAGAGCTTGGTCATTGATTTTGACAAAATTTAAACTATTTTTCTCTTAAGAAGAAAAACTGGCCACTTTTTTTTAACTCTTTGAAGTTTAAAATTAATAAATTCTTACCTGTAAATGTATAAACATCTGAAATGTTTTGTTTATTAAAATATATCCTACTTTAATTTTCCTTTCCTTTTTGGTGCTGGGATTGAGGATTGAGCTCAGGGCCTTGCACAAGCTAAGCAAGTACTCTACCACTGAGACAATTCCCTAGTCCCCACTTCAAATATCAGTGTAATTGCAAACAACCACAGAAATTAATCTAACTACTGTAGAAAAGTGCTTATTTTCTCAAAAGGCTGGATACCTATCATTTACTATATATTAAGTGACAATGGAATAATCTTTGATTTTCAGGATTTTAGAAATAATTTTGAATAAAATTAATTTGACATTATTACTTTTTTCTTGGAGTATGATCAGAAAAAAGAAGATTCATGAAATAATAAGGGGGGTTACAGATTCTGAATCCATTTTTGATGTGGGATTATGAAAAAAGACTCTAAACACCTTTCTACATATTTCTTAATCTAGACTCCCACTGGTTGCTTCAAAAATAGAACATGCATAGAAGGAAAGAGGGGCCCAGTGGTGAAACAAACTTCAATCTTCTAATCGTGGCCACAAAGCCCTGGATTTTCAGTAAATCTTTAGATATTCTCATCTGGATACCATAAAATATCTCTAATAACACTTGACATCTATTTTCAAAGGACTTTATTTCTAAAATTGAGCTGTTTTGTGCTAAATTAATTCAGAAGGGCATGAAGAAAGAGAGGATGCATTAAGGAACTGCCATTGCTATAGCAACTGAAGGGAGAATTATAATTAATTATTTTTATCCCATATGCATATTTTTTAGGAACTTTGAAAGGAAGGAAGTAGGACTCAGAAGCTGCAATGGACTAGAAATTACAGATGACTTGAACATTTTTTCTTTCCTAACTGTGTTACTAATGAGATAAATACTGCACTATCATCTCCACATCAGTTCTTCCTACTGACCATCAGAGAAAAAGTCCTGACCTAACTCATGGGATTTCTTAGGGAATCACTAATGGACTTTAATAGAAAACTTGATTTAAATTGAGATCCCTCACCAAATGTTTCTTGGTAAAAATGGGTCTCATTCTCAAATACTCATCAAGCTCTTCAACTTGATGGTCAAATCATACTCTGAGCTATTTCAATACATTCTCTTAGGGGAAAAAATGAAAAAGATCTTAGCAGACACAAAATTCTAAGTGAAATGAGGATACCAAGCTTGAAATATCAACTGATTTCCTCTTCCACTAGAGATACCATTACTCCAGCCTAATTCTGAGTCCAATCAAAATTTAATGAAGCATCTTATTTCATCTACTGATTACAGAAAGAAGTATATATATTTACATATATATAGTGCTTTAGCATACACACACGCCAAATCTTTGGAATATATCTTGAATTAATTCATTATGGCTCTGTGAACTCGGAACAAAATTTGTGTTGTCTTTTCTAGAATCATCCTGCATACATTATCCTGTCCAGAGTAATATACATAATAAGTTATTTGAATTTCAATCATTTGTTCACATCCTGAGGTCAAACTCTCATTAAAAATTTATTCACAAGCATTTGGCAATACCGACAACCCAATGTGTGTTTCCTGCATTGAACTAGATACTAAAAAGCAGTGACAGTTAAGTCCTACAGATGACCCACTTGGGCCTATGGGTGAAAAAACAAAATCTTGCTTTCCATAATTGTTGTGCAATATACAAACTCAAGTAAATATCATTATAAGACATGCAAATGTGTACTAACAAACTCAGAAATAGTAAGCAGAATGAGTTTTCCCCACTGCACTATCTATATAAAACAGCCAGTTGAAGGTACCAGTGCCCCTGTGAGCAGGATTTATATCTAGGATCAACACATTAGGACTATAAAAATTCTCAGGTCTTATAGCATGATGCTACTTGTTCCCACTATGGGCACATGATATCTCTCTGCTCTCTCAACCTGGGAAGGTTGAGGCTACTCCAAACCTTGCTATTATGAGGGTCTACATACTGGAGCCAATTCATAATAGTGGCTCCAGCATCCCTTGGAGAGTGAGAGAGCATCTATACCTACAAGCAATAATGGGCCATTCCTGTCACTCATTTAGGGATCCTTCTGTCCCTACCCCAGGAAGTGCTGGGTTTAAGTATGGTGTATATTAATCAGACAGTGTAGTATATATTAATCAGGTTCATTTTGATAGATTACATAGTTTTATGGTGGATATTATTTTGTTTTACTGAATATTTTTATAAAAAAATAAGTAACTTAAAATAAATATTAAATAATTATATAAAAAATAATCAATTACTTAATGTCAACAGAGAAAATATAAGAGGCTCACTGTAGTCTTAAGATCTCACCTCTGTCCTATCTGATAGATTGTCAAATCTTATATTCCAAATTCATCTTTTGATTATGACAATGAAAGATAAATATGACAAGTCATCAGACCTAGATAAATATGACTAGTCATCAGTGATACGAAATAACTTGCCTTCCTGAACTTCATCAGGTCTTTTAGCTTCTTGAGTGCCCAAGAAAAAGGCCTAATTTGTGAGACAAAGTCAGTGGTGATCATTTAAGGGAATGCCTTGTTGCATATTCATACCAGGTGCCAATGTCTAAGGAGGAAAGAACTGTGTAGCTGTGGTTCCACAATTGTAAAATGTCCATAGCCAAACCAAAAGCTACCTAAACTCATTTCCTATAAAACAGTAGCCTGGGACAAACCCTCATCCAACCTGAGAGACCATCACTGTCATCCTCTTTATCTTTTAAGGATCTACCTGTGGTATTTGAATGAGTTTCCCTTGCATTTTCTCTTAAGTGAAATTCTCAAGAAGCTGTGCCCCATGGTGCATGTCTATAATCACAGCTACCTGGGAGGCTGAGTGGAAGGATCGAAAGTTCAAGGTCAGCCTGTGCAACTTAGTGAGTCCCTGTCTCAAAATAAGAAATTAAAAGGGTTGTGGATATAGCTTAGTGGTAGAACTCCAAGATTCAATCCCCAATACTGCAAGAAGAGAAACAGGTGGTCTGGGAATGTTGCCAAAGAAACTGAACTGAAAAGCCATGTGGGTGAGCCATGCTGAGGGGGAATTTTCAAGGGACCCAAAGAAAACTCCTTAGAGACTCTGCAAGGAGCATTCATTATGAGAGTATCTTATGAGAGTATCTGCCTGTGGGTTGGGGAAGCTCACTGCTTTCAGCTACTTCATTTTCATATCCTGTGCCCATTACCACACTCCATATTCTTCAAATTTCCCTCCTCAGTTTCCTAAACATGATGTTTCCTTTTTCTCAAAGGGCCTTTTGCTCAAGATCAACATATCTAGATAGCATGCTCCTTTAAATCCCAGTTCATATGTGGCTTCCTCTTAGAATCCCATATACCCTCCAGTCTTCCCTTCTGTCATGTAAAACCCCAACACCACTGTAAACTTGGTAGTAATTGTCCTCTTCCTGTTTCTCTTTATTCATTTATAATTTTATGGCACTTTCCACTTTACATTCTGACTTAAATTTATTTATGTATACATATCATCTCTTCTAGAAACTTCTCTTTTCAAGAGAAGTGATTGATATGTACTTCGGAGAAGCCTCACAGAATTTAAAAAATCATTTCTACAAAAGTTATGTATTCTAATAAAGTTTTTCAGAAGCCAGCCTTCATAATGTAAAGAATTAATTTCTCATAATAAAATTTTGACAAGTATAAGGAAAATTGTCAGTGAAAAAGGCCAGCCTCCTTTTCAATATTTATCACCAGCAGGATATAGAGCCGTTTTCAAGTTGTGCAAAGGTGACCAACTCCCGATCATTTTTTCCTCATTCCCTTCCATGTTAACTAGCTCACTGCTCTACCTGCTGCACAACACCCTCTCACATCTCATATTGCAGCATCTCTGGGGCGGACAGTGATATTGCAGCTATGTATTCATCCATGTCCTGGAAAATTGCAAATCTTGTGTTCCTTCAATTGTTTTACAGTAGCTTTGGTAAATAATATTTCAACTGTAAGGTTATAAGGTTTCTAGGCAATTTATAATATTGAAAACCTCTGATGTAGTATTATTTTTGTTCTTCAATCCTTTGAATTATCTGATAAAAGCCATTGACTCTACCTCCCAGAAAATGCAAAATAAATATAGGATGAGGTGGTTCACAAAATACCTAAAGCTCATCTGAAACCAAGATTATAAGAAACTGGTTGAATGAATTGCCTAGACTGAATGAGCCTTCAGTGAAGAGTGAGTATTCTCATGCAACATGTGAATTTTTGTTTCTAGAACATGATATTGCCAGACTCAGACACAGGAAAAGAAGATTCCCCAGGTCTTAACATTCACAGGAAGATTTTTCTGGACAAAAACTGAAAATAGGAAAGGTTCTAAAACCATTGTTCTTGTACAACCGTCACTGGTCATGCTGGTGAAATATAAAATTATAGAAGTTTTTTCAAACAATCTGTTTTTAATCATGAGACATTTTAATGAAACATTTGTTGTCTATTATGTACCTGCCTACTGCCATGCACTGTGTAATGGGTGCTTATAGAGTGGCTTTCCAGTTTTACTAAAGAGAATGCTAGAAAAGAGAGAGAGTAAATACTGAACCTTGGAGAGTACAGGTAACCTGGCCAGGTACACATGTAAGAAACAGAAGACAGACCTAGGAATCAAACCCAAGATTTTAGTTCATGTTCTTCTAACTCACAAATTTAGTCATCCTTGATCCTGAGCTTTAGGACCAAGATTTTTTGTGTTTGTTTTTGTTTTCATTTATCAACATGATGGAATTGTGACAATAGTAATTTGTAATTGTATTTCATAAACTACTAAATGCCTGTTGCTTACAAAAGTAAAGTAACAGGAATTCTATATTTCTAGATTAAAATGACTATAGAAGGACAGAGAAATGTCAGAATGTGAACCTTTTCTGAATGCAACAGCTTAGAGAAAAATTAGATTATGGGATGTAATTATGGATGTGAGTATTTTGTGGAGATGGATAGGTTAATAAAATTCAAGCTTTTTTTTAAAGTGTTTGAGTTCTCTTTTTCCTCCATTTTACAGCTTTCCAAAGAAAGGTTGTCAGTGGCAGCCTGGCTTTTATGTGGCTCCTCAGAATTTGACTCACATGAGGAACTACAATAAGGGCTTTACCAATCACTTTTCTTATATGTAGAGATCGTCTCTTCATTTTTTTTCCAGTTGACACATGTTAATTGTGTATATTTATAGGGTACAATGTGATATTTCAGTACAAATATACATTGAGTAGTAATCAAATAAGTGTAGTTATCATATCCATTACCTTAACATTGATATTTCTTTGTGGTAAGAACATTTAAAATCCTCTTTTCTAGATTTGAAATGTATGATATTTTATTGTTAACCATGTTCACCCTACTGGATAATACAACACCAGTTTATTCCTCCTGTTTAATGTAACTTTGGACCTATTAACTAATCTCTCCCCCACAAGTTCTGTAGCCTCTTGTAACCAACCACTGTTCTACTCTCAACTTCTGTGAGATCAATTTTTTTTAAAAAATATTCTGCATGTGGGTGAGATCTTATGGTATTTGCGCCTTGCTTTTTTTCACTTAACGTAATGTCCTCTAGGTTTATCCATGTTGCCATAAACGACAGAATTTTATTCTGAGTGAGATTCCGTTGTGTATATATACCACACTTCCTTTAGCCATTGATGGACATTTAGGTTGACTACACTCCTTGGCTACTGTGAATAGTGCTGCAATAAACATGGGATCATAGATGTCTCTTCAGTATACTGATTTCACTTCCTTTGGATATACACCTAGCAGAAGAATTGCTGGGTTATATGGTAGTTCTATTTTCAATTTTTTTTGAGAAACTGCCATACATTTTCTATAATGACATTATAAATTTACATTCCCGCTCACAGTGTGTGAGGGTTCCCTTTTCTCCACATCCTAATGAATATCTTTTTTAAAAAAATAATAACTATTCTAACTAGAATGAGGTGGTACCTCATTGTGGTTTTAATTTTTATTTCTCCAATGATTAGTGATGTTGAACACTTTTTCATACACCTAGTGGCTATCTGTATGTCTTCTTTTAAGTAATGTCAACTTAGGTTTTTATTACTTGGTTTAGTTGCTATTTTACGATTGTTGAGATTCCTTATATATGTTGGATATTAACCCCTTATTAAATATATATTTTGCAAATATAGTCTCCTATTCTCTATGTTATCTCCGCAGTCTATTGATTTTTTCCTTCACTGTTTAGAAAATTTTTAATTTGATAAAATCCCATTTACCTAATTTTATTTTTATTGCCTGTGCTTCTTGAGTCTTAAATACAGTGATGACTTCTGTCCAAGTTAGCTCTGATTATAAAATTGATTGAAGATCTAAAAGTCAAAGGTCTCTAACCCTCTCAGATTCAAATAGCTCATGAGAACAGAATTATAAAATCAATATATTATATGAAAAACCAGAAGAAAAAAAATCAATCATATATTCATACTGTAAGCTCACTCTGACCTACCTACGTTGTAATAGAATTTCAAAGCGGAAAGGTTAGCACACTCTATCTCTAAAGTGCTTCCTCAGTGGAGGCATGAATAATTTTACCTTCCCTCTTGGCATGCAGCTTCTGATTTTACAAAATGACATTGCTGCTTCTCTAGATCCAAAATATTAAATGCTTATCATAGTTTGCTGAGGTAAGTTAAAAATCATATTCAGATATTCCTCTGGAATTTTTAAGTAACAATGAAAAAGGTAATATACTTTCATTCTCAGGAAGAGATGCCTGCAGTTTTATGGCATTATTAATTTGTCCTTCCATGTAAAATCATTTAAACAGGAAAAGACAGTAATTTAGGTGCATATATTTTATGGATTAGAAATCCAAAGAATGACATATTCTTATTTAGTCCTTCAATAAATTTGTAAAATATTATGGTTTCCATTTTTCAAGTGAAAAATAAATCAAGATTCAGAAAACGTTACAGACGTGTTGAAGTTATGTGAAAAACAGAAAAAATAAATTGCCTAGTATAGTGCCTAGTAAAAATATCCTGTGACTTATAGAAAAGAGAAGAAAAAAGTGAGGGAAGCAGAAAGAAGAAACAAATCCAGTGTGAAATCTTCATTTTTTGATGATACAGTAAGGTCTAACAAGAAGTAAGAGAATTCTCTTTTCTGGATTACATGTTGACACATCTTCAAATGTTGGAACTTTTAGGTACAAGAAATAGACATGCAATCATAAAGGTCAATATTTGGGGGCTATCACTGTTTATTTAATTCAATAAAAATAATTTTATGAGAATTGATTAAATGTAGGGCATGAATTCCTATCCAAAAGGTATTTGCTGGTGAGCAAAGATTTTTATATACACACAAATATTGAACACTGTGGTCAGAATATGTCCATGTTCAAGATGTCTGAAACAGAACACTGTCAGAGAAGAACTAAGAAGTATAATTTTTCATAGGTGGATGTGAAGCAAACTGAATCAAAGCAAAACTAGCAGAAATGAGTATGATATATTCCCAGAAGAAAGATTAGACAGTAATAAAAATTATATGCTGGAAATAACAGGAAATTAGATAAGAATATAAAGTAATATAATATATTAATAATAATAATATTAATTAACTAATAGTAAAATGGGTTGGAGCTATGGGAATTTAGCCAACCATGTTTAGACTTGACCCAGTGATCCAAAAAAGAGGCCACTAAAAATTATAAACTCAATACACAGTGGGGAGAGTACTGTAAACAGGAAGGTTGTCAACAGGCGTCCTGGATAAAAGCAGCTTTTAATATGAGCTGAGTTGTATCACTGTTGGTGTTACTTTTTTCTGAGTTTAATTTTCATATTTTCTTTCAAAGAAGCAAAAGCTCCTTTGTGACATTTTACTTCCAAATGTCTGTTTTATGCTTGCTTTGAAGAAAGCTCTTAGAAATTTGACCATTGTTACTAATCTTATATACCTGAACATGACATAGGTTAATGACCTTCATTTCTTACTCTGGGTCTGAATCAATTGTATGCTTTCCTTTTTGATCTGCTCAACAGTCAGAACTCTTATAGACCAAGACATTTAATTAAAGCCAAAATTTAATAGACATTAGCTTGGATAAGTAAAAATAATTACATTATGAATTTTAACCTTAATGTTGCTTCATTACAACAGAACATTAAAGTGTTCTGAGGAATAAAAAGAAAAATTGAAAGCTTGCCATCTCTCCCTACTTGATCTTAACCCTATCATGCTTTTACTTTATTGTACTTTGAATTACATTTTTATATCAGAATAATTTCTCACTAATTGAGTGTCTATGCACCAGGTCCTGTTATATCTTTTCAAGAACCTCCTCTCATGCAATCATCTGAATTTATTCAATAAGACATTTACCTCGGTTTAACAGATAAGAAACCAAAGCTCAGAAAATATACATACCTTTCTCAAGATCTGTCAATCAACGAGAAGTAGAATCAGTTGCTCTGATTCCAAATCCATTACTCTTTCCAGTACACCATACCACAATGCTTCCATCATATGAGATTATAATGTAAATTCAAATTTATTATTAACTTCTTAATATTCACTTTAGAACTAGAATTATATCCTATATTATTCAGAGAGAAGTAAAAATTCCCTTTTCAAATAATTCCCTCCACTGTTTTGTTTGCCCAAGCTTCTATAGGTAGATTTAAAAAATAGTAAATAAAGGATTGACCACTACTGATGACAGTAAAACACACGCTACTCAGCAGTCATTTGCCATTGACCATCAACTGAGGTCTATTTTGCACCCATAACTTTGGATATATTAACTAGAAAGGAAAAACTTTCTTGTTAACGAATAAGCTCACTGGTATTAAGCAAGGACTCAGTTAATTCTCCTCACTCTTAAACAAATCACCAGATTTATCATTCTGTAAGATAAGATATACTGATGGTAGACATTGAAGAAGTCAGTCCTGGGAAGCAGGAGGACTTCATTTGCTTTTCATAAATTTATTTTTGAGTTGACATTTTAACATAGTTGTTCCTTGTTCATTTTTTCTCTTCCCCTAATTCAATATGACAAAAATTTTAAAGGTTTTATTAAATCTCTCCATTTGTAGTTGGACTCCAAAAAGCCTAAATTTCACAGCATGATGCAGATTTAGTCACATTTCCAATGTAATCTAGTAGAGGAGTCTTTGTTGGGAAATGAAGTATCCAAATGGGAAAAATTCTTGCATGCTTTTCTTTCTTGAGGCCTGGCATCTGGTATGGCAAAGAATGTAGGCAGGCTCCAGGAAGCAGTGGGAAGAGCACTGGATGGTGCCAGCGACCTTCATTCTGGTTCAGCTCTGTACCCAAAGGTAAGCTGTTTGACTAAGAAAGTCGACCAATCTCTGTACAGCTCCATTTTCTCATTCAATCAACATGGTAGATAGGATTCTCACTGAATTCCTCTCTCCTCTGTGATTGGCTATGGTGAGTTTGACAGGAAATGACAGACCTTGGGAGAGCAACACATTTTAATTCAAAGCTCTAAAGCTGAGTAAGTGGCTTTCATGTTTTTAGCTTGATAAGTCTCAGGGAGGATGGAATGTTTGGATTCACTCTGAAATTTCCTTTGAAATTCAAAGACTCCTAATGAGACATGTCCCTCATGACTCAAGATGTGATATTTGCCCAAATTTATTTTCTTAGTAACAATGTAGGAGGGAGCTATAAAAATCTGAGTGGGAGAAATGTTCTTAAATTAGCTGCTGTAGTGGTATTGGTTAGTCACAAGAAACCTAAATTACATAGAAGCTAGAAGAGACACCCAATGCATTTGTCAAAGCTGGACAGAGCAGATATACCAGGTTGATAGTTTTCTCACCATATAATATAAACTATAGCTCCAATTTCAACATGCTATCATCAAACAAAGAACACCAGAATTTGGGTAGAACCCAGAAAATTAATAACTGCCTTTGAGTCAGAAAATAAATGTCTATAAGAAAAAAAAATTTCATAGGCATGTAAAAGGCACCAAGGATTTCAGGCTGAAATGAAATCACCCAAAGAACTCAACTCTACCAATATCAGAATGCTGCAGTTAAGTATTTCCCAGCCTTGCCAAGCTTAGGAAATCAAATGATCAATGATAGAAGAAATTGGGATTAAAGCGAATCAATTTCTTACAGACATGTATGTTCAGCTTCAGCTGAGATGACTGACAGTTCAGTCAGCTTAAATTGCAAGGGAAAATTCCTCTATGGGGTAATAGTTTATCCAACACAGGATTAATAAATTTTTAGCAGCTTTTAAGACAAAGGTATAAAAATAATACTATTATCTCATATTCAAATTTTTCCTCGGAAATTCCAGGGAATTTTATTTCTTATGAGATGCTCACGAGCACTCTAGCCAGATAGGGGTATCATCACCTCTCTGTGCACTCAGGAAATCTAAAGCCCCTTAGGGTTAAGGGACTCAGCCAAGTTTATAGGATTAGCTGGAGGCAGGGTTCTGGACTCCATCCAATCCAGGCCTCTGAGTAAAATGTTCTGTTTTAATTCTAAAAAATTATTTGGTTAAAATCCTTTAGAACCTACTCTTATGAGTGCTTGATTTATGGGTACATATTTTATTGACCTACTAATTAGGTATATGGTTTTCCATGATTCAATCCATTGCTAATTTTTTTTTTAAAAAAGGGACTTTATAGTGACAAAAAGTATACTGTCTCCCTCCCTTTCAGGTGACCTCAATTTCTTTTCCAACAATTCATTCACCATTAGAGTATGCAATACAATAACAATAACTTTGCTTAAGGTAAAGAATAACAAAATTATATCTTCCAGCTGTTGATCAAGAAAATACACAATAATGAATTCCCCAGTAACTGGTCTCTAAAAATTAAAACAACAGCTGCTCTTCCTGTTTGAATCTCTGATTTTTTTTTTTTTGAGTCTGGCTTTCTCCTAATCATTCACACAGTTGTTCCTATAGCATTTGCATGTGATTGATGGATGATCATTTTAAAATGATTGCTTTCATAGGATAAATTCCTAGTCTAGATAACAAAACTGAATTATTTACTAGTAGCCCCTGTTTGTGCAATGCCTGTTCACTGAAGCAGGAGGCAAGAGATAAAGCTGATGTTGTTCCTGCTGCGTCACAGTCAGCTTATTTCCTAGGAAACTCCCAGACAAGAAAGGAAGCAGCTTATTAGATAGGGGCAAAGCTTGTCGTTTAAATGAGAGTTTTCAAATCCATTCCCTTTCTCCTACTCACTCCTAATTTCAGAAGCACTGACAAGCTTTGTTATATAACATCACTGGCACTTATGGGCTAATCTATTTGATAATGCTTAGTTGGGGTTCCTGTTTTAGAGCATTTTAGGGTAAGTGCATTACTAACTTTTAAAATAGCTTGCTTAGAATCTACCTTGAAAGAAACAATAAAAAGAACCAGCTAAGTAAGTAGGTGCAGTCTCAAATGATGTCTAGCCAGGATTCCAGGGCAGAAATTACATTGAAAAGTGTGGAAGTCATGTTACACAGATGATAGATATGTGACTTTTGTCATCATCTAATTTATCTGGATAACCTGAAAACTCTGACTACCAGAATGACTTCACTGCTCCATGATGAGATCTGAACAGATCTCTGGGTGTATTTGTACAGAGATATTGATAAGGCAAGGCACAATTTCAAACAGATGAGAACCTTCCATTTGGAAGCTCTGAGCATGCCAAACCCTACAAAGAAAGGAAAATATAATTCAAGGCTCATTTTTCCATTTTCATTTGGGTCAGTTGGAAAATGTAGTAAAAGATTTTGGATCAAGATGTTGACTTGAACATATACATCTCTCTCTTGTTTTTACTCAAATCTCATTAAAACTGCATTAAAAACTTCAAAAGTGTATGCACTAATGGTGCTGATTAAAAGGACAACACCTCAGTGAGCCTAGGATTTAAAATATTCATGCTCTGGGGAACACAGAAAGGATTTTATTATGAAGAACCAGAGTCAATGAAAGTATCACACAGGAAATACACAGGAGAATGAAATAGTAGCAATGAGAGATTTTTTTCCTGACTAGATTTGTAGCATCTCAATCTTAAGATAGACAAGCTATAGGAATGAAGAAATGTAGTATTGTAGGGACAGATGAGGCAAGGTACAGAAGATAGTAGGAAACAGTTTTATTTGGCTGCAGCCAGGTTCAGAGGGCACAGTTTTAGCTGTAATCAATCAATCTCCTGAATCCAGAGTTCAGGTAGTTTCAGAATTTTATACCCAGCATGTAAGGGGAGGGGCTCAGAAGTTCACAGTCTGTAGAAGTTCACATAAAGCAGTTTTTTCTTTCACTGTTCTGGGCAAGTTGACCCTTCAAGGATAACACCTGAGAAGGGGAAAGCTTCTTCTCCCCTTTCTTTCTTTCCCCTGCTAGCTGTTACCATGGAGCCCAACTGGTAACTTCTCTTATCTTAGGAATGTAGACATCTCTGCGAAGTCCCAGCTCAAGGCCAGAGGCCTTGTTTGCACATTTCTACAAACTACTATACTGGATACATGTTTGTGAAAAACTAGTAAGGGGTGCCCAGCACCTGGAGTGCTGATATCTTCCCAGCCAGTGGCCAGGTAAAACAGGGCAACATGAAAACTGGAAGTTTATCTACATTGAACTCTTTTGTAGAGAGTCTTTTGCTAAGAGTCCTAAAATCAGCCATAGTGAAGATTTCTAGAGAAGCCCAGTTAAGACGTTTTTTTTGTGGAGAAAGGGGGTGCGACTACAGTAGTAGAAGAGAAATCAAAGTATTTAATTAAGAAGAGTTTTTGGAAAAATGACTTAGTTCATCTTCCTTTCATGAGCAGCAACATAGAATTTCTTTCTGAACAAGTGAAAGTATTGCTCCCCCAAAGACTTTTAAAACTCCCCAACCATTGTGGACCATGAATGGTTTGTATGTAAGGTGACTACATGACTTATTGCTCAAAAACCACTTTTTAAATATTTTTATTGGTGAATTATTATAGTGTGCATGATGGTGGGATTCATTACTACATATTTATATTTGCACAAAATATAACAACTTAACAATATCCATTCCCCAGTATTTCCCATTCTCTCCCTCTCCTTCTACTCCTGCTTCCTTTCCTCTATTGATATTGCTTCAATTTTCATGAGATACTCTGTGTCCCAATGTTTCTTTTCCTTTTTTTCTCTCTAGTTTCCACATGACAGAAGACATATGGTCCTTGACCTCCTGAGTTTGGCTTATTTCACTTAAAAAAAATGTTCTCAAGTCCCATCCATTTTCCTGCAAATGATATAATTTCATTCTTCTTTATGGCTGAACAAAACTCCATTATGTATATATACTTGTTTTCTTTATCCACTCATCCATTGATGGACACCTAGGCTGTTCCATAATTTGACTATTTTGAATTGTGCTGCTATAAATATGGGTATGCATGCATCGCCATGGTGTAAGGACTTTAATTTTTTAGGGTAAATACTGAGGAGTGGTATAGCTCGGTCATATGTTGATTCCATTTCTAGTCTTTTGAGGAACCTACATATTGATTTCCATAGTGGCTGTACTAATTTACAATCCCATCAACAGTGTAAAAGTGTTTCTTTCCCCCTACATCCTATCCAGAACTTATTGTTTGTATTCTTCATGGGTATGATTCTAATTGAGATGAGAAAAAAATTTCAGTGTATTTTTGATTTGTATTTTCCTAATTGCTAAAGTTGTTGAACATTGTTTTATATATTTGTCAGTCATTTGATTTTTTTTCTTTTCAAAAATGTTCCATTTGCCCATCTATTAATTGGGCTATTTGACTTTTTTATTGTTGTTGTGGATTGGTTGGTATTGAGATTTTTTTAAAAGAGAGAGAGAGAGAGAGAGAGAGAGAGAGAGAGAGAGAGAGAGAGAGAGAGAATTTTTTAATATTTATTTTTTTAGTTTTCATCTTTATTTTATTTTTATGTGGTGCTGAGGATCGAACCCAGCGCCTCACGCATGTCAGGCGAGCATGTTACCACTTGAGCCACATCCCCAGACCCAAGTTTTTTGAGTTCTCTATATATTCTGAATATTAATCCTCTGTTTAGAGAGTAGCTACCAAAGATTTTCTCCCATTCTATAGGCTATCACTTCATTTCTTAATTGTTTCCTTTGTTGTTCAGAAGCTCTGTAATTTGATGCTATCCCATTTATTAACTTTTGGCATGATTTTCTGAATTTTATGGATTCTATTGCAAAAGGCATTGACTGTGCCTGTGTGTTAAGTGTTGACCTTACATTTTCTTTTCTTTCTTTCTAGTAGTTGCATAAGTTTCTGGTCTAATTCCTACATCTTTGATCCATTTTGAGTTCATTTTCATGCAGGGTAAGAGATAAGAGTCTAGTTTCATTTTTCTACATATGGATAATGAGGAACATTTGTTTAAAAGGCTGCCTTTTCTCCAATGTATGTTTTTAGCAGCCTTGTCAAGGATTAGATGATTGAATCTGTATTGGTTACTGTAGATCCTGTAGTATAATTTGAAATCAGGTATCATAATGCTTCCAGAATTATTTTATTGGCTTAGAATTTCTTTGGCTATTCTGGTTCTTTTATTCTTCTAAGTGAACTTGAGGACTTTTTTCTAGTTCTGTGAAGTATATCATTGGTATTTTGATGAGGATTGCATTGAATATATTGAGTATATTGCTTTTTGGTAGTATGGCCATTATAATAATATCAATTATGCCTGTCTGTGAACATGGGAGGATTTCCATCTTCTTGTGGTTACTTCAATTTTTTTTTTAGTATTATATAATTTTAACTGTAGAGGTCTTTCACCTCCTTGGTTAGATTTATTCCTAGGATTTGCAGGTTCTGTTTGTTTTGTTTTGTTATTTGAAGCTATTGTGAATGGAATACTTTTATTGATTTTTTTTCTCAAAGAAGATTTATTATTAATGCATAGAAAAATATTGATTTTTGTATGCTGATTTTGTTGAATTTGTTTATTAGCTGTAACAGTCTTCTGGTAGAGGTTTTGGTTCACATCTTTGTGAACAGTAATAATTTTATTTCTTCTCTTCTTATTTCTATCCCTTTCTATTTTCTTCTCTTGCCGAATTACTCTGGTTAGAATTTCTGGTATTATATTCAATAAGAGTGGTGAGAATGGACATCTTTGTCTTGTTCCAGATTTTAAAGGAAATGGACTTTCAGTTTTTCCTGATCCGCTAAAATGTTGGCTTTAGTTTTGTCATATATAGCCTTTATGATGTTAAGAAAGGTTCCTTCTATCCCTACATTCTTCAGTGATTTTTAAAAAATATTTATATTTTAGGTGTAGTTAGACACAATGCCTTTATTTTATTTACTTATTTTTATGTGGTGCTGAGGATCGAACCCAGGGCCTCGCATGTGCTAGACAAGCGCTCTACCACTGAGCTACAACCCCAGCCCCCTCCTCAGTGTTTTTATCATGAGTGGGTGCTAAATTTTGTCAAAGGTCTTCTTTGCATCTATTGAGATAACTAAGTGATTTTTGTCCTAAATCTTGCCCATGTGATGAATTACATTTATTGATTTGAATATGTTCAACCATTCTTGCATCCCTGGTTTAAAACTAACATGGTAATGATGTTAAGGTGTTGCTAAATATGCTTTTCTAATATGTTGTGAAGCATTTTTTGCATCTAAATTCATCAGGGATATTAGTCTGCAGTTTTCTTTCCTTGATGCATCCTTATCTGCTTGTGGTATGAGTGTGTTACTGGCTTCATGAAATTAATTTTGAGGTGTTCCATAACTTTTGATTTCAGGAAAATTTGAGGAATCGTTGGCATGACTTCTTTAAAAAGGTATAGTAGAATTCAGTTGCTTCTATCTTACTACTAGCTATTTGTCTTTTTAAGTTTTCTATGCTTCCTTAATTCAATTTTGGCAGCTCATATGTGTCTAGAAATGTATCCATTTCTTCTAAGTTTTCTGAATTATTGGAGCATAAGTTTTCAAAATAGTCCCTAATGATCCTCTGGATTTCAATAATGTCTGTGTTGATTTCTCCTTTTTCATTCCTAATTTTAATAATTTGGGCCTTTCTCTTTTTACTTCTAAGGACCTATCAATCTTGTTTATCTTTTTAAAGAGGCAACTCTTCATTTCATGCATTCTTTGTATTTTTTTGTTCACTATTTCATTGACTTCAGCACTGATTTTAAAATATTATTTATTCTACTGGCTTTGGAATTGGTTTTTCTTGTTTTTCAAAGGCCTTGAAATACATCATTAGGCTGTATATTTGAAATCTTTCTAATTTTCTTATGTAGGCAGTGATAGCTATAAACTTTCCCCTTTGAACTGCCTTTACAATGTGCCAGAAGTTCTAATATATTGTATCACTTTTTTATTTTCAATCCCTGTGATTTCATAAAATGAAAGAACTTATATAATTTTTTTTTTTGGTATTTGCTAAGAGTTGCTTTATGGGCTATTTTGGAGAACACTCCATGAGCTGCTGAGAAGAAAGTGTATTCAGCTCTTCTTGGATGAAATATTCTATAAGTGTCTCTTAATAACTTACACTATGTATCAGGTCCAAAGAGTCTTCACTATGTTTATGTCTGGATCTGTTGAAATCACCCAGTATTATTGTACAGGGGTCTATCTAAGTCTTTAATTCAAGTAGTATCTGTTTTATGTAATTTGGTGCACCGACATTTGGGGCACAAATATTTACTATCATTATATCTTCTTTGTAATCTTGTCTCTTGTGATTCATTTCAACATGAAGTCTGTTTTGTCAAATAGAAGAGTAGATACTCCTGCTTTCAGACTTCATTTGCATAATATATTTCCATCCTTTCACTTTCAACTTGTGCATGTCTTTGCCTATAAGATGAATCTCTTGCAAAAAATAACAAACAAACAAAAAACAAACATATACTTGGGTCTTGGTTTTCAATCCATTCTGCCAATCTAGTCTATATCTTTCAATTAGAAAGTTGAAACCATTTGTCTTCTAATAAAGAGATGTTTATTAATTATTGCCATTTTGATTTATTTCTAATGTTTAATTTGATCCTGTTTCTCATTTCAAAAGCTACTCTACAAAAGAGACTTGTTCATTTGTGAGCTGTACAGTTTCCTTTTGATTTCTTCTGTGTGAAGTATTTCTTTAAGCGTTTTCTGTAGTGTTGACATAGCAGTCATTAATTTAGTTTCGATTTATCTTGGAAGGCTTTTAGTTCTTTAATTCTGAAAGATAGCTTTGCTGGATATAGCAGTCTGGTTGACAGTTATTTTTTTTTTCTGAACTTAGAACATACCATTCAAAGTTCTCTTGACTTTTAGTGTTTATTGTAAGAAATTGTAAGTAATTCTGATTGGATTTCTTCTAAATCTGACCTGAAAATTTTCTTTTGAGGCATTTAAAATTATATCCTTCTTCTTTATGTTAGACATTTTAATTACAATGTGTCATGGAGAGGTTCTTTTTTGATCTTGTCTATTTGGTGTTCTCAATGTCTTGTGAATCTGGATTTCCATCTTACTCTCAAAATTTGGAATTTTTTAAGTTATTATTTTCCTGAAGAGGTTATCCATTTCTTTATCCTGCATCTCACAATCCTCTTCAATTCCAGCAATTCTTAAATTTTCTCTCTTATGTTGTGCCAGAGTTCTTGCATATTCTTCTGGCCATGGTTCCTTATATTCCTCAATACTGTCTAAATGTTTAAGGTTGGACATTTTGTGTTCCAGCTCTGAGATTTTGCTTTAACATGGTCTATTCTATTAGAGAATTTTGAATGAAGATGTTATTTGATTTATTGTGTCTTTTATTTCTAAGATTTGTTTGGTTCTTTTTCAATATCTTCATTTCCTCAATGAATCTCATATTAATTCATATCATGTGCTGACTGACTTAATTCATTCAGTTGTTTTTCTGTGTTTTCTCAGAATTTATTGATAATTTTTATAATCATTCTTTTGAATTCTTTATCTTATATCTTATCCACTTCAATATCTTCGAAGTCAGTGAATCATGAACTTTAGGAAATGTTGTGTTACCTTGTTATTTCATATTTTCTTTATTCTTGTGTTGGTTTTTATGCCTAAGTTGAAATGGGTTTCTTTTCTACTTTTATATATGGCTTTTTTAAAGCACAGTCTTTTCTTGCCAAAATGTCCTAGAGTGATCTAGATTGAGACCCCCTTGTACGTATGGTATCCCCACAATTTGTGTTAATTCTTCCTTTTTGCTATAGAGTTGAATGTCTTTGAGTAGGACCTTGGGACCTCACCCAGCCATTCCTATTTGGAGCCTGGTTGTTACTTTGTGGTTTTTTTCCTCTCTCTCTTCTATTCTTTCTATTTAAGTATGGCTAAAGTTTGAGTGTGGTTAATTTGTGTGTGCAGTGAGGTGTGATATCTTTTGCCTGGGTTTAGTTCAGCAACAGAATATCCACTCTGGGAATTTGTGGTAGCCCTGTAGATTCCCAGTTCCTCACAGAACAGGTAGAACAAACAATAGCAACCACCAAAATAAAGCATTAAAATAAATACCTTGTGCTCACTGTGACATCTACAATACTGATTGCTACAAAACCAGGAATGGGGGAACCAGCAACTGCCAACAACAAATAACCATGAACTAACTGGCATTAAAATAAACAGCAGGTGTCAGCTATGTCATCCATAGTACTAATAACTGCACCAACTTGAATGAAGAGGCCACAAGTTAAATAAACCAAATTGTTCTAAAAGATGGTAAAAATATAATTTGTTAACAGAAAATGTAATAGAAAGATAGAAGAAAGTTTTGGATGTTCAAAATATGAACAGATAGAATGCAAAAAAAAGATGTAACAAGTGATAGTTATAGAGAAGGTGAAGAAAAATAGAAAAAAAAACAAAGTCAAAGGAGAGAGAAAAAGAGAATAAGAGAATTTGACTGTTAAGGGAAGAAAAGAAACAGTAAAAAAAAAAAAAAAAAAACCTAGCTCTTAAAAGATAGGGAAAGCCTGGCAGAGTGGCACAGCCCTATAATCCCAGCAGCTCTGAAGGCTGAGGCAAGAGGATCAGGATCGGAGTTCAAAGCCAGCCACAGAAAAAGCAAGGTGCTAAGCAATTCAGTGAGACCCTATCTCTAAATAAAATACAAAAATAGTTTTTGTCAAGTGCCCCTGAGTTCAATCCCCAATACCCAATTTAAAAACAGAAAAAGAAAAGGGAAAATAATTATCCTTTTAAAAGTGGTAAGAAATGAGAAAAAAGGGCAATGAGGATAAATAAAAAAGAAATGAGGATAGGTGACCCCTGCCTGTGCCTAAATTTCCTTCTTTACATTTCTCCTTGAACTATGTACTGAATTAGAGGGGGTGGGGAATGCAATGGCTGGGGGTTGTTAAGCCCTTCTTCCTCTTGTGTTGCTCACTGAGCTATCAGTTGTAGGGACCTAAAACTGAATCTGGTTAAAATACCCCTTAGATTCCTTTCTCAACTATTTAAGGTAGCATGTAATGGGAAGTGCTATCCATTGAAGTTTTGCTATACAGTGCAGACCCATGCACTTTCAGGGTAGGGCTACTGCAGAGTTCTATGAAGGGAGTTTCATGTCTGGGGCTCAGGTCAATCAAACCTTGGAAGCTTTGTTGGGTGGTATCTGCTCTGAAGAGATTAGATCAACACCCTTAGGGCTGGGCAGATGCCAATTTCTGCTGGGAATCTGAATCTCAAGAACCTTGAAAGAATTATACTTGTGGGTATAGGGGAGCCAACACTCCACATACTCTGGTGCCCAAGAATATCCCAACTTAGACCCTGATGTTCACCCTGAGTGTATTCACACCTGGGTGTTCAGTTTCCCAACCCCCTTCATCTGGTCACATGCCACCAGACTCAAAGGGAAAATAGATTGCATTCCTCTTCATTTTCCTGTATTAAATCCCCCTAGGTACAACTTCTCTGTACCTGTTTTATTCATGTTCTGTTAGGTGCATCATAGGTTACATGGTAGGTGCTTGCTAAGACAGTTTAGCACTGTTTGCTATAATCTCCTGGGTTTCTGCAGCAGTTGCAGTATGGCCTTCTCCAATTGGCTCCTGCCTTAGCTCTGCTTGCCTGTTGAGAAATGCAGAGCACTTTCCAAATGCCAGTTCACTGGGCAGTCTATGGATTGGCTGAGTTCAGGCTACTTTTCTTACCTACAGGTTTTTCTGTGCCAAATTTGTCCATCATTTTTCTCTTTCTCTATTGTCCCTCTCCTCTGTGGTTAACCAGTGCCACTGCCACTGCTGCAACTGATGTGGCTCCAATGTGTTCTTTCTTATTCTTTTTTCAATGCATCCAAATTTCTCAGTCTCTAAGAGATTTTGTCCAATAATGAATTGTGGCAAATTTCCTTTTTAAAAAACCTCACTGAGAAGCAGTTCTCCCACTGCTTGAATGTCAAGTCACATAGCAACTGGAAATGCAGCCTTCCTCTAGTCTGCCATCCTGAATCTCCTCAAACCTAAACTTCTGATAGTGAAAGGGAATGTTAATAACAATTATTCTGGGACAACAGGTGTAAACTGGGACTGGCTAGGGCAAATCCACAGGTATGACCACTCTAAGTATGTGTTTCCTGGGATACTAATTCTCTTAGTTATTAGGGAAGATATAAGAGATCTGAGGCCACCAGAAGGCCTGGGCAGAATAAGCAGCTCATACAACAATATGCCATTGAATATTTTTTTGTGCAAAAAGAAAAGATTTGGAGCGCTATGTTTAAGCACAAATCACATACCAATAACAGTGAGGTGTAATCTGCTTGGCTGCAGTGTTTAAAAGTCATTGACTTAACAGAATGGGAGAAAATATTTGTTACCTGCTGCTCATATAGGGCATTAATATCAGGATATACAAGGAACTTAAAAAGCTTAATACCAAAACCAAAAAACAAATAATGTAATCAATAAATGAGCAAAGAAACTAAACAGATACTTCCCTAAAAAAGAAATAAAAATTATCACATGTATATGAAAAAATGTTCAACATCTCTAGCAATTAGAGAAACGTGAATTAAAACTACACTGAGATTTCATCTTGCTCCACTCAGAATGGCAATTATCAAAAATACAAGTAACAATGAATGTTGGCAAGGATGTAGGGGAAAGTGTACATTCATACATTTTTGGTGTGACTGCAAATTGGTGTAACTACTCTGGAAAGCAGAATAGAGATTCCTCAAAAAAACAGGTATGGAACCACCATTTGACCCAGCTATCCCACTCCTCAGTATATATCCAAAGTATTTAAAATTAGCATACTCATTATATCAAAGAAGACATTTGGTATTTGTTTTTTAGGGATTGACTAGCTTCACTAAGCATAATCTGCTCTAGTGCCATCCATTTCCCTGCAAATTCTATGATTTTGTCATTTTTTATTGCTGCATAGTACTCCATTGTGTATAGATGCCACATTTTTTTTATCCATTCATCTATTGAAGGGCATCTGGGTTGGTTCCACAGTCTAGCTATTGTGAATTGTGCTGCTGTGAACATCGATATGGCAGCATCCCTGTAGCATGCTCTTTTAAGGTCTTCAGGGAATAGTCCGAGAAGGGCAATAGCAGGGTCAAATGGTGGTTCCATTCCCAGCTTTCCCAGGAATCTCCAAACTGCTTTCCAAATTGGCTGCACCAATTTGCAGTCCCACCAGCAATGTACAAGAGTACCCTTTTCTCCACATCCTCGCCAGAACTTGTTGTTGTTTGACTTCATAGTGGCTGCCAATCTTACTGGAGTGAGATGGTATCTTAGGGTGGTTTTGATTTGCATTTCTCTGACTGCTAGAGATGGTGAGCATTTTTTCATGTACTTGTTGATTGATTGTATGTCCTCCTCTGAGAAGTGTCTGTTCAGATCCTCTATGAACAGAGCAAGGAGGAAGAGCAGGAAGAAAAGACTAACATTTAACAGAGTCATGAGATGGGAGGGAAAGGGAGAGAAAAGGGAAATTGCATGGAAATGAAGGGAGACCCTCATTGCTATACAAAATTACATATAAGAGGTTGTGAGGGGAATGGGAAAATAAACAAGGAGAGTAATGAAATATAGTAGATGGGGTAGAGAGAGAAGATGGGAGGGGAGGGGAGGGGGGATAGTAGGGGATAGGAAAGGTAGCAGAATACAACAATTACTAATGGGGCATTATGTAAAATTGTGGATGTGTAACCGACGTGATTCTGCAATCTGCATTTGGGGTAAAATTGGGAGTTCATAACCCACTTCAATATAATGTATGAAATATGATATGTCAAGAGCTTTGTAATGTTGTGAACAACCAATAAAAAAATAAAAAATTTTAAAAAAAAAGGAAAAAAAATAATAAAAAAATAAAATAAAATAAAATTAGCATACTATACTGATGCATTCACATCAATGTTTATAGCAGCAAAAGTCACAAGAGACAAGCTATAGAGCAAACATAGGTGCCCTTCAACAGATGAATGCATAAAGAAAATGTGGTGTATATACAGAATGGAGTATTTCTCAGCAATAAAGAAGAATGAAATTATGGCATTTGCCAGTAAATGGATGGAACTAGACATTATCATGCTAAGTGAAATAAACTAGTCCCCAAACTCAAAGGTTGAATGTTTTCTCTGATATGTGGAAGCTAATCCAAAATAAGAGGGATATTAAAAACAGAATAGAAGAAGGATCAGTGGTGTAGACTAAAGAGAATGAAGGGAAAAAAGAAGGAAAGGGATAGGAAAAGTCAGTGGAATGAATTTGACCTACCATTCCTATGTACTTATATGAATATACCATAATGAATCTTACCATCATATACATCCACAAAACACTAATTTTTTTAAAAAAAGTAAATGGCAGAAAGATCAGTAGACTAGAGGGAAGAGAAGTGGGGGAGGGAGAAGGGAAGTAGAAGGGGAAGTACTGAAAACTGAATTCAAACAAATTATAATCTGTGCTTTTATAATTATGTCAAAATCAATCCCATTGACACGTAGAACTAAAAAGAATCAATTAAAAAGTCACTAGCTTAATATTTAATGATCAGGCAATTACATGTAAAAACCTGCATTTGCCATTCAGAAGGATATTTGTCCATACTATATCCACACTCCCTTCTTGAAACATTTCAATGAGAATGAGTTGAGGCAAAAATCTTTAACTGGAATGATGCAATAATCTTTTCTACCTGCATGCCCCAGATAATCCATGAAATGTGGTTTCTACTCTGAGCAGGCACTTCAGCATGAAGCCCTTTGCCTCTTGTCCTGGTGGTTAGGAAGACACAGCCTTTCCCTACAGACCCTAAGGTAAAACTGGCTTCCCTGCTGACACTCTGGTCCTTCCTACATTCCCAGAGCCTATAACCAGTCTGCTCAAGAAGGAAAGGTGAGAGAGCTCCAATAATCCACCTGGTCCTTCATTTGAAAATACAATTAGTCACCTAAAAGTCAAAAAAATGTTTGAAAAACAAACAGGAGAAAGAGAAGAGCTGCAATTTCAAGAAAACAAATAAAATCAACTGAATTCCCTTCACGACTTTTTCACATAATTCCTTAATTACTCTACATCATTTTCTTCATGACACTTGCTAGTCTCTGAAATCACCAATCTTATTTATTTGTTAGTTGACGGCCTTCTCACTAAAAGGTTATCTTTATAAGAATGAATCTGTTGATTATTTCTTGCTTTCATCTGCTGGTTATATACCTTACACCTAAAATAGAACCCAATGCAGAATCACCAGTTTATAAATATGGTATATAGTGGTATAGAAATAATCACTATAAGAAATACAGATAGAAATGGCTAAGAGACTAGAGGTAGGGATGAAAAATGATCTTTTCTCTACTAATTTGAAACACTGAATGCAACTTTGATTTTATATTATTTTCATAACAATTTACAAAACAAAGAACAGAAAGAAGCTATTGAGTTAAAATAACTATTGCTTTCTAGGTATGGGATTCTTTTCAAAATGGATAGCTCCAAAGAAACCAGAGATTTTATTTGAATGGTTTAAGTAATTAATTATTGGGGGGTTTGTTTATTTAGAGATTTATTTCTAAACTTTCTAATCTGACTGAAAAGTAATTGGTTATGAGTATGGTTTGGGGAGTCAAACAACCCTGGATTCAAATCCTTGCCCTACCAAGTGATCTATGTGTCCTCAGCTTCCTGTGCATCAGTTAGTCCCCACACATAAAATAAGGTCATGCTGAGAATGAAAAAGATAACACGGGAAGGCAATTGGCCATGCCTGGCATGGCCTACTTGATGAATACCAGGTACTCTGATATTTATACATTTTTATGCTTCTATGTGTTCAAATCATTCAAATTTCTAAAGTAGATGATAGGTCGTCATCTCTTCTATGATTGTTAATTAAGCACCAAACTACATGCCAGTAGCTAAAATGAACCTCAAAGAAACAAAAAAAGCAAAGATACAAACTGTAAATTGAGCTATTTAGCTCCATTTTCTTCGTGATTTCAGATTGCTAAAGGTGAAAATTAAAGGTAGCTTTTCCTGTAAGACAGTGGTTTTCTTGGGCTCTACCAAAATAGTCTATAAGTATAAATGCTAGTACCACACTCAGCATATTTCTATTCTTTAACAAATTGACTGTTTTCTAAAAAAAACAAAGCAACAAGAACAAAAAAAAATGTAAGTAGGTAAGTTCAAGAAGAAAATATACAGCAAAAGCCTCCTACAAAAAGTGGAAGTGGCTCTGAGCATCCTGAGCTTGGACAGGTCAGATGCTATGTTCTGGCACCAGTAACACAGGGACTGGGTGGATAATTCAGTGAGAACAACCAGGTAGGCTGATTTCTCCACATCTGTGCTTACATCAACAAATATACCACACATCAGCCACAGAGCCATTTGTTTTCAGGTGGAAACATATATGGAGAAGCAAATCAGGTTCCAGGTGGCTGGGGACATGAAGAAGAAGTGAGGAAGCCATATTCCTAAAGGAACAGTGAAACTAGCTAGCAGAGTATCCTATCAGGAACACATAGCTCTGGGCCCCATCACATCCTCCCATTCTTGGCAATATTCCTTCTCCTGCTGCTATAGGCTCTGCTTGTTTACTTAAGCAGTCCAGCCCCATAAGTCTTTGAGTTGTGGCCCCTATGCTGAAGGGCTAGGGGATATTCTCTGTAATCTTGAAAGTTGTAGTGAATTAAAATGAGCTCTAAGCAAACACATCACACCATGTTATTGTGTTGATCCAATGATGGACTAAACTGCAAAGAGCCCCATTTGATAAAATAACTGGCCTTAGTCTTAAGGCTTTTCTAAACCAATCATTGGGTTACCTGGGTCCAAAAATAACAGTTCAAGCCATCTATTAATAAACAAAAAGACTTGTACAGGAGGATTCTCAGAGCGTCTGAAAGATCAACTGATCCATCTCCTGAAGAGGCTTATAGGGGAAAACAGCAGATGTTATTAAAGTGAAAGGACTTTGAGTGTAGGAAACAAGATCTGGTTATTTTAAAATCTTTTTACCTCAGCCCCTATATTTTTGTATTTGTGTGATGTCTGGGCAATGACTTGTCAACCGAAGTGTACTGTTTTAAAAAATTATTTTAAATTGTTGCTTGTATAAAGAGATAAGATTATTTTACACTCAAATAGCAATAAAAGATCCAAGAGTTCCTGCTATAACACTATACAGGAATAAAGTTCAGAGTTTAGACTATAGCAGCTAAATAATCTGTGGTTTACAGACCTAACAATAACACAAACTCAAAATAAATAAAATAAGTTAACATTCTGAAATCATGCCCAAATTAGAACACTACAGAGGCAATATACTAAATAACTAATTTTTAAGTTATTATGTACACTTAAACATTGTAAACCTAACTAAAGATCTCAAAACTTATAGGAGAAATTCTTTCATTAAAATTATTTAATAGCTTTCTCCACAAAGGTGAAAATAATACTGCCACAATTTGTACAATATTGGGCAAATTCTCAGCTAAAGATTTAAGATACAAAGTCACTATTGATATATTACAGAGCAATAGTGACAAAAACAGCATGGTACTGGTACCAAAACAGACGGGTGGACCAATGGTATAGAATAGAGGACACAGAGACTAATCCACAAAGTTACAACTATCTTATATTTGATAAAGGGGCTAAAAGCATGCAATGGAGGAAGGATAGCATCTTCAACAAATGGTGTTGGGAAAACTGGAAATCCATATGCAACAAAATGAAACTGAATCCCTTCCTCTCGCCATGCACAAAAGTTAACTCTAAATGGATCAAGGAGCTTGATATCAAATCAGAGACTCTGCATCTGATAGAAGAAAAAGTTGGCTCCAATCTACATATTGTGGGGTCGGGCTCCAAATTCCTTAATAGGACACCCATAGCACAAGAGTTAATAACAAGAATCAACAAATGGGACTTACTTAAACTAAAAAGTTTTTTCTCAGCAAGAGAAACAATAAGAGAGGTAAATAGGGAGCCTACATCCTGGGAACAAATTTTTACTCCTCACACTTCAGATAGAGCCCTAATATCCAGAGTATACAAAGAACTCAAAAAATTAGACAATAAGATAACAAATAACCCAATCAGCAAATGGGCCAAGGACCTGAATAGACACTTCTCAGAGGAGGATATACAATCAATCAACAAGTACATGAAAAAATGCTCACCATCTCTAGCAGTCAGAGAAATGCAAATCAAAACCACCCTAAGATACCATCTCACTCCAGTAAGATTGGCAGCCACTAAGAAGTCAAACAACAACAAGTGCTGGCGAGGATGTGGAGAAAAGGGTACTCTTGTACATTGCTGGTGGGACTGCAAATTGGTGCGGCCAATTTGGAAAGCAGTTTGGAGATTCCTGGGAAAGCTGGGAATGGAACCACCATTTGACCCTGCTATTGCCCTTCTCGGACTATTCCCTTAAGACCTTAAAAGAGCATGCTACAGGGATGCTGCCATATCGATGTTCATAGCAGCACAATTCACAATAGCTAGACTGTGGAACCAACCCAGATGCCCTTCAATAGATGAATGGATAAAAAAAATGTGGCATCTTTACACAATGGAGTACTATGCAGCAATAAAAAATGACAAAATCATAGAATTTGCAGGGAAATGGATGGCACTAGAGCAGATTATGCTTAGTGAAGCTAGTCAATCCCTAAAAAACAAATACCAAATGTCTTCTTTGATATAATGAGAGCAACCATGAACAGAGCAAGGAGGAAGAGCAGGAAGAAAAGACTAACATTTAACAGAGTCATGAGATGGGAGGGAAAGGGAGAGAAAAGGGAAATTGCATGGAAATGAAGGGAGACCCTCATTGCTATACAAAATTACATATAAGAGGTTGTGAGGGGAATGGGAAAATAAACAAGGAGAGTAATGAATTACAGTAGATGGGGTAGAGAGAGAAGAAGGGAGGGGAGGGGAGGGGGGATAGTACGGGATAGGAAAGGTAGCAGAATACAACAATTACTAATTGGGCATTATGTAAAACTGTGGATGTATAACCGATATGATTCTGCAATCTGCATTTGGGGTAAAATTGGGAGTTCATAACCCACTTCAATCTAATGTATGAAATATGATATGTCAAGAGCTTTGTAATGTTGTGAACAACCAATAAAAAAAAAGAAAATAAACAAGGAGAGTAATGAATTACAGTAGATGGGGTAGAGAGAGAAGATGGGAGGGGAGGGAAGGGGGGATAGTAGGGGATAGGAAAGGTAGCAGAATACAACAGTTACTAATTGGGCATTATGTAAAATTGTGGATGTGTAACCGACGTGATTCTGCAATCTGCATTTGGGGTAAAATTGGGAGTTCATAACCCACTTCAATCTAATGTATGAAATATGATATGTCAAGAGCTTTGTAATGTTGTGAACAACCAATAAAAAAATTTTTAAAAAAAAAGTCACTGTTGATGTTGTACAAAAGAAAACTGTCATTATTCTTACACCAATGTGGCTTCAGAAGAATAATATTTGCAATTTAGATTTTAGAAGTACTTAGAATTCATCTACATTCCAGTTATCTGAAGATTTTTTTAATTGTAAACTAAAACTCTCAAGATTTTTGTTTACAGAAATTTCAACCGATAAAAATGCTCCTAAGTTAATCAAGGTTTAATGCTAGAGGTCTGAAGAATTAATACTTAAAATATTTTCAAATTACAAACTCTAGGTTGTGTATGTATGGATGTGAGTTTCCTTAAGGGAAAATTCACCCAAGGAAGATTTTTTCAGAAAGACATTAAAATAGGTAATCTGTTAAATGAACGTGGCGGAAAATCTAGAAAAAAACTTACGGTCATTTTCCAATATCACTTTCTATTTAGACAATGTGAAATAATGATTAAAAATTACCAAAACCAGGAGACTTATGATTAGGAGAATTATGATTCTGTGGCCTGCCTTGGTTTTATGTTCCTAGGCAAATGGATTTAGTTCCTTAAAGGTTCAGTTTTCTTGCCCTTTAAAATGAGCTGGTAATGTTTCTCCTGAATCTCAGGTTTTTAAAGTTTTTCCATGAGTTCCCAAACTCAAAATGATTTAGTTTTAATTGTAAACTAAATGAAGAATAATCATTTTAGTTCCTAAAATGCAAACTTGTTTGGAAATTACAAGTTAGATCATTTCCATAATTTTGATAGTACATATTCATCATTTCAATCCATTTATCATTGGCCTCTCATAAACCCGTACATTTGGTATCCTAGAAAAATTTGAAATCTTTGCTTCCCTTTCCCCAAATTCCCCCTCTCACCTGAGAGCCAGAGCTGTCTGTGATGATGATACAATTATATGACAATGTATGTACCAGCTACCTAGAACATGGAAGGCTAAATATATTTACATAGCTATTCTTTGTGCCAGGAATTATATTCTAAGATCTTCTTTTGTACTGACTCATTGAATACATACCATCATTCTCTAGGAACTACAAGTAAACGATTGGAAAGGTGAGGAAACCGGAGCCAAGAGATGAAAAATCTTGCCCAATATCTTTCAGGTAGTAAGCAAAATAAATGGGATTTGAACTTATGAAAGATGTCAGCTTCAAGACTACCTTAACCTGCCTCTCTTAGAATTCAGTGTCATTCAGTCAAAAATGCAGACTCAGTGCTGAATTCTGTTACTTCTTGAGAAGAACTATGTAAGAATTATGACCTGAGTTTTAAAGATTAAAGAATTGGATGTCTGGAACAGTTTCACAAATACAAGCGAGTCAGATAAGAAAAGTCAGAGCCTAATGTCTACCTTCTCAGAAAATTTTAGACACACATTAGCTCATGCAAAACTCAAGACTGTGGGAGGCTAAAGTCTTCCTAAGTCGCACACATACCAAATAGTGAAGAAATGAAGAAACAATGAGAATTTAGACCAGAAGCTATAAATATGTCAGAAAATGTGTGCACACTTTTCATACTTTCTAGGTTGTATCACATCCCACTGAAAGCACAGTTCAAAAAGAATGCTTTTGTTCTTTTGATTTTTTTTTTTTGTGTGTGTGTGTGTGTGGTGCTGGGGACTAAACCTCACACATACTAGTCCTGAGCTACATCCCCCACGCTCAAAAGGAATTTTTAAAGCATAATTTTATTAAAACTCTAAGTCTTGAAATCTAAAGTTTCCAATGGTTTTTTATAAAGAGGAAAAGATCTCAAGCCATAACTCCAAACCGATCCATTCTTTACTTTTTTTTTTTTTTTTAAGTCTCTGTGTTGTCTTTAAGGACTATTTATTTCTTTGGTGAAGAAAAAAATAAATAAATTATTTCAAATCATCCTTTTAAGAATTTTTCTCTGTGTCACAAAATTCAACTACTTCAGGTCTTTCAAGTCTGCAAAAATGTAAATTACAGCTTCCCTTTCATAATAATATGTGATATTTTGGAACTATAAAATTGGTATTAGAGAGTGTAGTGAAAATCCCCCATTAAAACTACAGTAGTCCCCTTATTCATGATTTCATTTTCTGTAGGTAAGTTTCACTGACCTACAATCTACTATGTGTGGGACACCAACCTTGCACGTGACTGAGTCACATTCCCAGGCTGGTGCTCAGTCGCAGAAATGTGGCAGAGCTTTCCCCACCCTTCTTGGGTTTGAAGGTCAGTGTCTCATGCATGGGTGTGTCTTGCTATAGCCCCTTGGGTGGAGCTATGCTCACCTGTTCCTTTGTAATATAACCCCTTGCCCTGTTTAGGATGGAATCTTCCATGGAAGTGCCTTGTGTGTGTCTCCTTCTCTTACTGTGCTGACAGTGGTCATCATAAAGATAGACTCAGCCCCCTGAAACCTGATTCCTTGCCTCATTTCAATAGCTTCTCCTCAATAAAAGGGGTCAGCGCATGCTCTCTCTCTCTCTTTCTGAGGACCCTTAAGGTCAGAGGAGCCGTCACAGCGACCCCAAAGAAAAAGGTATTTGTGTCTCTTGTGTGGTTATTTCGTGCAGCCCAGTTAGCCCAGTTTAACTGGAGTGACCCCTGAGCCTTTTAGTCTCGAGAACAGAAACCCGGCAACTATGGTCTGAAAATGGAAAATTCAAAATATAAGCAGTAAGTCTGAAACTGTGTGCCATTCTTAGAAGTGTGATCAAATCTCATCCAGTCCCAATCCATGCCACCTAGGGTATGAATCTGCTCTCTATGCCACACATCCATGCTGTGTATGCTATGACTCTTCAGTCACTTGGAATCTGTCTCAATTAACAGAGATGCCATCAGGTTATCATGGTGCTAGTGTTTAAGTAACACTTATTTGACTCAGTAACAGCTCCCAAGTGAAAAAGCAGGGATGCCAGCAATTTTGGTAGGCAAAAAGAAGCTGCAAAGTGCTTCCTTGAAAAGAAAAAGCAATAGGCTTGAGATGTAGCTCTGTGGTAGGGTGCTTACCTAGAATGGTTTAATCCCCAGCACCACAAAACAAAAGGCAAAAGTTCTGTACTTAATAAGGACAGAAAAAAAAATTATGCTAAAGTTGCTAACAGCTATAATAAGAACAAACCTTCTGTCCATGAAATTGTGAAGGACAAAGAAATTCACGCAAATTTTACTGTAACACCTCAAATTGCTAAAGTATGCTTAAGAAAAAAATATATACTGCTAATCTCAGTATTATCAGAAAAAAATATATACTGCTAATCTCAGTATTTCCTGCAGTTTCAGTCATCCATGAAATACCTTGGAAGATAGTCTCCACTGATAAGGGGTGACTATTATATCTGCTTGGTGTCTTTTCTCACTCACAGTTAAAGAGATTTGGAAGAAAGAGTGAAACTCAGCAAGTAAGGAGTATAAAGGGAAGAGAATTAATACCATTTTACATGTCTTCTGTTATGATATGGATCTTAAATGTTCATATGTCCAAAGGCGTATATGTTGCAGATGTGGTTGCCAACCTGTAGCACTATTGGGAGGTCATGAAACCCCTAGGAGGTGGGGCCTATTTGGAGGAAGTTAGGTCATTGGAGGCCTGTCCTTGAAGGAGACACTGGGATTCCAACCCAATCTTCTATCTCCACCCACTCCTTCTAGTGACCATGAGTTGAACAGTCTTTCTCTGTGTATTAGCTTTTCATCACTATGAGCAAGATACCTGATAAGAACAACTGAAAGTTTTCATTTTTACACTGCTTTTTTGGGGGGGGGAGAGGGGTACTGGGGATTAAATGCAGGGGCACTCAACCACTGAGTCACATCCCCAGCTCTATTTTGTATTTTAGAGACACGATCTCATTGAGTTGCTTAACGCCTTGCTTTTCCTGAGGCTGGTTTTTGAACTCAGGATCCTTCTGTCTTAGCCTCCTGAGATGGGTATGGTCTTGCTGATTTTCTGAGATGACCTCAAGGCATTTTTCTTATTTTCTCTGTGCAAATTAATTAGCTTCTCTAATGGCATCTCAGCAACCCTACTTTCCTTGGCCCGGATTTTGTATGTGATCCTTTTCTGATCAAACCACAAGTTTCTGAAATCTGTCCTCTCTGCTTTCTATTTCAGAGTCTCACAAGTAAACCTAGTCAAAAGTTGTGAAAAATACCCATACTACTGCTGGACTGTTTAGCTGCCTTGAAATTTCCTCTGCCAGAATAATTAGTATATCACGTTTAAATTCAGTCTCACAAAAAGTCTCAGGACATTCAAAAAAAAAAGTATAAAGGCTTTTGTTTTTTGTTTGTTTGTTTTTGCCAGAATACAACATGAATGGCTTCTAGTCCAATTTCCAAGAGTCCTTATTCCCTTCTGAAACCTCATAATCACAGTCTTTACTATTTGTATTCCTATCAGAATGCTGGTCTTCTGACCTCCCAGAAAAATTACCCAGGAGTCACTCTTACAACATTCTAAGGCTTCTCCCACCTGCATCACCAAACCCTTCTAAACTTCTCCTGAAAAGCAGTTCCCAAGGCTTCTGAACTATGTAGGATAATCACAGCAATGATTAACACAGTACTAATTCCTGTGTTGGTCAGCCTTTTATTACTAAGACTGAATACCTATCAAGAACAACTTATAGGAGGAAAAGTTTATTTGGGGTTCATAGTTTCAGAGGCCCAGTCCATGGTCAGCTGACTCCATTCCTTTAGGCCCAATATGAATCAGTTTTATCATGGCAGAAAAATATGGCAGAGTTAAGCTGCTCAGTTCTTGGCATCCAATAAGCAGAGAGAGAGAGAGGGTATATTTACAGAGCCATGGACAAGATATAATCACCAAAGGCATGCCCCAAGTGAACTATTCCTTCAACAATGCCCTATAGGCACTACTCAATAGTCCATTTAAATCATTACTACATCACATGAATTAATCTACTGACAAAGGTACAACCAATGCTCATAATCCAATATTTTTACCTCTTAACATTGCTCCATGAGTTCCTTGGGGACATTTTTAGATCCAAACCATAATACTACATCATGTACTCTGGATACCTTGATGCATTGTACTACCACAGGCACAAATGACACAGTCAAGTGACCAAGTGGCTGAAACTGTGAGCAAGATCAATCTTTTTCTTAAGACGATTTTCTCAGGTGTCTTGTCACAGTGACAGAAAGATGACTATACATTGTCTCAGAACATAGCTAAGAAGAAGCATACAAGCAAAGCCTCAAAGTAATTAGAATAAAAATTGTTAAAGTTTCAAATTTCACAAAGCAATGCACTGTCTATTAAGAGTATTAAATTCTGAGTAGTTATATTTTTTGACATTTTTACAGTTTCTACTTTTAAATTCTTGATATCTTTACATTCCTTTCATTATTTGGTGTTCATGGAGCTCAGGGTAGATTTAATCCACAGATTTCTTTGTCAGATCAATTAATCCCATATCCCTATACATTTTTTTTCTTTGGAAACTTGGGCTGCTAGCTTCCTATAGCTAGGAAATATGACCAACTACTAAGAAAAATGGTGAGTTGAAATTTCCTAGCAGATTGGTAAATATTGACTATTATGCCTCCAAATTCTCCCTTGGTATAAAATATTTCTACAAAATAGGCTGTATGATACCTTGGAATTCAAAGTCACATGATTGTTTTTCTCTTTAAAGAAGCCAGTGAATTTATTACCATACTTATTCACAGAGGAAATGAATTTTTTCAAAGAAAGTTTCAGGTTTCAGGAAAATGAAAAGACTATACAAGAATAAATGCATTTCTCTGTAATTTTCAAACTTCTTTTGGAAAGAAGAAAAAACATTTGATGAATTTATCTTGACATTATAACAGATAACAGTGAGAAAATAGAGATAAGAGATGACATTTGATTGATGATTATGTTTCCAAAGTGGTGGACTACATCTTTGGGGAAAAAAAATTCCCTGTTGTCATTAGAAATAGAAATTGCTCCCAAAGAAACTTCAAACCTAAAGAACTTACCCTTTCCTTCTAACAGGAGTATCACAGTTAGTCCTGGTATGTGAATGCACAGGCATCCTCAGAGATCCTGCCTACACTGATGATACACAGCACTGTCCAATAGAAACACAACTATGTCCTGTATATGTAATTTAAAATTTTCTAATTCCATTTTAAAGTAAAATTAATTTCAGTAACATATTTTACCTCAATATATCATTTAAAAATGTAATTCACATAAATAGTACTTTACTAGTATTAATATGTAGATTATTAATTTAATAATATTATTAATATGAATGTGTGACATAATACTATTATAAAATATACCACTAATATGTGAATCATTTTTCTAATTTCTGTTTTTGAGCTAAGTCTTTGAACTGCATGCTAAGTCTTCGAACAAGTCTCAGATCCCTCTAAACACATTTCAAGTGTTGGATGGCTACACATGGCTTGTGGCTACCATATTGAATGGTGCAGCATTAGAACAGTGTTTCTCTAAGTGCATTATAATCACCTTCTCAGGAGCTTTTAAAAATTCTGATGTCAGGCTATTCACCTAATTCATAAAATCAGAATCTCTGAGTGCCCTCCCCTCTCCACTTTCCCCCAATCTTATCCAAAACCAGGTAATCCAATGTACATAATAGTGAAAAGACTAGTAGTCTAGAAAATAGCTACCATAAAACCTTTATCATTTGGCAATTTCTCTCTTGGTTTTAGAATCCTGATTTGTATATCCTTCATTGTTCTTCCTTTTGGAAGGAGTACATGAAAGGGAGAAAGAAAATGAGCGCAAGATACCCTTTAATCACTTTCTTACTTTTCCAGGAAGGCCTAGAATAGAGTTCACCTACCAGCTCATTTTATCTCCATTACTTCATAATAGCACTGTATGTAAGCCAAACATTTACAATGGTAATAGTAATGCTGGTAAAAGACAATGTTAACTTCACACACTGCTTGAATGCTGTTCTGGCACATCTTGAAGGGAAAGATAACCTTTTTATGGAAAATTTTCACCTGTCATTACTGAGAAACAGGTTAGACAAGCAACACAGCATTTTCTCCCAGAATGCTTGTCAAGTCAATCTGTGCCGTGCCTTGTCTCCTTGCCCTGAACCCTTCTCCTGGCTTACTGTCTGACTCTGTCTGCTGTCTACCTGGAATCACTCCAGCCCAAACCTGGTCTCTGTGCCAAACCAGCATTCAGGCACCAAAACACCAAATGCAGCATTGGCTTCCGAGAAACTAAATGCATCTTGGAGGACTTAGCTTCTGTGAGTTTGGATCCATTCTAAAGAACTTTAGCCAAGCTGATTTACCAGATTGATTTAGAATACAGTCTGTAACCTGCCCATTGTTCATGTTAACTTCTGCTACTTGCTTGCAAACCCAGTCTACAAATTGCAAGTTAGCATTTCTTTAGAGTTTACATGTTAAAGGATCCTGGGAGACAGGAAGGTTGAATGATCTACACTATATCAGAGAGCTAAATAGAGCATCAAAGGAACCAGTTCTTCTGACCTATGACTCAATGCACTTGCTGCCAACAAATTACACTTTATTTAAGGTCCAGTTCCTATCCTTTACACTCTAAATGCAAATAAAAATTGATGGTCTTTTTTTGTTTGTTTGGAGAGAAAGTACTAGGAATATATGTTAAATATTAAATATTGGGCTGAGGATGTGACTCAAGCGGTAGCGTGCTTGCCTGGCATGCATAGGGCGCTGGCTTCAATCATCAGCACCACATAAAAATAAAATAAAGATTTTGTGTCCACCGAAAAACTAAAAAATAAATATTAAAAAATTCTCTCTCTCTCCCTCTCTTTCTCTCTCTCTTAAAAAAATATTAAATAGGCATATTCTTTACTCATTTGTTGACTCATTCATTTCACTTACAGAATGTGTGTTACAGAACTGTACACATGGACAAAGACAGTTGAACAAGGATGTTTGTTACTACATTCTTTGTAATAATGAAACACTGAAATCAACTTGACTGTCACTCAAGACAGCTTTTAATAAGAATAATGTGGATCTATACATACTGACATAGAAAGATCTCAATGCAGAGGTAAATTTTTAAAAAATAGTCCTCATATAATCCCATTTATACAGAAGAGGAAAAAACAAATATATGTGTGTGAATTCATAGCAAATGTCTGGAATAATATTTGGAAATTTGTTTAAAATTGTTTCTTCTAAATGCAGGAGATTTGAGTATATACTTCTGCTTTGTTGCCTGGAGAATAAATTTCCACAGTATATGTGTAATTAAAAATTAACATATTCAGAAAAATACTCCCAAATCTCATTGTAAACAACCTAGAATATTCACAATGGGCATGCTTATTTAGAAATGTAGATGTAATTTTTAATAATAACAAAATGAAGATTTTTTTTAAATCCCACTGTACTAGAATATTGGTTATAAGTCATTTGTGTTATAACTAAAGAATAAGGAAACACTAATTAAATAAAGAATTATTAGCAAATTAATTAATTGAAATCCATTATGGTCTTTTTTTCTTAAAGCTAATTCTATTGGGGTTTTAGTACTATGAAAGAAATAAAAAACAATTACGGATAATATAATGCCATGAGGCTTTGAATGCTTATGTTAAAAAAAAAAAAAAAGTTTGTAGCCAGGCGCGATGGTACGTGCCTATAATCCCAGTGGCTTGGGAGGCTGAGACAGGAGAAACGAGAATGCAAAGCCAGCCTCAGCAACTGTCAGGCACTAAGCAACTCAGTGAGACCCTGTCTCTAAATAAAATACAAAATAGGGCTGGGGATGTGGCTCCGTGGTTGAGTGCCCCTGATTTCAATCCATGGTACCCCCCCAAAAAAAACAAAAAAAACAAAATAAAACCAAAAAAACACCATAGTTTGTAAATTGTTGCCAAAATAATAAAAATACATTGCTCACAATGTGAGTTAAAGCAAGAAGATGGAAAACTGATCCAAACATGCTTCCTCCTTATGCCAACCAATGATAAATTTCATAGTATCTACTTTCACTGAATTGGAGAGAGGACTTATATTCTGCCACGACTGGTTGGAAAGGTAGGACCAGAAGGGCTCTGTTTAAAGAAACCTTGACTCATTCCATACAGGAAGCAGGGTTATGCAAGTAGAAAGGTGCCTGGGTGGGCTGGGGTTGAGCTCAGTGTTAGAGCACCCCACACCTCGCATGTGTGGGGCCCTGGGTTCAATCCTCAGCACGACATATAAATAAATAAAATAAAAGTATTGGGTCTTCCTACAACTAAAAGTATATATAAGAAAGAAAGAAAGGAAGGAAGGAAGGAAGGAAGGAAGGAAGGAAGGAAGGAAGGAAGGAAGGAAGGAAGGAAGGAAGGAAGGAAGGAAGAAAAGTGGAAAAGTGCCTGGGCCTTTAACAAGGGTGACTTAGATTTCACAGAGGAGGAGTAAAAAACAAGATCACTGAGTAAACAAGTGAGGCCACTCTTCCATGTAAAGGGAGCAATACCTATGAAAACATGGCTGCTGAGAACATGAGATGGCTTGCAACTTTTCAGTAGGACTGGACCATGAACTTTGTGGAGCAGTTGGTGGGAGATAATGCTAAAATAGGGGACAGGAACAGAAAATCAAGGACCTTTCTAAGCCAAGCAAGTGAATTGGGAGCCGCATGTGACTTATAAGAATTTAAATTTGGCCACCTTAAATTAAAATGTGGAGCAGGTATAAAATAATATTCATTTGATTTCAAAGACAATATAAAATGCACAATGCCTCATTATTTTCATTCTGATTACATGTTGAAATGACTTGGATGTATTGGATTAAATAAAAGATACTACTTCAATGGATTTTACCTGTTTTTTATTTTTTTTAAGTTGAGTACTATAAACATTTTTAAATTACATATTTAAGTTGCACTTGAGAACTATCCTCCTGGCAAAAGTGTGAAGTACAATTTGTAGGAAAACCAAACAGCTATTGTATCAGTCCAAGAGGAGAAGATGGAAACTCATCAAGAGCGCTGGAGACAAAATAAGGGAAGAGATTCAATCTAAGGATTATTTTAAAAAAAAAAATGAAAGACTGAAAAGACTAAACACTTTAAGTTTCTTGTTTGGATAGATGGGCTCCTGATAATTCCATTAAGTCAGAAGATAATGATAATTGCTAGTCCAAGTAATAAATTCAGGAGAAGGTGATTAATACAGCCTGGAAAACTGTGGGACCTGTGGGACCTGAAGCGTACATTTTCAAAAGATGAAAAGAAATTGGCTGGAGTTCTGAGTAAAGCTGTATATTGAAGGAGGGAAGTGCAATTCTTCAAATCACACCTATTGGGTGATGTCATACACACTGACAACACTGCTGGGTCTTTTGGCAAGAGTACAGAATTCTGAGGAATACCAACATGTATGGGGTAAGTAAAACCTCTGTCAAGAGATTAGGAAAATAAGTTAGAGTGACTAGATGAGAGCAAGGAAATATTTTCCAAAAGTATAACAAGTAAAAAAAAAAGAAAGAGAGAGAGAGAGAGAGAGAGAGAGAGAGAAGTCCTCAAGCTGTGGAGAGGTCCAGTGAGATAAAAGTATCTATTGCATATAATATTATTGAAACTTAATGGGTTATTTTACATTGTACTTTATATTATCTCATTTAATTCTCACAGAAACCTTATAAGGTCAACACTATAATTCTTCCCATTTTAAAGCTTAAGAAAATGAAAGACACTGGAAGATCAAGCAACTTGTCCAAGATCACCCAGCAAATGAGGGATAGAGACAACATTCTAAGCCACGCCATCTGGTACATGTATTCTTAATTGAAATCCCAATTATATAAACATGGTGTTAGCTTTTGTCACAGAGACCCAAATACCTGACAAGAATGACTTAAAGGAGGAAAACATTTTTTTGTCTCATAATGTAAGAGGTTCAATCCATGGAGGGTCCAAGGTAAGCCAGAACATTATGGTGGAAGGACTCACTGGAGGAAAGCTGCTCACATCATGGAATTTAGAAAGCAGACAGAGAAATGGAAAGGTGAACATTTCACCGCACACCCCGGTGACCCACCTCCCACCTTCTTTAGCTATTACCCACCTGCCTATAGTTATGACCCAGTTAGTCCCTTCAAACTAGAATGGGCTGATTAGGTTTTGGCTCTCACAATCCAGTCATTTTACCTCTGAATGTTTCTGCATTAACATAGGAGCTTTGGGGAAACATCTCATACCCAAACCAGAACAGACCTATATAACCAGTTCATCATCTCCCTTAAACTACTAAATAGGCTAAAGGAATGATCAACAATAAGATGGAAATATAATGAAAGAAAAGTTCTTGTTTGATTTTTTTATATTTGCCAGTTTTGAACCAGTTCTTTAGGGAAGGGACAGATTGCTTTGGGAACAAAGTAACTTGTTTGAGTTTCGTTATGAGCCCTGCTAGCAATTTCAAAGGCTTTTAGAATCAAAATAAATTTGCCCTAAGCAGAGGTGCTAAGTGGAACATATTAATAACTCCACCGAACAAATTAAGAGTTTCAATTTAGCAATGATCTTCTCAAGTGTGTGAGAAACACCTTAAGTAAGCTTAGGAACAACTGTCTGTATCCTGTGGACCAGGGCCAGGGACTGGGTGGCAGTAGAGGCTGGGCGAAGATTGTGTGTCAGGCAGCAGTGTGGTGATTGCTGCCAACGGTCATCCCCTCCACCTCTGTCTCTTTCTTTCCCTGAAGTGACTTTACTCTATCCACAAGTAAGCTGGCACTCTGGAACAATTATTACTGGAAGTCATTATGCATCATTCCTTCTTAAAAACGTTTTAAAAGTGCTGTAGACAAACTCTAGATAGGGCAGAGGGGTTGGAGGGTAAGGGAGGGGGCATGGGGTAATTAATAATGATCATTATTATCCAAAGTACAGGTATCAAGACACGAATTGGTATGAATATACTATGTATACAACCAGAGATATGAAAAAATTGTGCTCTATATATGTAATAAGAATTGTAATGCATTCTGATGTCATATATTAATAGAAAAGAAAAGAAATCTACCAAGGTTTGGGTAACCCAACTTTTCCTGAGTCTTATTGGAATATAGATACCTTTATTTCAAAACACATACCTCCATCTCAACAGATAAAAGCTTTGCTAACATTTGAGCAAGCAAAACTGACTGACTTCTGGCATATTTGTGTAATTTTAGATAATTTATGTAATTGTCCTCTCAGTCTTGGTTTTTTCTTTTATAAAATGGAATGATAATGCCCTCCCATATGGCTATTGCAAGGATTAAATGAAATGCCATAGAAATTATACCCAGTTCAGAGATCAGCAGTAAATAAATATTAAATAAATATGAATCTTATATTCCCTCGAATCTCCTTACACCTCATTTCAATTCCCTTCATTTCCTTTTTGAGATAACTTTCAACTATTTTTTTTTTACTGTAATTTAATGGAGGGAAGAGTTCCTTACTAAAGACCATCTAGCCAGTCTTTAGACTTCCAGTCTGGCATAGGTGGGAAATATCTCTTGGAGACCTGACCTTTTCTAACCAGTTTGTACAAGCAATGACCACTACCTCCTCCACTTCTGCCTATAGATTTGGTGAACATAAGCATGATGAGTTTTTCTAAATACGGAATGCTTTCCCAAGATCAATTGCTGTTGGCAATGTGTGAATATAGATTCTTAATATTAGAATGTGTTTCCTAAACAAAAAAGAGAATGAATAATAGGATTATTTTTATATAGTTATGTAAATTTACTTTCAGAAAACATGTTGGTTATGCTTAATCATAAAAGGAAATATAAAATTTACATTCAAATTTTCACAAGTTTGCATTTTACCCTCCTAAAACAAATTACACATTTTTTTGTCATGCCATTAATTGCTGCGTCTCTTTGAGGTAGGATAATTAAATGATAATAAACCATTTAAAAACATCATATTTCATCTTGCTGTTGCAACCATTTAGTAATCTGTATGGAGTTCATCTTTTTTATATGTGCATAGAGAATGATTTTAATGTTCAGGGTGTTTTCCTGAATTTCAATGCCCAAGGGAATGTGACTGGTTAAATTATAAAGAAGCAAATACACAATTTAAATGCTAATTTTACCTTTTTTCCCTTAGAAAATAATTAATTAGAACCAAATGGAGAGATTGTCTACAACTTAATGTTTTACTTCAAAATAGAACATTATTTTAGAGAACTATAGTCATTTCAACATACTGCAAAATGCTACTAAGACACATAATACTAAAGACACATAACTTGGGAAATCAGAAGCCATTTGAAAAAGCAAAGTTAGAATTTCATAGTAATTCAGTGTCTCTGGTCCTGCCATATCATCTCAGTCATGTAAACATTGCCAAGAACAACTTTCTGAATTAAATTAGTCTAGAAATACTTGAAATGTATTGTCTGTGTATGGTTTACTTTATGTGCTTGGGGTTTTAACTCTGTGTCTGGTGTGTGTGTGTGTGTGTGTGTGTGTGTGTGTTTTCACGCATGCGTGCACACACATAAATACAGTATGAACCTGACTTGATAAACTCTTTGTAAAAGAAAACTATGAACAAACAGAATTGGAAAATCCTGGTGAATAAGATAGAACAGAGGGTAAAGGGCTCTGATTAAGGCCTTGTTCAAATGTAAAAACCATTGGATGACACAGTACGCCTGGGTTCATCCTGCCACCAGCAGATATCCCCAGAGCCCAGCTTCCAGGACAGGACTGCCCCTTCTGACCCGCAGACTACAACGGGAGGTCAGGCTCAGACCAGATCTACCCTCATTGACTTGTGAGGGACTCAGGTCCAGGTTAGGTCCTAGTTTGTCTCCTCCCTCACACCTGGGAGCCCAAGCCTAACCCACTTCCATCTTGGGAAACTGCAGTCATCCCCATAGTCTTCCCTATGCATTCACCCATATCTTTTAGAAAATAGACAGGGCCTAGAAGCAGCTGCATCTCAGAGCATGCATCCCAAAGAGAGTGTAAGGCCCACCATTTCAGCCCTATCTCTAGAAGACATTGCATCCATCTTGAGGCACCTCCACTTTTATCTCTAGTTACTTTGGCTATTGCTGCCACCACCTTCAGTTATAGTAGCATGCATTGAGGGACACCAGTAGGGTCTGGAAGCCCAACATCAAGGTGAGGTACAGACCATCTGCACAGGTACAACAAGAATATAGGGTAGAAACTGTAGTATCTCAGATCCACTCTGCAAGAAAGGAAGACATATAGACAACATGAAAAAACAAGGGAGTAAAGTGTCCCCAAACAAACCATGATACTATAATAACAGAACCCATGGATAGCAAAATTGATGAAATATCAGATAAGAAGTTCAGAAGGCTCATAATTAAAATGATCTGTGAATTCAAGAATGGCCTAAATGAGCAAAATTGGTCAGGCAAAAATTGATCACTCCAACAAGGAGATAATAGAGCAAATACAGGTAGCAAAAGATTACTACAAGAAAGAGAGACTCTGAAAAAAAAATAGTCAGAAATCCTTGAAATAAAGGATACAATAAACCAAATAAAAACTCAATAGAAAGCATAACTAACAGACTAGATCACTTGGAAGAAAGAATGTCAGATAATGAAGACAAAGTATACAATCTGGAAAATAAAGTTGATCACACAGTGAAGACAGTAAGAAAGCATGAATAGAACATCCAAGAATTTTATGGGTCAGCATCAAAAGACCAAATCTAATTGTTATTGAGATAGAGGAAGGAACAGAGTTTCAAACCAAAGGAATGCACAATCTCTTCAATGAGATAATATCAGAAAATTTCCCAAGCATGAAGAATGAATTGGAAAACCAAACACAAGAGGCCTGCAGAACACCAAATGTACAAAATTACAACAGATCTGCAGCAAGGCATATTATAATAAAAATACCTAGCACATAGAATAAGGATAGAATCTTAAAAGCTACGAGAGAGAGAAATCAGATCACATATAGAGGGAGACCAATTTGTATCTCTGCAGATTTTTCAACCCAGATGCTCAAAACCAGGAGATCATGGAACAACATATACCAAACTCTGAAAGAAAATGGGTGCCAACCAAGAATCTTACATTCAGCAGAATTAAGCTTTAGATTTGATGGTGAAATAAAAACCCTCCATGATAAACAAAAGTTAAAAGAATTTACAACTAGAAAGCCTGCACTTTAGAACATTCTCAGCAAAATATTCCAGGAAGAGGAAATAAAAAACAACAAAGAAAATCAGCAGAGGAAGGTATTATACTAAAGGAAAATCTAATCAGAGGAGAAATCAAGTCACGTAAAATACCAAAAATAAATAAAACTGGCTGGGAATACAAATAATGTCTCAATAATAAACCTGAATGTTAATAGCCTAAACTCACCAATCAAAAGACATAGACTAGCAGATTGGATTAAAAAAAAAAAGACCCAAGAATACACTGCCTCCAAGAGACCCATCTCATAGAAAAAGACTTCCATGAACTGAAGGTAAAGGGTTGGGAAAAATCATACCACTTACATGGACTGTGGGAGCAAGCAGGGGTTTCCATCCTCATATCAAATAAAGTAGACTTCAAGCTAAAGTTAATCAAAAGGGATAAAGAAGGACACTACATACTGCTCAAGGGAACCATACACCAATAAGACTTAACAATTATAAATATATATGCCAAAAAACAGTGGAGTATCTATGTTCATCAAACTCTTCTCAACTTCAAGAGTCAAATTAACCATAACACAATAATTTTGGGTGATTTTAACACACCTCTTTAATCACTGGATAGATCTTCCAAACAAAAGCTGAACAAAGAAATTATAGAACTCAATAATACATTCAATAACTTAGACATAACTGACATATATAGAATATTTCATCCTTCAATGAGTGAATACACTTTCTTCTCAGCAGCACATGGATCCTTCTCTAAAATAGACCATATATTATGCCACAAAGAAACACTTAGTAAATACAAAAAAAAATAGAGATACTGCCCTACATTCTATCAGACCACAATGGAATAAAATTAGAAATCAATGATAAAATAAGAAATAAAATCCACTCCAACACCTGGAGACTAAATAACATTGCTACTGAATGAACAAGGGGTTGCAGAAGTCATAAAGGAGGAGATTTGAAATTTTTTAGAGGTGAATGAGAACACAGATACAGCTTATGGAAATCTCTAGGACACAGTTCTAAGAGGAAAGTTCATTGTATGGAGTCCATTACTTAAAAGAAGTAAAAGTAAACAAATAAATGACTTATCATTACATCTCAAAGCCCTAGAAAAAGAAGAACAATTCTACACTAAAAGCAGCATAAGCCAGGAGATAATTAAAATCAGAGCTTAAATCAATGAAATTGAAACAAAAGAAACAATTGAAAAAAATGATAGAACAAAAAGTTGGTTCTTTGAAAAAATAAATAAAATTAACAAACCCTTGACCATGTTAACAAAGAGAAGGAGAGAGAAAACTCAAATCACTAACTTATGGAATGAAAAATGAAATATCACAACAGACACTACAGAAATACAGAAATTATTAGAAATTATTTTGAAAACTTGTACTCCAATAAAATAGAAAATATTGAAGGCATCAACAAATTTCTAGAGTCATATGATTTGCCCAAATTGAATCAGGAAGATATATACAATTTAAAGAGATCAATTTCAAGCAATGAATTAGAAGATGCTATCAGAAGTCTACCAACTAAAAAAAAGCCCAGGACCAGATGAATACACAGCCGACTTCTACAAGACCTTTAAAGAAGAACTAATACCAATACTCTTCAATTTCTTTCAGGAAATAGAAAAAAAGAGGCAGCACTTCCAAACTCATTCTATGAGGCCAATGTCACTCTGATTCCAAAATCAGGCAAAGACACATCAAAAAAAGAAAACTTCAGACCAACACCTCTAATGAACATAGATGCAAAAATTCTCAATAAAATTCTGGCAAATCAAATACAAAAACATATCAAAAAGATTAAGTACCATGATGAAGTGGGATTCATAAAAGGGTTGCAAGGTTGGTTCAATATATGAAAATCAATAAATGTAATTCATCACATCATATTATTTTGTTATAAAGATAACAATTATATGATCATCTGAATAGATGCAGAAAAAGCATTTGACAAAATACAGCACCACTTTATATTCAAAACACTAGAAAATTTAAGGATAACAGGAACATATCTCAACATCATAAAGGCTATCTATTCTAAGCCCCAGGCCAACATCATTCTAAATGGAGAAAAAAATGAAGACATTCCCTCTAAAAACTGAAACAAGACAGGGATGCCCTCTTTCACCACTTCTATTTAACATAGTTCTTGAAACACTGGCCAGAGCAATTAGACGAAAAAAATGAAAGGAAAACAAGAGCTCAAATTAGCACTATTTGCTGATGATATAATTCTATACTTGGAAGACCCAAAAAGTTCCACAAGATAACTTTAGAAGTAGTAAATGAATTCAGCAATGCATCAGGATATAAAATCAACACCCATAAATCAAATGCATTTCTGTATATCAGTGACAAGTCCTCAGAAAGGGAAATGAGAAAAACTACCCCACTTATAATAGCCTCAAAAAAAAAAAACCTTGGAAGTCAATGAAAGAGGTGAAATATCTATATAATGAAAACTACAGAACCCTAAAGAAAAAAATTCAAAGAATACTTTGGAATATGGAAAGATCTACCTTGCTCTTGGATAGGCAGAATTAATATCATCAAAATGACCATACTACCAAAAGCACTATACAGATTTCATGCAATTCTGATCAAAATACCAATGACATTTCTCATAGAAATAGAAAAATCAGTCATGAAATTCATCTGGATAAATAGGAGACCCAGAACAGCTAAAGAAATCCTTAGCAGGAAGAATGAAGCAGGTGGCGTCGCTATACCAGACCTTAAACTATACTAGAAAGCAATAGTAACAAAAATAGCATGGTGTTAGCACCAAAACAGACTGGTACAGACCAAAGGTACAGAATAGAGGATACAGAGACTAACCCACAAAATTATATAACTATAATATATTAGACAAAGGTGCCAAAAACATGCATTGGAGAAAAGATAGCCTCTTCAACAAATGGTACTGGGAAAACTGGAAATCCATATGCAACAAAATGAAATTAAACCCCTATCTCTCACCATGCACAAAACTCAATTCAAAATGTATCAAGGACCTACAAATAAAACCAATACTCTGATAGCAAAAAATAAAACTACTCTAATAGCAAAAGAATTATAATCAAGAATCAATAAATTGAATGTTTTCAAACTAAAAAGTTTCTTCTCAGCAAAAGAAACAATCTGTGAGGTGAATAGAGAATCTACCTCTTGGGAGCAAATTTTTATCCCTCACACATTAGAAAGAGCACTAATCTCTAGGGTATATAAGGAACTTAAAAAGCTAAACATTAAACAAACAAATAACCCAATCAATAAATGGGCCAAGGACCTGAACAGACACTTCTCAGAAGATGATATACAATCAACAAACATGAAAAAATGTTCATAATCACTAGCAATTAGAGAAAAGCAAATCAAAACTACTCTAAAGTTTCATCTCACTCCAGTTAGAATGGCAGCTATTATGAAGACAAACAACAATAAGTGTTGGCGAGGATGTAGGGAAAAAGGTACACTTATACACTGCTGGTGGAACTGCAAATTGATTCACTCAATCTGAAAAGCAGTGTGGAGATTCCTTTGAAAACTGTGAATGAACCACAGTTTGACCCAGCTATCCCTCTCCTTGGTCTATACCCAAAGAACTTAAAACAAAACAACACTATAGGGACACATGTTTATAGCAGCACAATTCACAATAGCTAAACTGTGGTAACAACCTATATGCCCTTCAGTAGATGAATAGATTAAAAAAATGTGGCATATATACCCAATGGAATATTACTCAGCAATAAAAGAATACAATCATGGCATCTACAGGTAAATGGATAGAGTGAGAGAAGATAATGGTAAGTGAAGTTAGCCATTCCCAAAAAAACAAATACTGAATGTTTTCTCTGATATAAGCAGGCTAATTCATAGTGGGGTAGGGAGGGGGGAGCATGGGAGGAATAGAGGGCAGGGGGTGGGAGGGGAAAGAAGAAGGAATGGGGTTAGAAAGAAATGAATGTGATGGACATCATTATCGAAAGTACACAAATTGGTGTGAATATACTTTGTATATAACTGAAGATATGAAAAATTGTGCTGTATATGTGTAATATGAATTGTAAGGCATTCTTCTGTCATATATAAATAAAAATAAATAAATAAATAAAAGACCATTGCATGAGGCTAAATAGGGAAAACATTCCAGCCAACTCCTTTGTCTCAGAGCAGTGGGAAAATGAAAGGTTAGAGGTATACCCAAATGGGAGTTACAGGAAGGATTCAAACTCAAAAGCCAAAGGTCATGGTCAAGAGCCTTGATACTTTTCCAATATTGTTTACATAGATTCTGACCAATAGCCTTAATACTTTTTCAATACCTGTTTAACATACATTTTGGTCAATGCTCATACCCTAAAATTATATAAGCCCCTGTGTAGGCTAGCACAACAATATGGTACCCTACTATCAGGTCCCCTCCTGCACAGCACAGTTCTAACTCTTCTCACTTAAGTAAATTGTACTCCATTTACTCTTGCCTTTCCTTGATGTCTGTGGATTTTATTCTTCAAATGTGTGAGACAAGAACCCAGAAGCAAATTGGCTGTGAGTTGCTGGGTTTTGCTATGACACTAAAAGCTGCAGCATGTTACTAGATAACAGTGGAGAAGGACCCAGTTTTGCAAGCTACCACCTTGGAGCTGACACTGGCAGGCATCACCTGCTGTGTGTAGCTGCTAACACTAAAACAGGCTTTCTCTTTTGTAGAGGCCTGCAGCCTGCGCAAAACCCATCCACCAACAGAACCGGGGACTCTCAAACTCTGGTTTCACTGGCAGACTCTTAAAGGTTATCACAGCTATAATATAATGTGATTTGGGAAGGCCTATCACAACTGGATTTTGAGGGGTCAGTGCTGTGAGGAAAACCCCCTGAAAGGAAACAACTAGAGGAAAATGCAATCATGACCTTGGTTTAGCCTCTGTGCTCTTCTTCTTTCCTCTTTTTCCTTCTCTGTCCCCCTCCTCTATGTCTAGCAGGTAGTCTGTTCACAGATAGTACCCAACATTTGCTACAAACTTATTGCATATCTCCTTCAAACCCTCATTACTTGAATGATCTCTCCAGCGTGAATTAGTCAGAGGCCCAAATTCACATTTGAATGTGACGGTCACATTCAAAGTCAAAATAAGATGGTTGGTATTTCAAATGAATAACTGCCTAACAAAATAATTATAGGCTTTATACTCAGTGGATAGGAAAGAGAAGCAGATACTTTTGAGGCCAGAAGAGGGTCTGAGCAGAGCTGTTTAAATAAAAACTGCTGGAATGCTTTTTGTTATCACTGCCACTTAATCTAACCAGTGAGTAATTCAAAATATAAGGACAAAAACCTTTGCTATGATAATCATGAGAAAGAAAAAAACCAATCTTTCCTACCAGCTGGTTCTTGAATTCTTTTAGAGCCCAGGGGGTGACTGATGGGGGACAGCTCCAATGGAAAGAAGACCTGAACCAAATGTATGGCTGTTAGGGATTCTACAATGAATGCATCACCTCATTTTCCCAAAGTTTCTACAAAAACTTCTCAGTGGATAGGAAAGACACCTTTAGTTAAGGTGTCTCTGCTGCTCTCATTTAATGAACATTACTGACTGCCAAGCACTGTCCTGGGTACTGGAGAAATGCACAGAGAAATAAGAAGCGGAAACAAGAAATAATTTCAGCACAATGTGACATATGCAGATAACTGCAGGTTGATACACAAGCACAGCTGGGGCCCAGATTACAGCTGAGAAAGTGAAGGATCAGGGGACACTATTAGGAGCAGGTAAGTTCCTGTGCATGAAAGGCAATGTGTATTCAGGTGTGTTTCCCCCAGAAAACAGTGTTCTTGTTGTTAATCTTTTTCTTTTGTTATTAAATGAATACAGTTTTTTTTTAGATCCTCAAAATAAGAAAATTAATTTAAGTTTTGAAGTCATCAAAAGCCTCTGAACAAGATTTTTTTTTCCATTTTTTTTCTTCCCTCAAGAGAAAAGCCCCCACCTAGAACTTCCTGGTGGTTCATTACAATTTTCACTCAGTTGCAAAGGCCTACAATAAAAGCCAAAGAACCTCCAATAGTGGCTTTGATTAATTTATAATATTAGTGGTAACCATCTGCCTCAAATGTGAGATAAGAACATTAATGTGAGGAAAAAGGGCTTTTATTTTGATTACTAGGCATCTGTCTCAAGGGTCACTTGAGAATATCAATGGTATTTAAGAAATTACCTCAAGATTTAGCCTCAGAGAAATCATTTAGAAAGGGTAGAGAAAAGAGATGTATCTGAGATGTCAAAAATTAGCTCAGCCCATGCTGACCAATCTGAACCTATATTGGTCATGGCCTGAGACAGAACCTAAAGCCCCCAGTGATGATAGGCATTGGCCCTTTTCTAGAATTCAGGAAGAGCTAAATGAGTTAAGGGACTGAGAGACAACAAAATGACATGGGGGACATGGAACAAGCTCAGAGCAGCAATTGCCAACCATTATAGCCACATCTCACCCTTTTAACAATCACAGTGACCAGATTGGTGGCTATTTATTTCTAAGGAACAGTCACGATGCCTGATGCCTTTAAGGAATTATTTTCTAGTTCAGCTTGCCTATAAACTTTAAACATTAGCTCTCTAAAATGTCATGTAAGAAAAAACTTTGGCTTTGACTTCTTTGTAAAGAATGGTATCAATTAAGCTTTAGTAGTTCACTATCAATGTTCCGGCAAAAAAGCAGCCTATGTCACTGTTTATAAAAGGACCTGGTTTTCTTCAGACTATCCGAAGTGCTATTTATATCAGGAAAGCAAAACCAAGAGCCATGCGCTATATGTCTCATTATTCATTAACCACAAACCTGAAAGGCAACCTTCTGTGTATATTTTATTAAATGTGTACTTCTTGCCCTCCCTTTCCTGAGCAGGAAAGGAATCTGAATCATTATCCATAAAATTCACATTAGTGGTTTCAAACTGCTGGGCTGCCATAAGTGTGAGACATATTATGAACTGTTATTGTCAGTTCACTAAAACTAGAATCATCGATATAATAGGCATAAACTATAGCAGTAGCCTCTCCTGCTACGTCTCCTACTTTCCAGTATTCCCAAAGGTTTAGCCATTTCAGAGAGTCCACAATCTTCTGAGATTTCTATGAGCCATTTTAATAAATATTCTTTTATTTTTTCATTCCTCTTCATGAACACTGATTCTATATATAGTCTTAAAAATTAAAACAAAGAAAAAAAAAACCTCTTGAATAAAAGACCAAATTTCAAGCTGGGCGTGGTGATGCATACCTGTAACACCAACTGCTCAGCAGGATGAGGCAAGAGGACAACATAGTGACCCAGGCAACATAGTATCACACTGTCTTGAAAGAGAAAGAAAGAAAAAAAAAGGAAACAAAGAGAGGAATGAAAAAAGACCTGTTTCATTGTTTCTCTTAAAATTCTCTGTATTAAACATTAAAAATTAGACTTCATTTTATCAATCCACAACTAAGTCAAAAAGAAAAAGAAAAATGGTACTATGTGAACAACGTTAAGTTTTCAAATGATATTCAAACACAGTGTTCTCATTGTTCAGGTGAATCTAAACTAATTTTAGAGCAATTAAAATGATAGCATACAAAAATAAAATAGAGCCATATTACTTTCCTTTTAAATATTTTATAAAGGAAATAAAACTGAATAGATCAACTAAAAAATCAACTTTCATTGAAATCAAAGTTGCCTTACTATTTTATTCCTTGTTTCAAAACAGATAGCTCTGTATAACGTATTTCTTATAAGAAATTCTACATTATCAATTATTGGCATGTAATCTCTCCTGACAACTCACCAGAGGAACACATATTATGGTTTTTAGAAGTAAATATTAACTCTTTAGAATGCTGGTTGTTTAGGGGAGATGTATCTTATGTATATATGAATAGATGACAAACTTCTATTCATATGTACTTCATTAATTATTATATAGACTATGTAGGACAGGAATTATGATTTCCAGTCTCACTTTCATTATTAATTGATAGAGACACGTTCCTTCAAGTTTCTGGGACTCATTTGTATAAAATGATATGCTGAAGAGGATGGGTTATCATTACTCTTTTAGCCCTTTGATCTCAATGTGCAGGTTCCTGTGACATGTGTTGCTGGGTGGTCAAAAGAATTTGGTTAAAACCTAAATCAGCTACTGTCAGCTCTTTCTGTGTCCACAAACACGAGTCTACCTTCTCTTCTGCCATGATGATGAACCTCCTGTGCTCTGAGATGAACTCCTCCAGCAATCCACTGGACGCCAGCCTTTCTCCCTTCTTTATGCCATCGTTCATGTCACCATGAAAATGTATTCTCATTTTTCTGACCTTAAAAATCGAATTGTCTTCCATGTGTTGACCTCATTTCATTCTTCCTTAAAACAATACTTATCAAAAGAGTTGTTTACCTTCAATCTTTTTTTATTTCTCTCCCACTATCTCTTGAAGATACTCTTCCCAGGCCTCAACCTCCACAAAACTCTACTGGAACTGCTCTTATAGGATAAATTCCCTGTTGCTATCACCTATGTTCAATTCTCAGCCTTTGTCTTACTCTATTATATCAGTGAATGTAATGAAATTGATAACACTCTCTTTTTTCAGGCACTCCTACATTCTCTTCAATTCAAATGAAAAAAGTCATATTTCTCTCAGTCTAAATATATCTTTCTATTTTGTTGCATCCCTAAAAATGTACTTATAGAGAAATGAAACATTATTGACTTGAACATTCCCTAATGTTTGAATATGTAGGACATGCAAATATAAACCAGATTATTCTGCAATAAAAGAGATTAAAATCCACAAGGAGAAATAAAATAGTGAATAAGACAGTGAATGAATGTGGTGTAAGATATAAAAGATAAGATTAAAAGAAAAATACAGATTTGGTGATTCTGAAATTTAAAAGAAAAAATACTTCCAAGTATGACTATAAGACAGACTTCTTATAGAAGATAGATTAAACACGGCACAGATTTGAATATGCAGAGACAAAAGAGGAAAGCATTCAAGAAATGAAAGAGAGGGGAAAGAGTTTGAGTAGACGTGGAAAGGAAGAAAAGTACCAGGCAGGTCACAGAAATAGAAAGCCAGTAGCCCTGTTTGTCTGGAAGTAAGATATATAAAGAACACAGGAAAATTTGAGTGGGATGTGGAGGTGTAAATTAAGTTTTGGACATCGTTAGTTAGAAATGACAGGACAGTAAAGTGGAATTGTTCAACGTGAAACTGGATCAAGTTGAAGTTGGATTCAGATTTAGAAGTCTGCAGAATAAAGGCATTTAGAAAAGACATGCATAATCAAGGAAAAAGTGCAGAGAGATGAGAAGCAAAAGTGAAATTACTAAGCATTGAAGGTGACATTCTCAATACATGTAAGTTTGTAAATTTCAGTACAATTATGCATTGTTTAATGTTGGGGACATGTTCTGAGAAATGTGTCACTAGGTGATTTCATATTCATGAAAACATGAAAGAGTATACTTATACCCACTAAAAAGGTTATGACATCACTATACAATATAATCTTATGGGATCACCACCATATATGCAGTCTGTCACTGACCAAACATTGGTATGCAGCACATGATTGTATATTCAATTTCACAATTAGCCAGTCAGCAAATATTTCTTAAATAACTTTTATTCTTTGGGTTAGGAATTATGAAGCAAATCAAAGATGGAGACCCTACCATTATTACTCATTTGTTCTGTAGAAGATAATAAACACATAAAGCAGTCAGACACATCCCTATAACAAAATTTCAAGTGATAAGAACAATAGACAGTGATGATCGGTTTTTTTAAATATCCAATAAAATAACTACCATTGGTGGAAAATACAGGTTTTTTGTTATTTAATGTCACCAAACATTAGTAAAACCCCAATATTACAGGGGCGGGGGAAAGAAGATAGGCTTAGAGAATTTTAATTACTTCCCTGAGTTCCCACAGCAACTCAAGTGGCAAAGCAAGAATTTGGATGCATGTCTGTCTAATTTAAAGACTATACTATGGTGAATTCCTTTTCTCTGAATGCTTGCTTTATTCCTAAGAAGGTTATCTGCCATACCAGGTTCTGAAGGCATGTGCTCTAAGCTCATTTTCCTCCTATAATGATGAGCTTGATATCCACTACATTCTCTTCAGCCTACCCACAGTAACCATGAACACATGCTGGGAGCCAGATATTCGTTATCATATCCATTTTCTATTGTTATATATCATACCACCCCTGAATTAAGTAGATTAGAATATAAACACTGCATTATTATCACAATTTCTTGGAGAATTCTTCTGCTGGCTTTGCCTGCTATACTCATGTGGCTACAGTCAGCTGGTGACTCAGCTGGAACTGGTTAATCTGGGACCTCAGATTAACTCCTGTTTGGAAGAGATGAGGTGACTGGACTTCTTTTTCCAAATGACCTTTCATCTCAAGCTTTTGCATATGCTATAAGCATATTCTACCAGCATAAGAATGAAATTTGTAAGTTCTCTTGGGATGGGGCTCCGAAATGACATATCTCTTTTGTCACAATCTATCAGTTCTTCTCATTACAGGGCCAACCTGAAGTTTTGAGATCATAAATTAAATTATACCTTTTAATAGGAGAAGATGAAAATAATGTGTATACATTTATTATCAGTATAGATTACCCTCTGACCACAATTATTACATTCCCCCACATGCAAATATATTTGCCCCCTCCTAAAATTCTGAAAAGGCTCAAACTACTATAACATCTAACATAACATCCACAATCTCATAAAACTTCTTGGGTGCAGTTACCTTGCTTAAAATGCAAATTATCTGTTTTCATATATCTGACATACAATAGTTGAAAAAGGAAGGATAGGATAATTTCAATAATCATTTCCAATAAGGAAAGAAAATAACAGGAGATGTATAGCTGTATCTATTTCACAGCAATTCTGAAATTCACACTGACACATGTTGCCAGAGTGTCCTACTCTAAACATAGAAAATGTTCAGTTTTACTTCTTAAGAATTGACCTCTAATCCACTATTCTGTGACTATTGGCTCCTACTCAGAGCTCCTGGTTATAACCTTTGAAAAGTCCTTTCTTCATCATAAAAATGACTCATGTTTACAGTTGAGTTGCTTTGTATCCTACTTGCCAGCTATAGAAAGTCTCAGAGGTATCATCTTTTAAGATGGAACATTCTTTGACTTTTCTAGCCCAGGCTGATACAATGCCCTTCAAACAATTATAGGTTTTCTGAAAATAAGATTGAGCTTCACTCCAAGCCCCCAAAACAATATGCACAATTCTTTTTGACTGTGGTAGAGCACTGTAAAAAAATCACTTTTAGGGTTTTTTAAAAACCCTTTTGCCTAGTTTAGAAGATCTATCAGACAACATGTTAAATCTTTCCATGGTCTCAACAATGACTGTAATCACACACTTGTCAAGCTTTAACTAAGGTCACTTCTTTTTTAGGGAATATTTTCCTGGATGGAAAGAATCAGATAAGTATATAGTTTTATATTTCAACCCAACCAGTACATGTCCCACTATATTTATTTCAAGTTTTTCTTATAAACTTATATTGTTTCTCAATTTATTTCTCTCTTCCTATAACATTACACACAATTAAAATAGGTCAATACTTTCAGTATTACCCAGAACATTTCCTAGCTTCCAAATTGTTATAGACAACAATACAAAACATGAGCATCTACCTTTTCAGCTTCCACAAATAATTTGTTTAAAACTCCACTAGCCTTAATAAGTAAATTTTCACTTTTTTCTAGTCTCTGCTGTTAATTATTTATATTTTTGTTACCAATGACACCACATGTTTAGAGACTGCCAATATAACAAAATTTTCTGAATTACTTTTTGATTTATGCATGCCAAACCACTCATCATTTTGGCTTAAAAAATATTATTTCTTAAGATTCTATGGGTTGACTGGGCAATGATTCTGGTCTTCAAACAATATAAATATATAGAGTTGGATTGATGGACCTTATAGTCAAAAAGGAACCAGCTGTCAGCTTAGTTGTGTTTGGATGCCACAAAAAGACACTACTCACAGTCAGGCAAGGTGGTCTATACCTATCATCCCAGTGACATAGGAGGCTGAGACAGGAGGATCATGAGTTCAAAGTCAGCCTTAGCAACTTAGTGAGGCCCTAAGCAACTCATCAAGACTCTGTCTCCAAATAAAATATTAAAAAGGGCTGGAGATATGGCTTGATGGTTAAAGCACCCCTGGGTTGAATTCCCTGTACTAAAGATGACCTTATTCATAAATTTGGGAACTCACTTGGGATGGCTAGATCAAGGGAAATGGCTGGTCCTTCATTCTGTTTAGACTTCCATCATATATTTCTTCACTTAATACCAAAAAAATGGCCTAAGAGGGTGAGAGAGGAAGCAGCAAGCTTATTGAGGCCAGATCTTGGAAGTCACATGTCATCCCCTTTGTAGTCAAATCATTGCAAAGGATCAGCCTAGACTCAAGGGGTAAAGAAATAGATTCCGCCTCTTCATGGAAGGATCTGAAAAGTACTTGTGATCATTTTTAATCTGCTGAAGTCAGAAACTCAATATAGTCCATGGAATAAAGATGGCTTAATGGGATGTAAAGATTGAAAACTGTGGGACTATTAGAACCAAAGGTGACCATCTGAGTTACTGAAACAGGGATAGCTTTATTTCCCACATTGGAGTAATTCAAGGCCAAATACTAAAAGAAATATAATGGTCTAAGATATACTTAGAAATCCAAAGCACACTTTGGCACTATAGTCTTTTGCATGATAATGACACCATGGCCTAAGTTAATTAAGCTAGAGAATATTACTTTGGACTCTTAGGTTTGTGTTTTTGACTATTACAATATTGAGGAATACACTCACTGATTAATAGTTATAATAGTGAAAATAGTAAGAGCCAATATATATTAAATATGTACCCTATACCTGTTCAATTAAATTAGAATTTTGAAAGGGAACACAGAATTTTAAAACTGAGAATAACAACTATCATTTTCCTTCTTCTTCTTTTGGTTCCAAAGATTGAATGGAGGACCTTGTGCATGCTAACTTTGTGCATAGCTACTGAGATGCACCCCCAGCCCCAACAACCATCTTTAAAATTCAGTTCTCCTGAATAAACAATTTAACAAGAAGGTAAATGAAAAGTTTTCCTAAACTCCACATAGTATTAAGTGACATAATTCTAATATTCCACATTTGCTAATTCTGTAACTTCCATAACTTCTCCAGTCTTCTAAGGACAAAACTAAATGCATATTGAGACAAATCATACTTGTAATACTGTTCTTGACTTCTTTCCTATCACTCTGTTTTGAAGAAATGTAGCATTTACAAATTAACATTATAGATGTGGTTCACACCCATATTTAAGGGATAATTGAGACTGAGTAGAACTTTAAGTCATATCATTAAGATTACAAATCTAAAACAGATTAAAAGAGTAAAGCTTGTATTGATTTTTTTTAAAAAAAGATCTACTTCTAATGTTACCAGTAAGTGAAATGAGAAATCTGTAGTTCCCTCCAGAACAAGATATTATGAGGTATTTGACCAACAGGTGTGATAACCCTGAAAACCTTCATGAAGAAACACATACTCAAGAAATTTGCAGACCAACAGTCACACCTACCTTGAAATGGAGCCTGTCCTTCATATGAAATGCTATATCCACTGCAACTAGGGAAGTTCATTTTTTAACTTACAAGATAAACTAATTTTATTAGCCAAGTAAAGCATACTCAAAATCATAAATAGTGGAATTCCTTAGGTAAAAAAAAAAGAGACAAACAATTTGGTCTAATAAGACATGGAAATTAAAATAAGAATCTTACTAAGAGAAAAACAATGAAGTGTAGAGGTTAAATATTGGAATGGTGATAAGGAATATTTACAATTTCCTTTCCAGGGTATCTCTAAGAATTGGGAAACCTGAAAAAAATTTAAAAGTTTCTCATCTAACTCCAAGTTAAATGATTATAATACAGTTTTCTCTGTGACAAAATGAAATAATAACCAGAGGTCTTTCTCTAGCTATGCTCAGTCAGCCCTCAATGACTTATAAAAACTAGGCCCAGAAGTAACTACTGACATTTCTGAGTGATCAATGAAACTCTAGGCATAGCCAATTTTGTCCTTTTTGACACCTTCACAGCTATGTGCAAAACTACCACACATATCCCAGTTCCTAGAACATTACCATAATTGCTGTTAAACCACTCACACATTTCTTCCAGCCAACACTTCCAAAAGTCAAGACCAGGGAGAGAGGCCCAGTTCCTCACATACATTCTTGGTTAGGTCCACAGTATTTAGTTTAGCACAAGAGGAAAGGAATTAGGTAAGAACTGGACTGAGAGAAGCTGATTTCTAATGAGACAGAAAAAGAGTAGCCTCAGAAAATGTCTCTTACATTATTTGCTCTGAATAGTCTTTGAAGTTGTCTAAATTCAGTAAGCAAAATGATCTGATGGTCAAACTGAACATAATGAGATCTCCCAGGCCCAGAGTTAGGTACAGGGCTGGGTAGACATTACAGATAACCCAGAGGAAGCCTAGACAGTGAAGATAGACATTTGGAGTCCTAGTGTGTTACCCAGAGTCCTGCTTCCCAGGCAATTCTGTTCCATGTAACCTCTGTTCCCAGTTAGATATTAATTCAGATAGAATTTAACTTATCTGATTTTTATTTATTTTATTCTATTTTATGGTTCACTGCTCTTACTCACCCTGTGCTCTTTATATTTTAATTTTAGATTTCAATCAATATTCAAAACATTGCCCATCATGGTCTCTACTAAAATCTGTGAAAACTCAAAACAAGGGCAAATTTAGAATAATAGCAAATAGCATATAATGTAAGTTAGCTCAATCAAGGTCTATTTTGGAGCCTCTGAAATAGGCTGGTTTCTTCAGAGCAGAGCACATTCAAGGTCCAGAAAGCAATAAAAACAAACTATAATGATATTTTTCCTTTCTTTCAATTTGGAATGCATTGTATTTCTGAGACTACCTTGTTCTACCTCATTAAAAATCAGTTCTCTCAGTCCACATCTTACCCCTGTGCTTCCTGCTGGTGTCTCCATGGTCATTTTCTTGTTTTTGCCCTTAAAGCAGATGGTCCTCTAAATCCTTACTCCTAAGCATCATCATTAAATTTTACATTACTGCCTGGTAAGAAATGTAACTGAAAAATAGTCTTTGACACAGTTTTCAAGCTCTGGTCACGAAATGTAAGGTATGCAATGTAATGGCTCATAGATTCCAAACAGAAAATGAGGTGAAGTCAGCCTTTATAACACTCTGCTCAGCTCCAACTAAGTAAATGCCACAATTTTACACATTTTGTACATTTCCTAGAAAAAACATCTACAACTTCCATATCAAGAATTGAATCTTCAAAAATCAGCACACCAACAAATTTTTAAAGTGACATGTACTCACTAAATCTGGCTTTTCTCTTAAGAATCTTGAATAAAGAAAAATGATTATTTCTCCCTTTTCCTCCTCAAAAGTTAAGCATATCATTTATAATTGAGTTATTTTTGTACCTATTAATTAGAGTAAGTAGTTTGATTATAGTAAAGTATGATTTCAGATGTCATCATGAAATTGTTGTTATTAAGAACATTTTTTCACTCTAAGATTTTGTGTCATTTCACCAAAAAATTAAGTGTTAAATAATGCTTCACGTAAGAAATGCAGCTAATAGAAAGCTCCTTTATTAAAAAAAATGGCAATAAAATAAGAGTCTTACCTTAGCCCAACTTATTTGCCATGAATCATCTTTCTACACAAAACAATGAGTGTTCCTGGCTATTTGACAGGGCCCATAGAACTGCCTAAGAAACAGAAGAGAGGTGTAGCCTCCTCTTCAACAGGTGAGTTGTGACTGTGATTTAGAAGTAAAAACGATTAGGAAGCAAAAGGTCATATATTTTAGACTGTTTTATTTACCATGAAAGCTCAGAGTTCTCAGGATATAGCAAATGAAAAATAGAATGGAATCTCTGAGGAAACTTGTACCAAATAAACTTAAAAGCCTGGATCAGAATTTTTAGTTGGTAGAAGTGTTTATTAAAAGTTCCAGGAAACTTTTTTATACCTTCATCCTAGAGCTGTGCTTTGAGGTTGATTATTCATGATATAGTCATTTGGACAATCTGTTGGGAAAAGCACTGTGAGGGAACATTCGGAATGGATATAGGACACCAAAAACCATCTTAACTTCTTGGTTTGTTTCAGAGGCTCCTGGTTTTGTCAGAGATTATTCATGTAGCTATAGTCAGCAGATGAATTGGCTGGGAATGTTTAATCTGGGACCTCAGATAAAATGCCTGGAATAGTTGGGATAACTGTTTGTTGTTGTTTTTTTTTTAATTTCCACATTACTAGCAATGCATTTCTGAATGGAAAATATTGTGGCATCAACAGCCTCTTGCTTGGAATTTTAGAAGCCAAATGGGACCTTGGTAGTAACAGAGACACCAGTGACATTTGTACTGGTTTCATTTACCCCTGACTCTGGGTAACAATCAATTTATTCAGAGGGAACTACTATAAAACATGAGTCAACTTTCTCAAAATACCAGGTTTAGATAAAGATCTGCAGCAATTCCTACCCAGGTGGGTAGTTTTGAAAGCTCCAGCATCAGGGTGGCAGTCCTTACAGACTTGGGCACCTAGAGATGCTGAGCACAAACTAGACTGGTACTGAACCAAGAAGGAAAATGAGACAGAGCAAATGAAAAGATATCTTGAAAAGATTTCTAATCCAGTATCTTCTTTAGAACTTAAAAAGAAAGTCTCTCTCTTGTTTTTATTTTTCAATTTATTAATTTATTTACTTTTTTTTTTTTTTTTTTGCAGAGCTGGGGATTAAACCCAGGGAGGGCCTCACACTTGTTATGTAAGTGCTCTATCCCTGAGCTATATCCCGTGTTTGATATTTTTATTAAATCACTCCCAATAGTCTTATCATGCATGTTCTTTATTCTCCTTCCATCTTAGATATCTACTCATTATTATCTTCTAAATGTTTCCAAATGGATTTCACAAAAGTCAATATAATTATTTCTTTTCTGTTTGCTATTCCTTTCTTCATTTATTGACTGGATACTTGTTGTCAGGTCTCCAAGAATAATACTGCAGAAATGTCCATATAAATTTCCTCTAAACAAACAGATTCTAGACCTTCAAAAATGCCACCACATGGTTATTCATTCATCTCCTTTCTCCTTTTAAAACAACCTATGTTTCTGCTGCCAGTGTTGATGATTTCTTCATCTTTGCTATTTGGCAGAATTTTATTGTCCTAATGTAATCAATTTCAAGGATTCCTAATCTTTCTCTCCTATAAATTGAATAAAACATTGGAATACAGATGAAATTCACTTCAAGTTCAAAATCAAAATTGAACATAGTCATAGTTTAATCAGTTTTTAAATAGCAGTCATGCAATTGATCTCTTTTTGGTTCTATTATAAAAATTTCTAAATTTTGTTTCTGCAAGTAAGATCGATGAAACACTGAAACACCTCTAGGAAGTGACTATCAAATTGATGAGCTGTCTTTTGGGAAATGGGCACTCTCATATGTACATTATTGATAGACAGGCAAAAATCACACAATCCCTATTAAGGACAATTTGGTATATCTACCAAATTATATATGCTTTCACTCTTTGACAGATATCATTCCTAAAAATTTATACTACTGTTATATAAAGATTTTTCAGTGAAACATTCTTTTTCTTTTCAGAAAGGACTGGTTAAATAAATTATGAAATGGGAAGTCATAAAAGGAATGAAAAATTATCTTTATGCTATATGGAATAATTTCTGAATAATGAATGAAAATGGTGAAATAGATTTCTTGAAGGAGACAAGAATCACCCTTTTCTGTCTTTTTATATAGTTGCAATCTGAAATCATGTAAATTATTTTATCTAATTAAGAAAGAAATAATTTTTTAAAAAAAAATTAAAAATCAATGGCTGAGGCTGGGGTTGTGGCTCAGCGGTATTGCACTCACCTAGCATGGGCAAGGCCCTGGGTTCGATCGTCAGCACCACATAAAAATGAATAAATAAAGGTATTATGTCCAACTATAACTAAAAAATACATATTTTTAAAAACTCAATGGCTGTTAATTGAATAGACACTAGAACAAAGAAATCTGTCATATTGTTAATATACCCAACCAGAAAGGAATTATCTCAAGTGATATTAAAGAAAATATTTGACTGTATATCCCTAATGGCATATATTCAAAAGGCAAAACACAAGAAATCTTAGCATTAGACCCAGTGGCCTTGTTGTTATTATTAATAATTGTATTTTAACTTTAAAACAATTATGATACATTATAGCATAAAGTAAATAAGTAATTATGTTCATGCTTTTAAGTGAGCGCTTCAGCATAATAGAAAAATGTGTAAAACTTTTTAACTATTTTAAACACCACACTGTAATCTGAATTTGATTTGGAAAGATCAAAATGAAATAATGACCAATCTTTTTAATAAACAAGCATATTTTCTAGCTTTGAAAAAAACTTAGCAGCAACATAACCTAGTAACAATAAGCCCTCCTGACACCCAAACTGGCTTATGACTATAATTCTTCATTTGAAGAAAAGAACTCCATGGGAAAACAACTGATGCTAAGGTTAACAAAGAAAAGAAGATCCTAGCACATCGTTATGTTCAAGATATGAAAACAGGCATCTCACCTTACCTGTATCAATTTGAAGTAATTTTTAACAGTCTTAGGTGGTAGCATTTGAGCATCCAAAAGATAAACAATTGAATCCAATGGACATACAAGAAGTTGTGAATATGTGTGTAGTTGCCAAGACAAAATTTGAATATTTATTACATGGAAATTGATAACTGAAGGGAAAGAATTGCACTGTTATTCTCTCCTTCATATATAAATTCTATTACAGGATTACCATATAGTTGATCAGGCAGAGTTGTTTTTCAAAATGGAATTCTGGCTAGTAAATGCATAAGAAGTTATTGAAATTAGATCCTGCTATGATTTGAGTGTTTTGCTCCTCAGAAACAGACATGTTGAGATCTAATCCACAATGCAATATTATTAAGAGCTGAGCCTTTGGGAAATGACAAAGACATCAGATCTCTGCACTCATGAGCCAGATTAGTGTTCTTATAAGAGGCCTGGGGGAACTTGTCTGCCCTTCCACCTGTGATCACACATGGAAGGCACCCCCTGTGAGTAACAGACCCACTATGTGCACAGTCTGTGGGCCCTTGGATCTTTGACTTTTGAGCCTCTGAAATTGTGAGCAATACACTTCTATTGTTTATAAATTACTCAGTCTAAGTATTTTGACAGACCCCATTTTGCAATTCCTAATGAGATAATCTAGCAGGTAATAATAGATTGATAGATTATAGAGATTATAAAATGAAAGTTGATGGAGAACTTTATAGTGGAAAGATCAAGTTTTCACCAGAAAATCACTCTGTGATCAATCTGAGCATCACTGAAATTGTGAAAACAAAAGATAGCATGTGGTTCTTCATGTGATGCAGTAAGAAGTATTGCCAAAAGTTATTGAACATGAACCTATTCAATCTCTAGAACCAATGACCAGTGACAGGAGGCAAATAAAAGAGAGGACGTATTGGGGATAGAAGAACACTTATATGACACTAAGAAGAAGTAATTAGCCAAATACAGAACATGGGAGTTTCTTCAAAACAGATAATCTGTTTTCTCCAACAAATGAGTAGCATGCAAACAAGTGGGTGGTGGTGAACTATAATAGAATGAAGATTTAAGAGCATGAATAAACAAATGCAATGGGAGGCCTCTGATCTTTAATGGGAAAAATACATGTTTTCACTAATTCTAAATAAAACTTAGCATTTCCTTTGATTTTGAAAATAGACAACAAGGCTGCAAAGCTATAATCACAGTACATGTCATTTTGTTGCAGAGATCAGATATTTTTGTATCATATTATAGACATTGTAGAAATCTCATAATACAGTTTAAATTTACCATAACTTTGAAATTATGGTAGTTAATGAGATCTGATTCTGGATCTTGTTATTTAATATGTTAATAAATTCTGTCTATTGATACACTGTAAATTTGTTTATTAAATACTTTGACAACAATTTCAACATAAGTCATTCCCTCTGATCCTATGTTTTTATGTTATACATTTATAAACTGTTTCTAAAATTATTCAATATGCTTCACCAGATTGCCATGGTATGTATCCAGGTACACCTGGGTGTGTTCACCTTCACACATGTGCACGCGCTCACACACACATGTGCACGCGCTCACACACACACACACACACACACACACACACACACACACACACACATAAATGTTCAGGAACCCTACAAAACTGTCTGTGGACAGGGGTTGTGGCTCAGTGGTAGAGCGCTTGCCTTGCACATGTGAGGCACTGAGTTCAATCCTTAGCAGCACATAAAAATAAGTAAAGTTATTGTGTCCATCTACATCTAAAACAAATTTTAGAAAACAAAACTCTCTGCATCCACCTGCCACCAGTAAAACATCCATTATACCCAGGAGTCTGGAATCTGCAATTAGAAGGCCACTGCTTCATATTACATGATTGAACTAGAAATGCTTATCCTGACAATACTTGAAAAGAAAACACTAACTCCAACAAATAGAAAACTGCATTCCCTAACTCTGTTTCTCAAAATTCAAAACAAATAGTATGTTAGGGTTTTGGTGGTTTGTAGTTCAAAGTTTCAAAGGTAAGAATTTTGCCCAGCCTGTGTGGACTCTAGGTTCAATTGCCAACACCACACAAACACATACATGCAAACAAACAAACAAACAAAAAGAAACCAGAAACACTTTAAATGACAACATGTATGCAACCTCTTAATTCACCCTCATTAGTGTGTTGGTGTAGTCTATATTCAGCTTATTACTTCATCTGTGCTTTAGCTTACTTAAGCTTCCCATTGAGTTTCTTCTGCAGGCTACCAAATGGCTCACTTCCCTGCTTCCCTTTACTAGTTCTCCCTCCTTATTCTGCATCAACTACAAGCATCGGTCCTAAGGATCAACCATGGCTCTGGAACACTTTAGCTGTAGATCTCTTCTAGATTACAGACACACCTCAGAGATAGTGTAGGTTTTGTTTCAGACTGCTGCAATAAAATGAATATTGCAACAAACCAATTCACTAGGATTTTTCAGTTTTCCAGTGCACGTAAACATTATATTCACAATATAATGTAGTGTATTAAGTGTGCAGTAACATTATGTCAAAAAATGTTCATGACTTAATTTAAAAATACCTTATGATTGAAAATGCCAGAGATCATCTGAGGCTTTGGTGAGTCACACTCTTTTCAGTGGTGGAGGGTCTTGCTTTAACCTTCACAGATGCAGACTGATCAGGTGGTAGTTGCTGAAGGTTGAGATAGCTGTGGCACTTTCTTAAAATAGACAACAAAGGTTTCTGCCTCTCCTGTTTGTGAACAATTTCTCTGGAGCCTGTGATGATGTTTGATAGCATTTTACCCCCAATAGAACCTCTTTCAAAATTGGAGTCGATTGTCTCAAACCCTCTGAAACTGAGCAAGGATTTGCTGCCTGACATGCATAAAAACCACTACCATGGCTCTGGTTTTGCAAAAAGAAAGAGCTTGATGATAGGTTGACCTATAAGGAGAGAGAAGGCAAGCTCAAATCTCAGCCCAGGTTAAGGAAACAGAGGCCTGATTCATAGTAATTGGAGACTTGGTAAAATATTCCACACCTGGTATGCCAAGCATGGAATCAGGTGGAATTTGTGAGTACTTTGTAACTAGGGAATTTTTAGTCACTGTTTTTCTGATCTATCCTAGTACTGTGGACAGCTCTCCTGGCTTTGAAATTCAATCCTTGAGACTCTGGTCTTCTTTGGGTTCTGCTCAATGCTCCTCAGCTATATTTGTTTCTGCCCATCTCTCAAGATCTGCACCTGTGTCCTGAAGTTCAACTCGAATAACACTTAAGATACAGGGAAGTTGCTGTTCTAATGCCCAATTTCAATTGCTACCACTTTATCAATAAGTGGATATAATATTCTAAATCTTTGTTGTCATTTCAACAGCATCTTCACCAGGAATAGATTTTATCTCAAGAAATCATTTTATCTACTCATTCTTAAGAAGCTATGTCTCATTTATTCAAGGTACCATAAATTGCAGCAATTCAATCATATCTACTGGCTCCATCTCTAATTCTTTCGTAATTGCTACTACATCTGCAGTTTTTTCCTCCAATTTAGTCTTAAGCCCTTCAAGTTCATCCATAAGTGCTGGAATCAACTTCTTCCAAACACCTTTAATGTTATTTTGACCCACTCCCATGAATCAATGAATGTTCTTAATGGCATCTAGAATAGTAAATCCTTTCCAAAAGGTTTTATTTCCTTTTCCCAGATCTATCACAAGAATCACTATCTAGGGCAACTATAACCTCATAAAGTTTATTTCTTAAATAATAAGAAAATGAAAGTTTAAATTGCTCCTTGATCTGTGGCTTAAAGAATGGATGTTATGTGCACATGCATGAAAACAACATTAATCTCATTGTATATCTCCATCAGAGCTCTTTAGTGTTAAGGTGCATTGTCAATGAACAACACTATTTTGAAAAAACTCTCTGAGCAATAATTCTCAACAGTGGGCTTAAAATATTCTGTGAACCATGCTGTAAATAGATGTGCTGTCAGCTTTGTTGTTCCATTTATAGCACACAGGAAGAATAGACTGAGTATAATTCTTAAGGGCCCTAGAATTTTCAGAATGTTAAATGAGCATTGGCTTTAACTTAAAGTCACCTGCTGCATTAACCTCTGTATTAGGGTTCTCTGGAGGAACAGAATCAACAAGAAGTATAATTATAAAAGGGGGACTTGTTAGGTTGGCTTATGCAACCTGAACTGGATAGTCCACAGTGGCTGTCTGCAGCCTGCAGAGCTGGAAGAACCAGTAGCTGCACAGTCCAAGAGGCTGAGGCCCCAGAACAGGAGGGATCAATGGGTGCTACTCTAGTCTGAAACCAAAGGCTTCTGGAGAATCTGCTTTGGAAGAGTGAAGAAGTAAGAGTCCGATATTCTCAAATAATCACAGTAGCAATCAAGAACCTGTTCAAGAAGACTTGAGCTTGCATCTGCTGCTATTTCCTTGTTCTTCCTATTTTAATTCCATCCAAGCCATCATCCTATTGGTCAGAGCTGCAAACACTTAGAAAAGTTCTCCATTTCAGTTGGCTATCCCACATGCCAATCATTCCTAGACACACCCATAATCATCTTAATCCTTGACATCTCTTACTCCAATCAAGTTGATAGTTAAAATTAGCCATTACAACCCTTAAAAAGAGAGGCAGATTGTCTTTGAAACTTTGGAGTTAGACTGTCTTCTTTCTAGCCATGAACATCCTGGATGGAGTCTTCCAATGTATTATGTCTACACTGAAAAACCTGTATTTTAGTGCAGCCACCTTCTTCAATTAGCTTAGGTGACTCTTCTAGATAACTCAGGGAAGCTTCTACATCAGCACTTGCTCCCTTGCCTTGCAGTTTTATTTTATACAGATAGTTCTTTCCTTAAACTTCATAAACCAATTTCTTTTTTAAAAAAATTATTTATTTATATATTTATTTTTGCATTACAATTCTTAATACACCATTATACAATAATTTATCATATCTCTGATTATATATAAGGTATGTTGACACCAAATTCACATTTTCATACATGTATTCTGTATAATGATGAGGGTCTCCTTTCACCATCCTCATAAACCAATTTCTGCAAGCATCTTTTCTTTTGCAGTTTTCTCACCTTTCTCAGTCTTCACAGAATTGAAGAGAGACAGACCTTGCCATGGATTAGGTTTTGACTGAAGGAAATGTTGTGGCTGGTTTGATCTCTTCAAACCACTAAAATTTTCTCCATATTGGTAACAAGGCTGTTTGGCTTTCTTCCTGGGTTCATTGGAATAGCACTTTAAATTTTCCTCAAGAATTCTTCCTCTGCATACACAACTTGAATATGAAAGAGTTTGAAATATTGTGAGATTTACCAAAATATGACACAGAGACATAGAGTGAGCACATGATATTGGAAAAATGACACAGAGACTTTCTCAACAAAAGATTGCCATAAACCTTCAATTTGTAAAAAATGCAGCTATCTGCAAAGCACAATAAAATAAAGTGCAATAAAATTAGTAATGCCTGTACTTATAATACAAGCATGTATTATAAGTAAATAATATGTAAATATGTGTTATACTGTATTGTTTGGAGAATAATAAGAAGAAAAATGTCTACATGCTCAGCGTAGGTGCAATTTTCTTTTTTTCGGAATGTTTTTGATCTGTGATTTGTTGAATCTGCGGATGCAAACCCACAGGTACAGAGGGTGGACTGTAATTTTCAATATTGTGGTTAAGGGCATTCACTCTCCAGCCATATCCTTCAGTTTCTAACTCAGTTCTAACCCTTAATATGTTCTGGCACACAATCTCACTATGCTGTAGATTTTTCTTCTGCAAAACAGGAATAGAAATGGCATTTGCTTTATAAGTTTTGAAAGGTTAAATCAGTTGATACATGTAAACATTTTTGAACAGCAGCTGCATATGCCTCATGGTATATTAGCTATTGTTTACATTTATACTGATTAGCACAATAAGCTGGCAAACTCTAAAGATGCTCAATTGTTATTAGTAAATGAAAATCCTCAAATTCTTTTCAGAAATTCATCAACAGCAAGAAATATTAATATTAAATATTAAATAGGTGATTTACCAGATTTCTAAAACAATTTTGTATTAATTTTTTTGTAGTGCTGGGATTGGGTATGAATTAAATTTTTATTTAATTTTTTTTAAAGAAGGAAATTTACTAAATAATAAGTCACTAACCTGCCAGAAAAAATGCAGAGAAGAAGGAGTCCAATTAAGATCTCAGACAGGTGATGTTTGTCCATGGTATTTGATGCATTTTCACAGAACAATTTGAATAAATTCTTTTGACCATGATTTTTTCTACAGAATAATGATTAGGTATAAACCAAGGCAAGAACAACTCCTTGAAATTCTTCCCACAAGATTACTAGTAACTTGCTTGATAGGGGAAAGGAAAAACATGAGATTAGTTACAGATGACTTCAAGCTGAATCTAATCTCCATTGACTATTATAATCTGTGAGCGTCCTTTAATTTCTATAAATCAAGTTGTCCTCATCTGTAAATGAATATGATACATGACTTGCCTATTTTATGGGGTTAAGATGAGGATTGTACTTATCAAAATATCCTAAAAATGAAAATATCACTGAAAAATCACTCATTTGTCTGACACAATCTAAGCTCCTTACCCTGCTAAAGGAATTAGGAGCAAGGTGACAGAAGTTGCAAATGGGTTACAATTTCTTTTCCAAACTTACAGTTCTGAGGATACCTCACTAGCTATTCCTAGTGAGATAGATAGGTGGGCTTTCAGGCAGAGAGAAAAGAGAACCTTCCTAGACAGAGATCCAGATCTCTGAATATGACCAGCCATGCTTGTCTCTTTAGACACATGAACAAAACCTCCAGCAATGTTTGTATCAGATCACCTATAACAAAAATAAAATAATAAAAATCTATTTAAATGTCACCAGATTCAAAGATTATACAATATGTCCACAACTGACCTATAAAACTATATTGCTTAACCAAGAAGAAATATTCTGAACCCAATTATCAAATGATTAACATAGGATTTGATTTTTACAAAGCTTGACTGGGAAACTTCCCATTTCTTCCCAGGAATATACTATATATACTCAAAGAGCTCAACCCTGGGTGCGAGTCACTTGTCTTTTCTTCTCTGAGAGATGAGGTGTGTCCACACTCTGCCTTTGGATGTGTGTATGCTTTTGCTTTGTTGTCCTTTAATAAATCTTTGTTTAAATGTATTTTAAAATTCTTTTCAGTGGCATTAAGTCAGAAACCCACCCTGGCTGGGTTGAGTCCCACTGCCCTCTTGGAAGGACCTCCTTGGACCCCTATCCAGAGACACTAGTTGACCAGAAATTCAATCACTGTACTTTAACTGTCTGCACAATATGATGGGGAGAAAGCGCTTACCTTGAAAGACAATTCAATTAAATAAAAAATCACAAGATATTAGTTTTTTGACTCATCAGTATTTAATGAGTGATGATCACACTACATGTATGCATGTCGGGAGCCCTGAATGGATTACGGGTTTGTTCGAGCCATCTCATGGCAAGGGTGTTGCTCTTCTGAGAACTCTAGGCTGATTCAAGACCACGCAGTCTATGCTGACACTCTGCTCAAAGAGAATTGAATTGTGTCTTCCACAGAATTTATGGGTTCAAACAACCCTAGGTTCAAACGCAGCTGCCCAGAGGTAGAAGAGGTATCAGTGTGCCCAGATAGCCCGAGGCACCAGATGCCTGGAGGAGGAAGAATACTACACAAGTGGATAAGATCCCAATTAGGCTATTTTTCCCCACAGCCTCATTTTTGTTTATCTTGGAGAAGTTTTTCCCACAATAAATCCCTTTGATGTGTTTGCTTATAAAATAAAACACACGGGTCCTCACTCTGTGTTAGACCCAGACTCAGAGCTGGATCACCCAGCGGGCCCTACTTTTTGCATAGTTTCATGTCCTTTGTCTTTATTTCTTATTAATTCTTATAACGTCTAGTTATCTCATTCCGACCCACTGGCTGCATTGGGTGAACTGTTCACTTGCTGTGCGGGTCCCCAGGAGACATGTAAATAAGCATCTTTATGCATGGTGAAGTCTAGGAAGGTATCATCTAGGGTTTTCCCCTCACAATAACAAAGCACAGCACGAGACTGTTTCTGCCAACCAGAAAGTCTCAGCTTCAGAGTTACAAGGAATAGGAATTATATTTTTCATGGAATTAATTTTCACATTGAGAAAGTCAAAAGGAAACTTTTATTTATTTTTAATGGGAGGGAAGTATTTGGGAGAAGTAAAAGGACCTTCCATTAGTTCATTTGCACTGATCAGTTGACTTAATTATCACCAGGGAAGACTAAAATCTGATCCTGAGTGAGAGGAAAGGGGCCATTGACATCACATATTAGTAAATGGCACAGGAGAACAAAAGAGGCAAAGATAAACTTGCTGTCTCTCAAAATTTTATGTAAGAATTCCTCACCCATCTTATGTGAGAAAATGAATCTACTAACAAATATAGAGATAGTTCTAATCTCATAGTGTTTTAACTTCAATTTTTCACTGCTATGACCAAAGGACCTGACAAGAAAAATCAAAAGAGGGAAAGTTTCTTTGGGGGCTCACGTTTTTCAGAGGTTTCAGTCTGCAGACAGCCAGCTCTATTCCTTGGGGCTTGAGATGAGACAGGACATCATGGTGGAAGGATATGGTAGAGGGAAGCCGTTATCAGGAAGCTGAGAGAGCACTCCCCTCTTCAAGTACAAAATATATACCCTCAAGGCAAGCCTCAGGAACCTACCTCCTCCAGTCACACTCTACTTGCCTATAGTTACCAATCAGCTAATTGCTAACAGGGGGTTAATTTACAGATGGATTTAAGGATCTCATAACCCAATCATCTTTGCCTCTCAACCTTATTGGATTGTCTCACACATGAATTTCGGGGAGATACCTAATATTCAAACCATAAAAAGTAGCTTCCCAAGAACTTGGTTTCTTGCAATAAATTCTGCCTTAGATACAATGTAATACAGAATGGAAGAGTGGAGTTCAGAATCACAGGGTGAACAGCAGGACCCAGATCTGAACCGTATCTGAGCCACATCAGCAGTTTGAACTGGGGTCCCTGAAGTGAGGGAAGGAAGAGGTCTGCATATTTCTGCATCCTAATACTGCCTCTCCATTTCTAATTCAAGCTTCAAAGATCTTTGACAAGCAAACATCTTGAGAGCACTGAGACCTTAGTTACGGAGATATGAGTGTCTGATTTAAATCCTAAATCCCTCTGAAACATTAGAACATACAAGAGAACCTCTCTGAAGTCCCAAAAGATAGAATTATTTTAAAATCCATTAAGCATAGCATTGTTTTAGTCACTTTTTTTGTTTTGTTTTATGTGACTAAAAGAACTTGACAAGAACAATTTAGAGGAGGAAAATTTATCTGGGGACTCACAGTTTCAGAGATCTTAGTCCATAGATGGCTGTCTCCATTCCTTAGGGCTTGAGGTGAGGCAGAACATCACAGTGGAAGAGTGTAGAGGAGGAATACAGTTCAAAACATGGCACCAAAAAGCAGAGAGAGAGAGAGAGAGAGAGAGAGAGAGAGAGAGAGAGAGAGAGAGAGAGCTCCTCTCAACCATGGACCCACCTCCTCCAGTCTGCAGTTACCATCAATTTAATCCCCATCAGGGGATTAATGCACTAATTAGATTACACCTTTTACAACCCAATCATTTCATTTCTAAACTTTCTTGCATTGTTTCACACATGAGCTTTTGAGGGTCACCTCATATCTAAGCAATAACAAACATTCACGTGTATCCTCCACTTGGGTATTGCTAACTCAGATAAAACTTATCAGACCTATTTTGTCATCTGAATAGACCCCACCAGAACTCTCAAAAACTCAGACCCACGTGTTTATAAACAGTTCCAACTTTACTTTAAAGCACTACTTTTCAGATGGATAAGGTAAATTGTCTGTTTAAATAGTATGAAGTAAAGGAGTTTAATTTTTAGCCACTTTTCAATTACATAAATTAGAAAATGCACTGTACTGATTTACATAAAAAGTCTTAGTTATTTAAGAATTTGTCAAGCTCTTCTATAGCTGTGGTGCCCATATTTTTATAACAAAAAGTAGGACATGATGTCTAACAAACTTATCTTTACAAGGAAAATGAAATAGAATGTTTAAAATTCAGACAGAAAAGGAAGAACTTGAAATACAACAAAGTCTCAGACTTGATTTATGCTCAGTGCAACAGAGTTAGAAGTGATCAGGAGCACTAACTACATCTACTCACAGCACATACTTGATTAGAATTTTGAACCTGGATTAGGATCAAACTCAGTGTGTTTTTCTAAAAAAAAGAATTTTTACAAGTCTTCAGTATTTGCTGAAATCCAGGAATAGGCCTAGAAATAGTAATTATGTATATGATATTACATGTTTATCAATTTTAACTGTTTTTTTCAAATCAAAATGATGGATGATTTCTTAAGATTGTTCAAATTTCCTGTGATAAACTTAAAATTATTTATAAATATTTATGTAGCTTCTATGATATAATCCACTGAATAGCAAAAAATATTGTACATGCACATATGTTAATATTACTTTATCCTAGAGGTATACTTAAAATTCCCAGCTATATTTCCATGTTTTAATTATTTATTTCTATTTGCTCAATATGTTCAAAGGAAGCAACAGATGTGTAAAAATAAATAATGCTGTGATCATCCTTAATTAGTTGCAATAACCTAATTCCTTAGGATAATGAATTATATGATTTTGAAAACTCGGTAGACTGTATTAAATTACTATTCATAATATGAAACTCTATGGACAAATAGATGCCTCCTCAAATTATATTAGACTACTTTATCTTAAAACTCCAATTAAAATAAATATTTAGTATCTTAAATATTTACTGTACTACATATTTACTAACTTGATTATAATCACCCCTTTTTGAAAATCTCATCAACAGATTATGCTGATTATATAAAGCTCTATATTTTGGGGTACAAGTTTTCAGTGAATTGGTATTTTAAGCTTATATAAACAGAAATCCTAATATGCCCTGTCTCTCATTTTTCACATTGACATATAAATCACAAACATCCATCAATTTCTAGGGTTCCGTGTATTTAAGTAGGAAAACCTGCTTGTGAGAGCACTCTGGATATTAAATCTAAATAAGAAAGATATTGAAATAGAATATTCAGCAGATAGCCTAATGAAGAAAATAGCTGTATCTCATAATACAATGGATGCAGGGAAAGAAGGTCAGACCGAACTCAGTAATTGCTTCAAACTTCCTCCTTAATATACCAGTGACTTGGTGAGAGAGGACTGAGAAAGCAGACAGGGGACAACTTTTTATTTATCATGTGCATTTGAAGAACATAATAAATCTGGCATATGTGAATAGATTTATTTATATATATGTACAAGTTCTTCTTTTCCAAGACCCTTCCTTACACAATTCAAGACTTTTTCATTGCATTTACATAAACCTCCATTATAGATATTTCCTTCAGGTAGGGTTTCTGCTCAGAAAATAAATTTCTGAAAGGTTAAAAATATTTACTCAACAAATATTTACTGTGTACCTAGTTGGGCCAGATGCTGCCTAAATATAGAGAATAGAACTGTAAATAGGGCAGACGAAAATCCTGCCCTCACAGACCAAGCACGGTGATAAGTCCTAGGAAGAGGGTTACCCCAATGAGAGGGCACAGGGATTCCACCCCAGCCACCACCCCAAAATACAGCTCTGCCAATTAATACCTGGGAGATAATTGGTTTATAGTGACATGAAATCACTGGATCCAGAAAGCCTCATTTTCCATCTCATAGTTGGGATTTTCCTGTTATTTTTAACATCTAATGGCCGCTATCGGTTGGCATTGCTTGTATGTTGTTTGGATTGTGTTCGAAAAATTGTCAATATTTTAAAAAATAAAAGGAAATGTCATTGACTAGAAGTAAGCTAACTTATCATTTGCCAATTCCTAAAAAAAAAAGAGAGATTTTATTTCTAACATAAATTACAAATTCCACTCCAAATTTCCAACAGTAAAAGACAGAGGACAAATATAATGGAAAATGTGTATAAGAATATATAATTGATATTCTGAAGTAGCTCACATTGATCTTCTGTTGACCTGTGGAGGAGGGACTATTAAGCCGAAGAAGCAAAACATAAAACTTGACTTCTAACAAAAAAAGAAAATCCACTACAATATTTACTGGGTTTTATTTTCTTCACTTTTTTCTGTATTGTAATTTAAACCAATCACTCACTGTTTCTAAAGACAGAACTCAACTAGGAGAAAAGTACATGGATCCAAGAGTCATGCGTAAGTATAGCAAGTTCACCTGCACCCCACTCTGTCAGCACTTACATCCTCCCTCCAACCAAGACACCCCACCCCCAGCTCCCCATTGCTACTCAGGATGGGTGAGGAGCTGCTCTTCTGTGCAGACTGTGAAACTTGGGCCTTTCTTAAAAACTATCTGCTGAGAGTAGAAGAAAGACACAGGTATCAGCTTAATTTCTACCTAACAAATATTTTTATAGAGAAAAACAACAAACTGGAAAGTTTACTTAACTCTCCATTGATCCCTACCCACATCTAGAGAGATGGGAGTATTCACAGGGGAAGGCAGGCAGGCCAACTCAAACCACTTCAATCAGCACTATGACTTAGGCTTCTTCAGAGAATTGTCCAGCAAGTGACCAAAGAACATATTCTACATTACTTCTCAAACTTCCAGATCCTATCTTTCAATATATTATCTTTCAAAGATAGAATCTGGAAGTTTAGATAATATCAATATATTATCTGGCCAGTACATTTTTCTTTTTTTTTTTAATTTGTTTTTAAAATTTGTTTTGACAGTAGAATGCACTTTGATACATCATATATAATGGAGTATAATTTCTCATTCTTCTGGTTGTGCATGATATAGAATCACACCAGTCATATATTTATAATGTACTTAGGGTAATAATGTCTGATTTATTCTACTATCCTTCCTACCCTTTCTTCACTCCCCTCTACCTAATCTAAAATAACTATTGTTCTCTAGCACCCACATTGTGAATTGGTATCCACATTAAAAAAAAAAAAAAACTTTTGGTTTTATGGGATTGGCTTATTTCACTAAGCATGATATTCTCCAGCTCCATTCATTTACCAGCAAATGCCATAATATTCCTTAAGGCTGAGTAATATTCCATATTATGGTTTTTAAATCCAGTCATCTGTTGAAGGGCACCTAGGTTATAGTTTAGCTACTGTGAATTGAGCTGCTATAAACATTGATGTGGCTGCACCACTGTAATATGCTGATTTTAAGTCCTTTGGGTATAAACCAAGGAGTGGCATAGCAGGGTCAAATGATGATTCCATTCTAAGTTTCTGAGGAATCTCCAAACTGATTTCCATAATGTTTGCACCAATTTGCATTCCCACCAGCAATGTATGAGTATACTTCTTTCTCCATGTCTTCACCAGCATTTATTGTTCTTTGCATTTCTGATAATTGCCATTCTGACTGGGATGAGTTGAAATCTTAGAGTAGTTTTGATTTACATTTCTCTCATTGCTAAAAATTTTGAACTATACTCCAGAGCCATAGTAACAAAAATGGCATGGTATTAGAACCAAAACAGACAAGTAAACCAATGGTACAAAATAAAAGACACAGACACAAACCCACATAAATAGAGTTATCTCATACTAGACAAAGGCACTAAAAGAATTCACTGGAGAAAGGATAGCCTATTCAATAAATAGTGCTGGGAAAATTGGAAATCCACATGTAACAAGTAAAATTAAACCTTTATCTCTCACCCTGCATGAAACTTAACTCAAAGTGGATCAAAGACTTAGGCACTACACCAGAGACCCTGTGCTAAGAGAAGAAAAAGTAGGCTCAAATCTTCACCATGTCAGCTTAGGATTTGACTTTCTTAACAAGACTCCTAAAGCACAAGAAGTAGACTCAAGAATCAATAAATGGGATGGATTCAAACTAAAAAACTTCTCAGCAAAGGAAATAATAATAACGTGGAGAGCCTATGGAATGGTAAAAATTCTTTACCACATGCACCTCAGATGCAGCATTCTTCCTAGGTAGTAGTAAGAGACTCTCTGATAAAAGAATTCTTGCAAAATCATGAACAGATCTGGATGAGTGTATGTAGTGAGGCTCTTAAAAATGTTTCATCTTAAACCAAGGGAGTGCCAGCCCAAAGCACAACTCCCATTGTAGTCCAAAACATCCTACCCCAATTCCCATTGCAAATTGTAAGCAATTCCTTTGTCCACCTCTGTAAAGGGGTTAGAAATGCTTCTGGGTTTTATTACATTAATTATGAGAGCAAAAACTCAAGTGACTAAATATCCAACAGCAGACTGTAAAAATAAATTATAATGCATTAATATGAAAATTAATATTTTATTGTTATTATTGTCATACACTTAAATTTCTTGAGAGAGAGAAAGAGAGAGAGAGAGAGAGAGAGAGAGAGAGAGAGAGAGAGAGAGAAAGAAAATTTTTAAATATTTATTTTTAGTTTTTGGCAGACACAACATCTTTGTTTGCATGTGGTGCTGAGGATTGAACCCGGGCCGCACTCATGCCAGGCGAGTGCTGCGCTACCGCTTGAGCCACATCCCTAGCCCCTAAATTTCTTTTTTATTTGTTTTTTTTTTTAGTTATATGTAATAGTAAAGTCTATTTTAGCATATTTATACAAACATGGAATAAATCTTATTCTAATTAGGATCCCAGTCTTGTGGATGTACAAAATGGTGAGATTCACTGTGGTATATTCATACCTGCACATAGGAAAGTTATGTCAGATTTATTCCACTGTCTTTTCCTATTCCTATTTCCCTCCCTTTCCTTCATTTACCTTTATCTAATCCACTGAATTCATATTCTCACTCCCTCCCCCTTTGTTGTGTGTTAGCATCCACATATCAGAGAGAACATTCTAGCTTTGTTTTTTGGTAATTGTCTTATTTCACTTAGCATGATAGTATATAGATCCTTCAATTTACCAGCAAAAAAAAAAGTCATAAAATTGTTATTTCTTATGCCTGAGTAATATTTCTTTGTGTATATACACCACATTTTCTTTATCCATTCATCTGTTGAAGGATATCTAGGTTGGTTCCAAAGTTTGACTATTGAGCTGCTAAAATATTGATGTGGCTGTGTTACCATAGTATTAGTATACATATTGACTCCTTTGGATATGTACCAAGGAGTAGTATAAGTAGGTCAAATGGTGGTTCCCTTCTGAGTTTTATTAGGAATCTCCACACTGCTTTCCAGAGTGTTTGAACCAATTTTCAGTCCCACCAGCAATATGTGAGTGTACCTTTTCCCACATCCTTACCAACATTTATTGTTACTTGTTTTCTTGATAATTGTCATCCTGACTGGAGTGAGATGAAATCTCAGTGTAGTTTTAATTTGTATTTCTCTAATTGCTAGAGATGTTGGACATGTTTTATATATTTGTTGGCCATATTTCCCTATATCTTCTTTTGAGAAGTGTCTGTTTAGTTCCTTTACCAATTTATTGATTGGGTTATTTGGTTTTTGCTGTTAAGCTTTTTGAGTTTTTTGTATATTCTGGAAATTAATGCCTTAATCTGAGGTGTGAGCAGCAAAGATTTTCTAACATTCTGTTTGGCTCTCTCTTCACATTCTTCATTATTTCCTTTGCTGTGAAGAAGCTTTGTAGTTTGATACCATCCCATTTATTGACTTTTGTTTTTATTTTTGTGCACTTTTAATAACACAGAAAATTATTTATAATATATCTTTAGCAAAAACAAGGACGTAGAATATTTTGCAAAATCCTTCATTTAAAAATTTGTGTGATTTTTTTCTGAATGCACATTTTTAAAATATACAAATTAGTATATATTTATGGTTTTCAATCAGAAAAACAGAAAGGAATCCTTCTTATTGAGAAAGTTACTATTTTTGTATTCCTTACACAACTTTGGTAGAATCCCTAGAATCAGTAAAACTGTCAATATATATAATGTACAATTAGAATAATGAAATTAAGTTCTGGTTAAGAAAAAAGACTCAATAAAGACTTTTTCCCCCTCAATGATCCATGGCCAGAAGCTATGAAGGCAAATACTTTCCAAATTTATACTTATTATCCAGGAGAAGGGTTCTGCCAGGGAAAAAAAAAAGTAAGGTTATTTTCTAGCTTGGTTAAAGTTCTAATGGCATGCAGTGTTTTGTAAAAGAAATTGCCATTGGCAGCTTCATTAATTAAGCACTTATTAGTTTAAGTGAAAACTTGATACTCCAGGGCACATCATTCAGTGAAATTTCTCACTAGGGTAGGCCCTTGTTAGCAAATCAGAACTGTGACAATTCACACATACATGTGAAAGTCAAGCTTGTCACTGTTTAATGAGGTGAAAGCACAGCTACAATAAACCGAGGAGACCTTAATTCCTTTCACTAAGCAAATACAAACATATAAGTTGGTTCTTGTGGCCAAAATAGTATGTACCTCATTAGAAAAGCTAAAAGTTCATCAGGGCTCAGGCTACAATCATAGGTATGGCACGTGGAAAACTCTTTTTATAATGCCTAAAATATCCTATTACTATTTCCCTCCCTTCCCTTCATTTCCCTTTGTCTAATTCACTGAATTTATATTCTCACTCCCTCCCCCATTGCTGTGTGTTAGCACCCACATATCAGAGAGAACATTCTACCTTTGTTTTTAGGTGATCATCTTATTTCACTTAGCATGATATTATATAGATCCTTCAATTTACCAGCAAATGTCATAAAGTTATTCTTTCTTATCTGAAAGTTTTTGGTAAATTGGTATTCTTAAAATAATCTTTTAAAACTTTAGATATTATTTTCTTCAAATGAAAGCATATTATATGTTTTCTCTTTCATGCATATATCTAAACATATGTGTGATACACACAAAAAAAGATACATTATAAAAAGCAGAGCAATTTGGGAGGGCAAGCTTCTGCAGTCCTTACTCAAGAAGACAGTTATTCACAGATCTTTATTATTCCAACTAAACTTCTAAGTGCATTTCTAAGTACTTCAAAAACCCAACTAGAAATTTGATAAGGATTGCACTTAAATTGTATGTTAACTTGAGGACAGGTGATGTTTTTACAATACCAAGTCATTCCACCCAAGTGCATGGGATATTACTCATTTATTCATATTCTGAGGTCATGATGCAAATTTTAAATTTTTCTACCTAATGGACTTATATATTTTTCACTAAGTTAGTGCCTGAACATATTGTGTGGGGGAGGGGGTTTTTAGTAAGTTAAATTTCAATTTTATGACTTTAAAAAGAATTATAGTCTTTTTAAAAATAACATGTATCTATAAGTAATGCATTGCTATTATAAAGATACTCTTAAATAACAAAGAGACAAATTATTTATTAATCTTATCCCTCTCTTTTAGCAATTTTTTAAGTGCAAAAGATTTCCTGAAATGTGAAATAGAATTTGATCAGAGATTTGGGGAATATCATCTGCAGGTAAATTTTTTAAATTATTATTTTTTTCAATCCTCATCAATTTTTTTCTTTTATAATACAAAATATTCTTATATATATTAGATTATGTAATATATAATTATATTCTTATATAATATCTTTATTCCTCTAGCTTCTTATTTTAATATATAGATGGATAGTAACACGATGGAGCATCCTGAACATTCCCTTTCATTCCTTTGATCTTGACTTGCAATTCATCATGAATATTCACTCATGCAGATACTTCCACACTATTTCTATTTAAAGGAATACAAAGTCAGCAACTTCTTAATTGGTCAATTTTTATTACTAGAAATTAAATAGTTGGTTTTGGAATCTTTTTCTTGTGTGTGTGTGGGGGGGGGCGTTACTGGGGATTAAACTCAGGGGCACTCAACCAGTGAGCCACATCCCAGCCCTATTTTGTATTTTATTTAGAGACAGAGTCTCACTTAGTTGCTTAGTACCTTGTTTTTGCTGAGGCTGGCTTTGAACTCAAGATCCTCCTGCCTCAGCCTCCTGAGCTACAGGGATAATAGGCATATGCCACCTCTCGGGGCTAGAATCTTGAGTGTAAGAAACTTAAAAAAAAAAATTCTGAATTTATAAATCACCAAGTAAAAACTTTAGGTTTCCTAAAGTTCACAGCTCTATCCTGCTATTAGGGTCCCTGAACCTGCCAAAGAAGGGGCTTCTGCCTGGGCCTCAGATGAGAAATTACATTGGGATTTTGATTGTGTGAGTCTTCCCAACTCAATTCACCATATTCCCCAAATTGATACAATTTAGAATTTGGATACTATAAAAACGATGTTTTTATATTGAAAGGAGTTTGCAAAATGATTTATATCATTTGATTAGTGAGACTAGGAATGATGTATTTGTTACAACTAATTATTTTAATAATAGTAACTTTTCAAAAAGCCAAGTATGCACTGGAAGAAAATTAATTCAATACACATGCTATTCAATCAATCTTGAATATTGGTGTTAGATACGATGAGAGGCTCTTACCTAATTTTGTGCTACTAAATAGAAAAATAGTTGCTAGTGGAAGTAAAGTTTGTTAGTAATGTTTATAGGTCTAATCAAATATTGCAAAATAAATACTATTAAACTGTTGTAAAAAAAATAGAACTAAAAATAACCTGTTTATTGCCCAACTGCTTAAAACTCTTCTTCATAGTTATTTATTTTGTGGGTAATTTTTCTCTTCCAGGAATGGTCTACAAGATACCTCAGAAAGCTTACAATTAAGAAGTTCTAAAATAGAACACCCAACTCACTGAACATCGTAGCTTAGCAACACAGCACACCATACAACTTCGGTCATTTACCCTCATAATTGACAGTGATTGGCAGCTGCACCTTGCTGCTGCTATCTAGCATCATAAGAGGAATTCTATCTTACTGTACATAGCTAGCCTGGGTAAAGATCAAATTCAAAATTTGAAGTAGTTTCTACCCAATGCATATAGCTTTTTTACTACGATAAAGCCAAAACTCTGTGAAATCTTTTCAAGTCAGGGGCTATCTATAAATGACATTCTGGAAAAGCAAGACCACAGAGAATAAAATAAGCAGTGGTTGCCAGAGGTCTGAGGGTAGGGAGACATGCATAAGAGGAGCACAGGGAATTTAATTTAAAAGTAAAAAAAGCAACGGGCTGAGCTATAAACTCTAAATCCTCTAAATAATACACAAAATACACTGCCAACACATCCTATTGACTAAGCAGGTCTGACAGCAATGTAAAATAGATTTCCCAGGCAACTGAAAGTAAATCAACAGGCAATAAACTAAATAATATAGTTTTATTATTTTTAAGATAACTAAAATACAATACACACACATACATATGCATTCACACAACCAAAACCACCAAAAGCATTTAATGTGCTAATGATGTACAAATAAAAATCTGAAAAAAACTGAGGAAGTGAAAGGGCAAACCAGATGAAATCCAATTCTTATAGTCAAACTTTATCAGAGATGTTACAGAGCTTTTACATTTTAATGCTAATTCCCATAGGAGTGTCCTGCTGATTTCTATTGATTAGAAAAAATATTAGACAGAAATAGAAATTGTTTGATGGCAAAAACAGATCCTGCTTACCTTAATTCAATACACTATAAAATAAAGTTGAGTGGGCTTTTTCTTATGTGAAAGAGCAAGATTCATTTTTTTCTAGAACATTACTGACATACTTTATTTTTTATGTAATTTTACTTAATTCAATCACACCAAACAATACTTTTGAGCTTTACTTTTCCAATGTTCTTTTCTTTTTCTAGAAAAAGAAAAAAAAAGAAAGAAAAGTACATGCTGATTCTAAGTCAGAGCTTTGAATTCATTCTTAAATTCTTGCATATAACTTGCAGTATAAAGGAAAGTTTTCTTTCTCTGGGGAGAAGAAAACTTTTCAATTTTCTAAGCCAGTATAATAATAAAAAAAAATCAGGAATGGCAAGGTATATTAAAATACTTTGGGTGCACTGGGTGCAGTGCTGCATGCCTGTAATTCCAGCAACTTGGGAGGCTAAAGCAGGAGGACTGCAAGTTCAAAGCCAGCCTCAGAAAATTAGTGAGGCCCTAAGCAACTTAGTAAGACTCTGTCTCAAAATAAAAAAGGATGTGGCTCAGTGGTTAAGTGCTCCTGGTTCAATTCCCAGTACAAAAAGAGAATGTATAAGGGGACAAAAAATGGACAGAAGAAAGAGATAGAATCAATTAAAGAAATTCTAAATAAAAATATGGAATATAAAAACAGTCAAAAAGTATTTCAAGAAAGAAAAAGAGAGCAGTCTTTGACTAGCCAATCTAGAGAGAAGAGTTTTTCTGTCACTAAAAAATGAAAGAAGCAGTTGTCATTGCTTTGGGAATTTATGAAACTTTTAAGATTCTGAACTAATATAAGCCAGTTCTTTGAAATTAACCAAGGATTTATTGAGACCACAGATAATTTTACTGAAGGCAAAGAAAGCCATTTTCCCCCCCACTCAACAAGTGGCTTTAAAAGCATACTAGGCATGCCAGGCTTTCTAAAGCATTTTTTTTTTTAAGAGAGAGAGAGAAGAGAGAGACAGAGATAATTTTTTTAATATTTATTTTTCAGTTTTTGGTGGACACAACATCTTTATTTTATTTTTATGTGGTGCTGAGGATTGAACCCAGCACCCCGCTCATGCCAGGCGAGTGCATTACCACTTGAGCCACATGCCCAGTCCATGCCGGGTCTTCTAGGTACAAAGATAAACAAGAGACTGTCCCTCTAACTCCAGAGTCCCTGCCATGATAGAAATCAGGCCCTGCTTCCTGGAAGGCAGAAAATGAGCACTACGTTAATCTGTTTTTCTGTTGCAAATAACACAATATCAGAGAGTGGGTCAGTTACCAAGAAATGAGGTTCCTTTGGCTTATGGTTCTAGTCATATGTGAGAGCCTGGGAGTGTGTGTGCTTGTGTCTCTTCTGGTCTCACTCTTCTTATATAAAGGCACTAGTGTTCTATCATGGGGCTCCACACTGATTGCTTTATATAACACTAATAATTTCCCAGCTGCTCCATCTCCAAACACCCTAGCTACATTAAGTTTTTACCTTCTTAATTCCTCACGATGAGGATTAAAATGAAGATTAAACTTCAACATGAGTTTTATTTTGGTGGGCGAGGACAGACTGTATTCAAACACCAGCAAACATTACATGGGACTGAGGTTTGAGCACAGGGGAAGGCTAGACTTATATTCAAAAAATAAGAGATCCACCAAAAACTCAATGCAAAAACAAAACTATCAACTCTTCAAAAAGAGTGAAATAAAGTACAAATCTCAAAGGATTTCTGAAAGCATTGAGGAAGAGATGAGAGTTCAAATGGGCCTTGAAGCACTTCTAAAGGTTTTTCTTTCCACAGGAATAAATTCAATCACCATAAGCACTTATAAAAGTTACAAAGCAGTTACGAAGATGAGAGATTACATCACACCAAATCTTTAGGAACAAAAATGTCAGGTGATTCTCAGCTATAATACATTCTAAAATAATTCATCCTCGTCCATGCAATCTCCTCAGGCAATTGCCCGTCCTGTATGAAGTGTTTCAGTATTCCCAGGAAGGGTCAAATGCTTGTTCTTTGTATAAGGCACTCTATGCTTGCTTTATAAGAAATATTCAGTATTGTATTACAATTACCTGTTTGCATATATACACTGACTTCATCCATGAATTCCTTGAGAACTAGACTCAAATTCTTGATCTTGGTATCATTGGTGCCTAGCACAGAGTTGTAGGTCTCCATACAAGTTTACTCAATGGGTGTATTAAATGACTTGTCAGTGGGGTTGACTTTCACAATTTTCTCTTCTAACAATCTTCTAGCAAATCTATAAGTTATCATGATCACAGAGCAGAACTACTCTTTAGAAAACAAACCTACAGGATGACTTCATTGAAGTAAGAGTCCTTTGTAATGACAGGGAAGGAGGCTTGTTTCAACTTAATCTGACACCCCCAAACTAAACATATCTGTCATAAATAGGAAAGGGCCCATTTGAGGTACTCGAATAGTCTCCACCTCTCGGTTCATTTTAGGTGCAGCTCTCACCCATGACAGTAGAAGGACTTAGTCCGTTCAGCCTAACAGGATACTGCTAAGCGATTCTTGCACCAGATCTCCCAGCCAGGCTGGCCAAGGCCTGTTTCACAGTTCCACTTCGTGTTCTGCCTGGGTTTTCTCCTCCCCCACTTTCTTTCACAGGTTTTGATCCCTTGTGAGCATTTTGAATCTCAGATTACATTTTAGCATCTAATTCCAGCTAATCCAATCTGCAATAGTGGAATGAGAGTCAAGTACAATCAGAGACGGGACAGCTGTTCCATAACACAAGGCAAAGAGATTTAGATACTTGAGCTCCCCAAAGGAATGCCATATCTCTACGTCTTTCTCTGGTCTGAAAAATGATCTTCCTGTGGTTTCATGGGACACAAAGGTTTTGCCAATGTACAGTTCTCACTGGATGCTGTTGATGGAATCTTGCAGGATTACCACACTTAGAATTTGGGATGCTGTCCGAATTCAACAAATTCTGACAATTGTGTTATTCCAGTTGTATCATTTATTTAAAAGCCTTGCAGCACCCATTTGTGGTAACAATATCGCTGTTCTGTCTTATTTTTCTGTCTAATTGCAAAATTGGGTAAAGCACCTTCACACTGTACCAGCAGATTGAGGGATGTTCAGGGACCCTGAAGATATAGTAGAGGACATTACTGCCCTCTGGTGGAAATATTGCGGACTATTCTGAGAATGTCTCACAAAGCATGGGATTTTCACAAATGGACTCACAATTCCCACTATCTTCCCCTCTCACCTATCTTTGTCACATATGACTTCAGCAACCAACAGTTCTTGATGGTGAGCCACTAAGAACTGGACCTCAGCACCTAACACATACAATAATAAAGCATCCAACCACTTTTTCTGATAGAAATCAGACGTGCAAAAAGTGGAGCACATTTGAACAAAAATTTTGTGGACAACTAGTTCCACTTTAGCTCTTCAAACAGATTCTGTGTTTTCTGGTGATATGTTAATAGGCAAATATTTGACTAACTGTTGCTTTTTCTCTTTTCTACTGGATAGTTCCATTAAAATAGGGAATATAAACAAGTCATTTATGTACCTGTGTTGTCTGAGCAAGTGGTTAAGTGCACATATTTTCTTTGTGAGGGGGTGAAATAGCACAGAAGGTAACATTAGTAATTCAAGTTTTAAGAACTTCTGTTGATTTCTTCTGTTTAATCTGACTTCTTCTCTAAAGAGAATAATGCTAAGGAACCATCCTTTGAGCTAAATAGAAATAGTTTATTAAAATGGTAAAATTGAACCACAGGCTAATTACTCCAACACCTAGAGACTAAACAATATGCTACTGAATGAACAATGGGTTTCAGAAGACATCAAGGAGGAGATTAAAAAATTCTTAGAGGTAAATGAGAACGTAGACACAACATATTGAAATCATTGGGACACTATGAAAGCAGTTTTAAGAGGAAAGTTCATTGCATGGAGTTCATTCCTTAATAGAAAAAAAAGCCAACAAAAAAAAATGACCTCACATTACATCTTAAAGCCCTAGAAAAAGAAGAACAAATCAACAGCAAAAGCAGTAGAAGGCAAGAAATAATTAAAAATTAGAGCTGAAATCAATGAAATCAAAACAATTGGAAAAATTGACAAAACAAAAAGTTGGTTCCTTGAAAAAAATAAATAAAATTGACAGACCCTTAACTATGCTATCAAAGAAAAGGAGAGCAAGAACTCAAATTACCAGCATACATGATGAAAAGATAATATCACAGCAGACACTACAGAAATACAGAGGATAATTAGAAATTATTTTGAAAACTTGTACTCTGATAAAATAGAAGATATTGAAGGCATTGATAAATTTCTTAAGTCACACAATTTGCCCAGATTGAGTCAGGAAGATATACACAGTTTAAACAGACCAATATCAAGTGATGAAATAGAAGAGGCCATCAGAAGCCTATCAATCTAGAAAAGCCCAGGACTGGATGGATACACAGCCGAGTTCTACAAGACCTTTAAAGAAGAACTAATACCAATATTCTTCGATTTACTTCAGGAAATAGAAAAAAAAAGTAGCACTTCCAAACTCATTCTATGTGACCAATATCACCCTGATCCCAAAACCAGGCAAAGATACATCAAAGAAAGAAAACTTTACACTAATATCTCTAATGAACATAGATGCAAAAATTCTCAATAAAATTCTAGCAAATCGAATAAAAAAAATATCAAAAAAAAATCATGCACCACAATCAAGTGGGATTCATCCCAGGGATGCAAGGTTGGTTCAACATAAGGAAATCAATAAATGTAATTCATCATATCAGACAAACTTGGGTTTTAGAATTTACTGTGGTCTTTAACTTCTCTGAGCCTCCACTTCTTCATCTTCAGAATGGTGACTTTAAGGAATGTGAGGTGGATTCAATGAGATAATATATCAGAGCTTAAGCACAGTTTCCAATGTATATTCAATGCTAATAAACTAGCTATTATTGCTATTGTTATTCCTAATCAATCAGAAAATAAATAAGGATTTGTTCTAATTAGTCCCCAAATTAGACCCTCTTGCTTTTCTATTACAATTTCCAAACTAGATCATTTTCCATGGAGATCTCTAGATTGCTTCAGTTTCTTACTTCTGAAAAACATTGGTGTCGCCAGGTCCCAGGGGCACAAACCTATTCTCACTTTCAAGCATCAGCTCAAGCTCAACCTCTCAGAAGACTTCCCTGGCCTCTGCATTTCCCCTCCACTCATCATGGACATTCATTTCCAACTATACCATTCACACAGGTGGTCCATCTCTCCCTAACAGAAAATTGTTTCAGAGTACATACAGTGTCTGTCCATTCTCAGCAGGAATAAATGTAGTTTCCTATTAAGTGAAGATATTCCCTAAACCCGGACAGCAGGTGGCAAAATCCCCTAAAATGTTCAAATATGGAGTTGAAGAGAAATTTGCTTCTTCTCAATCTTGGAGCCTCCTCATCACACAAAAGAAAGGTGTATAAATGGCAATACCTCATTCAAAACATCAAAATGATGCTCAAGTCAACATGGCCAGGTGGGATACAACTGCATCCCAAAGGGCTGTACCTTTGGAATAGGGATTCCTACTCCTGATATTCTGAGAATTTGCCTCATTAGATTATTATGCCTTGATTTACTTGAGAAAACAGCATAGGTGTATCATACCAATTTTATCACAAGTTTACTGATGTTATGGTTAGCTACAATTACCACTTATTCATCTCCATAATCACTGTACCAGATTTATGACAAAAGCAATATTCTTTGAATTACTAAAAATAAAATTGAATAGATATTTATTAGTAAATATAGTAACTTTTAAAAGAGTTTTAGATGATCATTTCTGGAGCACTAGTAATAACAGGGGAGAAAACTTTAACACAGAAGAAAAAAGGTTCCAAGTAAAACTATCCAAGTTCTTTCTTCCTCTACATAAAAACAGACATCTTAATTCCTGTCCCTGAGTTTTATTTACATAGTAAATAAAATATTTTTCCCAAATGACTTTAATGGGTCTTAAGATTTTTCTTATTTATTTGTTCTAAAAAAAAATACTTGACTTAGTGCAAACACATTTGACTTGAAAGCCATAAATGAACAGAGCTACCATTTTTAGAGAAGTCTGGATGATTCAAGGATTATGCCAAGAATTTTACAATTTTATTTTATTTAATCCTGAGAACAGGATCACTACTGTTATATGCATTTCATTATATTAAGGAAGATAACAAGGCTCAAACTTATATCATAAATCATTTAGCTGGACTCAAGTCTATCAGATTTTAAATCAGTCTTTGAGTTACTAGTGTAGAGATTCCCAGAGCTCAAGTATGTGCCAATCTACAAACCATACAATAGCTAACAACCCAGTTTTACTGACCATTCCATTTCCCCTTTATTACCCTGAATGACTTGTTTCCAAACAACTAAAGGGTGCCTTTCCCATTATTTCAATTTAAATATTTCAGAAAGAAAAAAAATCTCAAAAGAGACCTAGGTAGTAAAAAAAGAAAAAATGAAGGAAGAAAGAAAAAAACTCTCCAAGTCTCAGTTCATGATTATTTCTTGAAACAGCTTTAATTTCATATCCCCATATTTTAAAAAAACAATGTTCGAGATGTAAGCAAAGATAGAAATTAAAATAAAAAATTTCCATATTCCCCAGCTCCTACCTAAAGTTGTTATATTTTGCAAACAAAAATACAGTATGCCCAGTTAAATTTCAATTTCAGGTAAATAAGGAATAATTTTTAGTATAAATATGTCCTGTGCATACACTTACTTATATTTCTATTAAAAAATCATTCCTTGGTTACCTGAAATTCAAGTTAAACTGTAATTCTGCATTTTACCTGGCAACCCGACTTCTAACCTATCCTTTCTCACATCAAGTTGCTCAGCCAAAATCTCGACATGTAATTAAGGTTCATTTGGCAATGTCTCACCTAATGATTCTCTGTTCTTTCCCCATCAGCGATAAAGAGGAATACTTACGCACACAATCTCAGTCTATTAGTTGACTCATACAGCAGAACTAATGCATGGAGAGAAGTGGGAATCCCTGTACTTCATTAATAGCCACAGAAAGGAGAAAAACAATTTTTATGGTACTCAAATTGAACTTGTATGCTTTATTGCCATATTTCATAGTAATTGTAATAAAATACAGCCTATTTTTCATCTTACCAGAAATAAGCCTTTGGTGGTCGGCCTAAAGTACTTATATTTTTAAAAGCAGTCTTTTAAACAAAGATATCAATAAAAGTTTCTAAAACCTTTACTTGCAATTTTGCCCTTTGCTAAAAGATGTCATTTTTGTTGTGCAGTAGTGAAATGAGCATCCTGAATTTTCTCTAGTTTTGTTGAATAACAACAGAAAAACACTCATCAATTCTCAATTTTTCAAAATGACCAAAATTGACATGATTTGTTTATTGAAGGAAAAGCAATTTTGGGTTTGGAAGACAACATTAATATAAATTTATATGTTTCTCTGAGTGGTAAATAATTCCCAAAGGAATCAAATTTCTTAGGTAAATGTCAAGCATGCTCTCTAAAGCACTGTTCATCAAATTACAAAACTAAATGTATGCTGTGCTGTGACATATTGAATTTTGAACCATTTTACAAGCCAAAGCTTTATCCTTATAGAATATGAATGAGTTAATCAGTGTGAATGCAAAGTCACAAGGCCATTTTAGTGTGGTTTAACAGGATTCTCTTTAAAAGGGTCCTAGTCACATATCACTTTTCATGCTCATGTGTGGTCCATGCTGCCCAGGAAAGGGATCATACCAGGAACATGGGAGAATCTGTCAGGTTCCTGTTAACAAGTAGGCTAGGATGGTAAACATGGCAGGTCTTATATGCTCTACAACTTAAAATAGTTCAGCACAAGCAATGTGATATTCTTCATTTCTTAGTTTAAATGTCACTCTAGGGGCAATGTGTTGCCCTAATCAGAAAGTCACACTCTAGGCCTATTTAGCTAGCCTTTAATCAGAAGCATCCACACACTGGAGGTTGCTACCACATGCTTTTCTGCTAGCATAATTGCAGATCAATATCAAAAACCTAGATAATTAGCATAATGAGTGCTAGGAAAAATTCTCGTGAAAATCTGTGGGCTGTTAGTAACAGACGTTCAAAACAGTTTTCAGTGATACATTCAAAATAAATGAATTCGATAAAATAAATTACATCTATTTAAACCTTCAAATGAATGTGAATCTCTAACAAGCCCTTCACTTTTGGAAAAGCTCTCAAAGATTGACTCTATAACAGGGTTGGGTCCAGCCACTTAAAGGATTATGGTGACTTGACGCTGATTATAAATCTGGCATCTGCCTTTAGAATATTGTCACATTTGCTTTGAGTAAATATGTCATGCTAGGTTTTGTTAGATAACATGAAAGAACCGAGAGTTAGAAATTCATGAAGTATACAAAAAGATTGTATGTTTTGTTTTATATTTGCTTATTAATAAATATTTGCTTAATGGATGTCTGTATACATGGCAAAGTTGGTGGGAGGCATGCTTTCTTTAAATTTATAGGGAGATGGGGAGGTGACCACTTATAAATATTGGTAGCTGCCATTATTTGTGGAAGAGTTGCACTTGATCAATTAATCAGGTCAAGTCATAGCAATGGACATGCACTGGGGGAGGACCTGTGCAAAAGATTTTCTGGAATATAAGAAGATCCCAATCCAAACTACCAATTTACTTCTTTCCAACAAGATCTGATTGGATCATAACCAAAATGGACCCTAGTCTCTGCTGACATTTAGCAATGGCAAAAACAGAACAAAACAAAACAAACCACAAACAAACAAAACAAAGAGGAAAAACAAAACACTAAACTTTAAAGTCAGTGGGTATTCAATTTGCCGTAAGGCAACAGAGAATGAGGTAATACAGTAGGAATATGTGAAATGTTTTCACAAAAGAATCATCACTTTTTCTTTCTATAATTTTTTGCTTAATGTTGCATAGGATCTTGGCCTTATCTCTCTTGTTCACTCAGATTTTGTAAACTCTTTCTCTTAATGTTTCTTCACATTTTATATTTATTCATTTATAAAAGGAAGGCAGGAGTGGGGGCTGGGCAGGGAAAACTTCATTTGTCCAAACTAAACAGGAAGGCTTTGCTGAGTGCAGTGATGTGGACATGGTTTGAGGGTATCCCCAAAGATTCATGTGTTGAAATTTAATCCCCATTGTGGGGTATTAAGAAGGTGGAAACTTAATACAATTATGGAGTTTAGAGGCGGGGGGATATGGGCAGTGATTAGGACTAAATAAAACCATCAGGTTGTAGCCTCCATGAAGGCATACTGGTGGCCTTATAAGAAAAGGGAGAGAGACCAGAGGATACACACATATACTCCCTAGCTGTACCACCTCAGGACCCTTTGTCAGCAAGAAAGTTATTACCAGATGAGGTCACACTGCCATTACAGAACCATGAATCATAATGAACCTCTTTCTTTTGGAACTTACCCAATCTGTTTTATTGGGTTACTGGCAAAAGAAAATGGATTCATCTGTTTAAATGTAAAGAACAACATGATTAGGAGAAACCCTGCATTTTCTAGTGTTCTTCTTTGAAACATCATTTCACCCTTTAGAGGACTTCCTCTTCCTACAGGTCCCCTCTAGGGAGTAGAGAGAAAGAGGAAAATTATACTGCTACCAGCTCCCTCCAACCCTGTTCTTAAGTGAATTATATCTGTTTGGAAGGCAATGGACTTCTCTACCACTTTACCACAGCCCAGTCCCAAGAGGAAGGAGGAAGGAGAACTCTGCCTTGCTCACAGAGGACAAGGGTGGAAGAAAGTCCTCCAGTCCCATCTTTCTTGGGTTTTCTCAGTGGGAGTTGGGGTGGGTGAAGAGAAGAGTATATCATAACCCTTTTCTCCTTACCCAGAGGTCTTCATTTATATGCTGGTGATTGACAAACACATTTAGTTCTCCTGTCCCAAATCAGTTGAAGGCAAATCACCATACCCAGTTAACTAGTGGCAGGTCTTTGCCAGCTTAGAGTCTTTCAGTAATTTCTCTTGGATCTGTACAGTATTGAGTAAAATTTGAGTTTATAGCTCAGTCCTGCAGACCCTTCATAATCTGGTCTTCACCTCCATTCTACTTCCTTTTGCCTCCTCTTCCATCAAAACACAGTCCTCCTTGGTCCAGCCATGATGAACCACCCATAGGTACGTAAAAATCATACGGATGCCTACCTCTTTGCCATGATAAATGGATTTGTTTCCTGTTTGGAATGACTTTGATTTTTTTTATTGTCCCTTGTGTTGTACAATGTCTACACAACTCCAGGTAATGAAGTTTTGATTTTCAATCTTGGACATTTGTAGTAAATCCAGATCTGTGGATAATTTGTAATAACTTTGTTAACTCTAATTCTTTAATCTTTATTTTGCTATGTGATTAAAATATGGGAAGGTATAAAAGAGGGGGGAGAATAAAGAGACATCAAATATAGTTCATTTTTACCCATAACTCTGAGAGAACAAGTGTCTTTACCATCCTGCCACCCCTCAACGCAGCTCTATCCTCACTCAACTTCCACAAACTGTAAAATAAAATCCCAAACCCACTTCACCTAATCAGAGTACATGAGAGACTGGGAGTGGCCTTAGAGACTATCTAATGTACCTCCTAAAATTTAATTAATTTTTCTCCCTTAATATTATTATCTTAGGGGAAAAATGCAAATCTGATACATTGAAAGTAGGGCAATCACTAACAAAATAAAAATAATTGGACATTTATTTTCCTTGGCAAAAAAAAATAATTCATTGCTTTATAAATGATACCATTTAAAAATGAAAGTTTTAATCTAAAATAATAAGGTACTTTAGAGTTTATTACTCTCTCTCCTGATAAGTTATTTAAGCATGGTTTAGGTAAGGTCGCTAAGATCAAGAACAAGTTAGAGAAGTTCTTCCTGCTACCCAGGCGGGTCATGTCATAAAGCTCTTTGATTATTTTTTTGTTTTGTTTTTCTTAAGAAGCTGTGTATAAATCAACATGGACACTTACACACAGAGATACCCAGAAGGCTTTACAATTCCTGGATTATTGCTTAGTTCTTTCAAACATTCCATGTTTCCAGATATCCTCTCATTTCTAGCATCAGTAGCATGTTTTCAGGAGATGTTCTTGCTCTGTCAGAACCAAGTAGCAGTTGATTTCCAAATTACTGGGTGAGTTTGTATTGAAGGAGGGGAGAAAAGAAAAAGAAAAATAATTGGACTAAGCACTCACACTGGGAAGGAATTTACATCAAGACTTTTCGGGTTGTGATCAAATTAGCTGAGAATTACATTTTTCCCTTTGAAATGAGGTCTGGCCACTTTTTACTGTGGATTATGCAATGTGTCCAGTAACACTTTTCATGAAAAAAATATAGAAATGGTGTGTCTATGTGTGTGTGTATGCACTTATGCACACATAATGGCTACTACACACACAAGTTACTTCTTCTGAGTGTAAATTGTAAACTCTGGTGAATTCAGAGAGTCCCAGAACTGGGCCTCTGAGAAGGGAGTGGTGACCTAGATAAAGCCTTTCCTTGTGCCTGACCTCATTCAGACTTACCCATAGTGTTACAGAAAATGCCTGCTTATAAATGTCTGCAAAGAACAGGGGAAGCTTTGAGAGATGGGCTTTCTCCCTACTCTGCTCACTTCCATCCCCCCACACACTCACAAACACAGCCACACCCATAATACACATGGGCTTGTGAAGCAATAGTTTCCATTAGCACTCTGGAACTGGCTCTCAAAAGCTTTTTGCACATTAATATTAGAAACTGCATCTACTTCGTTCAACATTTTAGCCCATTATCCATTTACTCAATGAAGATTTATTGAATAAAAGAGTGAGTGAATGAGGGAATATCAGTTGCCATATCAGCATTCGAATCCTTTGTTTTATTCCTCCTTTTTTTAGGCTGTAAGGTTCATTAAGAATTTGTGAGTTTGAGGAGTTATTGGTATTTTTAAGCCTTGTTTTTATAAAAAATAATACTGGTTCATTGTAAAAAAGAAATTCAAGGGCTAGGGGTGTGTCTCAGTGGTAGAGCACTTGTCTAGCATGTGTGAGGCACTAGGTTCCATTCTCAGCACCACATATAAATGAATAAAATAAAGGTCCATCAACATTTTAAAATTTTTTTAAAAAAATTCAAGCAAAACAAAAATATAGGGAAGTTCAAAATAACTTGAAATCCCACAAACCAGGACTATGGTGGGCATTTTTCCAGACATTTCCTTATGGAAACACATAAATAAATAAAATGTTATATATATATATATATATATATATGTATGTAGGTATATTTATTCATGTCTACAAACATGTAATATATTAATGAGCATTTTCATAAAGATATTTATGAAATGATATATAAATACATCAAATATGAATTATATTAATGTATATAATCTTATCTAGACCTTGCCTTGTGAAAATATATAAGTATGTAAATATTAAAATACTATTTTACATCAAAATATTTTACATATTTGTTACCTATTTTTATTCCATAATGGGATGTACTTGCTATATTTCCATGTTAGCAAATATGATTTGCATAGCATAAATTTTTAGAGCATGCTTCCTACTCTAACATTTACTTTCCTGTCTTACCTGAGGGACCTATTATTGATTTTAACTTCTCTGAGACCAAGAGTCCTCACTAGGAAATGGGTCAACAGTAACACATATCTCACAGATTATTTTTAATCAAATGAGATAATTCATAAAAAGATCTTTAACATTATATCTCCAAGTTTTCACCAAAAAACTGTTAACCTTCAATTTTTAAAGGAATTAGTGGCATCACAGTAATCTTCCAGATTGGTTTTCATTTTGCAATTTTAATTTTTACAGATTTGAAATCTCAGCTATCAGTATTTACATGAGAGACTTCAAATCTTATGCCTAATAATATAACTAAAAAGTAGAAAGCTTTGTACTCTTGAAATTAGGATTTTAGGCTAAAAATAAGAGATGCCCAATTTGAACTAGAGATAGAAAGATGAGGAAATTCTTGATTCATGTAATTTTCTTTCTTGCTTTTCCATTCATTGTCTTTATTCTCAGGGAGGATGTAATGATGACTATCAGATTTAGACTATTCCTTAAGGTAACCATCCTAGAGAAAAGAGGATCCAAAGCAATTATGGAACCAGTAAAAAGGAAGTGCCTAGTTAGCTTAAGTCTTGTGTCAGCCTCCTGGACCAGCGTACATAAGTACCTGTTGAACAAAATGACAGTCTAACCTAACCCACATGAAAGGCCTAGAAATTAGAGAGAGATGATTCCCCCAAAGAAGTGCTGGAAGTGCAGAAAGATGTCACTTCAGGGTGTCTCTCCAGTGCTAATGTGCTTTAAAACCGACTGCAGCATCATGAGAGTCTATGTATAGCATTTTAATAAAATTAGATATGATGAATAGGTAAAAGCTATATGGCACTTGTCATGTGTCTCACATTGCTCTGAGAGTTTGCTTATAGTGACTCACTTCAGCTTCTCCACAACAAGAGGTGAGCTTCCATTTTTCAATGGGAAAGCCAAAGCACAAAGAGACTGTAGCAAAACTGGAATTTGAATCCAGACAGTCTGGCTCCATTGCACATGCTCTTAACCATGAGGCCATTTCTTATTCCTTCTCTGAGGTTGACAGGAAACTCGTAGATGAAATAATTCAGGGTGAAATTGAGTTACATCTGAGAAGTAGCCGTGCTGATTCTCTTCAGTTGTCACTCCAAGTAGAGGCCTCTGGGTATCACCCTCTCTGTGTTCTTCTCTCTGCTCTCTGCTTTTGCTCTTTCTACCAAGAAGTCACTTCTTACTGGTGCTGGCCTCGAGACACTTCACTATGCCTTGTTGTTGTACCTAGTTTTGTCCCATAGCTTTGTAGACTCCCTCTATTAAGTTTCTTAATGTTGAGCTTATCTACCCAAAAGTTGTATTTCCCTTCCATAGAGTTATTCATTAGTAGAGAGAGTTAGTGGAAGGATTTTCTTGACTAAAGATTACATTTGTTCAACTCTCTGACTTTTAAGTAGGAGTACGTAATGAGTTTTAGCCAATGGATATAGATAGAGATAATGTTTGCCAAACCTTAAAGCCACCCACATAATTCTTCTTTCTGTTCACTGGACATGGGTGCTCAGCAAAACCTTAAAAGCTATGCTTTCTAACACCTTGGGTATGTTGTATGTGTATGACTGACTATATGGGCAGAAGTCCTCATTCCCTCTCATGTTTACCATTTGTATTTCATATGAGTAAGAATAAATTTATATTATGTTACCTCACTGACATTTCCAAGTTAATCTGTTACATCAGTTAGTATCATTAATTACCCTCAACTCATACATGTGATTCTTAGAAAACAATGGTGGTTGCCTAGGAATGAACTACTATTGCTTCATAACCTTGCTACCAGATGACAAGGAAAGCCAAGCCTCAGACCAAACTCTGCCATAACTATTAAAACAATATTCCTTAGCAAGCAGGAACAAAAATAATTCATAAAATGTTTTGTGAACTCAACAGGGTCCCAGATTTTTGACCCCTTATATATTCCAACTACCACTTTTCTTAAAGATTTACTCATTACATTATGGAACAGGATTCTTTTTCTTTTAGAGTCAGCATTGATAGCCAGAAATCCTCTATACCAATGTCTGGACACAGGGCCATTTATAGTTCAGAACTCCCGAAGATCTAGGTTACAGGGCTGATTTTACTGTATAATTACTCTCTGTCTATGTATGAGTTTAAAAAATATATATATTCTAGCCAATCTTCTTGTCTGGAATACACTTAATTCCACCAATTTACCTTAACATTGTAACATTTGCCTTCATAACTATCAAGTCATCAACTTCACCAGTAAAAATTCATTTATGACTTTATTTAAAGCTAATTAGTAAAGCCTCCAAAGCTTTTGAACAAGTTAGAAACCCCAGATCTGCTTAAGTCAACACTCCTAAGTGAGGCTTTTGAGGTGCTATGCTAGCTGATCACTCTTGGATTGAGCCTTTGCATTTTCAATGGGTTATAGCTTAACCTGAGGATTCCACATGATACCTATTACACAAATTAAAGAATTTAAATGCACTGATACCCAAACAGTAATATTACCACACCTGAAGATGGGATACAAATCTGAAGTCAGTATGGTAAAAGTCTGCCCTAGGTCATCTGACACACTGTACTTACCCAACCATCATATTACAAGACTGTACTGTAATTGTTTCATTACCATTTTCCATGCCAAACTGTAAGGAGAAAATACTGTGTCTATAGTGTTAATCACCATTCTTTGCCAGGACATAACACTTGAGTCACTCCACAAATACTGGTGGAATTTTTGAATGAAATTTCTGTAAACTAAACTTGCACAGATATGTCTTCAGACTAAAAAAGGGAATATATTAGGATTCTCCAGAGAAATAGAACCAAGGAAATGTACATATAAGAGGGGATCGTTAGATTGGTTTCCACAATGGAGGCTGACTAGTCCCACGATGGCCATCTATAGACTGGAGAACTCGGGAGACTAGCTGCAGTTCAGTCTATGAAGCTGAAAGTCACATAGGGACCAATGATGCAGCTCCAGAAGAGGCTGAAGGCCTGGACACCCCCAGGAGCGTCGATAGTGCAAGTCCACCTTCAAAGCCTGAAGAATCTGGAGTGTGGTGTTGGTGAGCAGATAACAACAGCAGTAACGTGCAACCTGCTTGTCAGCAAGTTTCCCCTCTTCTTCCACTTTCAGTTCCATCTGTGCCCCCGGCTTACTAGACTATGCCACTGATATTCAGAGAGGTTCTTCCCTACTCAGTTCACTGAGACTCACATGCCAACTGTCTCTGGAAACACCCTCAAAGACACACCCAATAGTGTGCAATTTTCTAAGCAACTCTCATTTGAGGCAAGTTGACAACCAAAACTAACCATCACAGGGAAAATTTAGGAGACCATGCACGTATCTTTTTCTAAAATCTGTCTTTCTTACAGTTTTTCTTTTTAAAGGCAATATAATAAAATAAGGATTCCAGTTAATTGTCTAACTACAGCAAATAGTCAATGAATTCTTGGAATGATGGAAGAATGGATGTGCAAAAGCACATGTGTCTATATTCTGACAGTACTCCCCCTTTAACTTTTATCAAAGTGGAGCTGAAAATTTTACTAAGAGCACACTGGGCAAAGAAAGAGTTGAGGTGGTGTGGCATTGACCCACAGTCTTCAAGTTCCCATTCCCTGTGGTCTGGGGTTTCTGCTGTTGCCCTCATCTCTCAGCACTTCTGTATCCTTTCTAGTGGAGAAAAAACATCTCTCAATCCACTGCATCCCAGTTGCTGGCCAGGGGAGCCAGGAGCATGACCTCAGGCTCACAATATATTTAGTCCACTCTATCTCCATTAATATTACATGGAGTGCTGTGCCCAATGCACAAATTCTGCTGTAGACCCATAGCCTCCTTCAGGCGATGCCTGAGAAAATGTTCCATCATTTCTAGCGTTCTTGATTTGCAAGTACCTATTTGAAGTTTCTACTACATCAAATCCATTCAAAGTCGAACCTATGAGAAGAAAAACTTGAACATGGAATCTGCCCTCTTACCAGAAAAAGAGTAGCTTTTCTCACAAGGATATCCTGAGTCCTCTCTGCCATGTGTTTCTTTCTAAACTTACTTTTTCTCCTGGACACATTTTTTTTTGTACCATTGCTAAGGAAAATTTTGTAAAACCAAAATGGGCAAAGGAATAATGAACATCCATCCCTTCAACAGAATGCTGGATCTATGTGTTTGCTTGTACTCTAACTCTGGCAATTTTGCAGCTCTGTGAAGTGAAGAAAACCCAGAGTAATTTTTCTGTTTCATAGAATTACAAATAGATTTTGATGAATTTGATTGTCATCCTGTTATTCCGAATGTCACATTTTATTGTCCTCCAGCATAGTATAAGATTTGTATCTGTTAACAAATTTATTTCAATATCCCTGGTTAACTATGTTGTCTTTAGTTTATCCTTTGAATCAGTTAATACAGATTACTGTTTATTATTTAAGATGTTAGTAAGTCAAATGAGCCTGTATTATATAAAATCTTTGGCCCCTGTCTAGTCAATATCTGCATGAGGATCATGATTTACTATTTGCAAATAATATTTTAGTGTACTATTCACCTTTTTTCATATAAATCATCAACTTCAGTATCAGTGTCTCTTTTCCTCAACCCCAGACTCAATGAGTGGCTAAGGTTAATCAAAGATGAATGTACAGCTGTGTGATCGCTGCACTACCCATTATTTGTTTACAACACTTTGTAAATTCTAGCCTTCATCTTCTCTCTCTCATTATGTCTATCTCCTGAACTTTAAATTTTCCCTGAATAATCTAAATTTCTAACTCAAAGCATCACATTGTAAACCCCCAGAGAACACAAAATCAGTTAAAGTTTTTTCAACATCTAAATTTCTTGCAACTACTGGAGTGATCAATTTAACATGCAAATCAGATTAGACTGCTCTGCTTCAAGTACACCATTGTTCCCTCTCTGCTCCAGGATAAGTAGGTTCCTAAGCATGGATTACAGAGCTTTCCCTGGTCTGCTTTTTTGCTTCCCTCTAGAGCTTTTCTCTTCTGAGACCAACAACACTGAATCATTTTCATTTTCATGAAAATTTTCATTTTCTCGAGAACAAACAAAGCCCTAAATTGCCCTCAGTATGACTTTTACCATGCTCTAATTCAAATAGCTGTTTTATTTGCCTCGGTCCCTGGAAATCTTCTATAAATGTCAGAAATGAGGAACTGCATCCATATTTGTATTTGTTTTCTGTGTAAGAAATTAACACAAATGTGCCAGTTTAAGACCACATACAAGTATTATGCCACAGTTGCTGTGGGTCAAGAGTCCAGGTGTAGCTTAATAGGATTCTGAGTCTCACAGGCTGCCATCAGGTTATCTGTTACTTGATTAGGAAAGGAAGGGCCTGCTCCCAAGTTCCTTCAGTTTTTAACAGAATATATTTCCTTGAGTAGTAGGATTCACACTGCCTTGCTTCTTCCAAGCCAGCAAAGGAGAGAGAACCTCTGATAGTCGGCTCACATGACACAATGTCATATACTGTTAAGTATTATGACCATAGGAGCAAAAACCCATCACCATGTTCTACTGGTGAGAAGCAAGTCTTTAAAGGGGATTATTTTTATAGGCAAGTTTTTAATTGAAGATTGTATGAGGAAGGGTAATGGGAGGAGGATGGAAGAGTAACTTGGATTTTAGTTTTGTTTCTAGATATTTTCCTTCTATACTCCTCATCCCCAGGGGGTGTTATTCAGCATGTAGCTAACAGGAAGTTTCTCTGGTTCTAAGTGAGGTGTGTGTGGCAGCTGATTAGCATCATCCGCTGCACCACCCACTCACTTTTTCTTCTCTACCCTGTCACATGAGGAGTTTGGTTTGGGTAGGAGGAGGTCTAGCTATACACTTCTTCATTCACCTCACTCATTTGCCAGTCTGTGGGGGTGCTAAATTGAATTCAAGGATATTATTATGGCCCTCTTACATTTCAGAACCTGGCTGTTTCAAAGAAAATGTTTTTTGATGAATTTCCTGAGGTTATGCAAACCACTTTTGGACATCTGAGGAAGTATAATTTCTACTCTCAGCTACCTGCTTCAGTGTATCTGAACTAAGAAGCCCTTCTTCATGGATTATTGAATTCAATTATTAGAGCAAGGTAGGGATGCTTTTGCTCTACTTTTAACTAGAAGTAATGTGAAAGATTTTTCTAAACAGTCTTCTCCAAAATCTCACATAGCCTTTTCAAGTTCTGATCATGACCCATTAGCCATATCTCCTTCTACTCCCCCAAATAAAGGCTAGACCCAAACATACAGAATTTATTTTAATTTATATATTTATATTCTACATCAAGTTTAAGAGATATTTAAATATAAAACTGCTTGCAGATTCTAAATGTGTGACGCTCTTTCTGTTTTCTGACCCAGGCACACACTGCTGCCTACTGCATATTTCTCCTGCCTTCTCCTGCATATTTCTTCAGGCCTCAGCTCAAGCTTCAACGTCTCTGAAAATCCTTTCATTAGAGCCCTTCAACTTGGGTTAATCTACCTTAAAAATATGTTCTTTCAAAGTAACTATCAGTTTATATATTTGTCTACCTTAACAGATAGTGAAGAAGGTAATTTCTTCTTGAAGAAGGTAATTTGTTCAGTGTGATTTGTTATCAACAATGTCTGAAATAGTGCCTGACCATAAAATGTTTTTTAAGTTACTGTCTTCCATAAAGGCTTACAAAACATTTCACAGTGCAAAGGCCAATTTTTATGGAATGCTTTAGAAACCTCACTCCAGATGGAAACAGATTACTATTGGATTATTCAAATTAGTAACTCATTCAAAAAGAGCTATCATTCAGCCTATAATACATACTTCATTCATAAGGATATTGTGGAATTTTGCTAAATAATTTGATGGGTAAAAATAAAAACACATTTACCTAAATCATCTCCTGCATTATTACCTATCAGTAAAGAGATTAATTTATCTGGAATTGTTTTTCACATTGTACCCATGTTGTGTCCAATGTAAATGTGCTAATGATGGCTTGTTCTGCCCAAGACCACTTTCTGAAGCCTTTTTCTGGTAAGGGTTACATTTTTTTTTTTTTTATAGTAACATCTCCCTACCTGAACCATGTTATTCCAGTGGTGATGGCCAGTAACATGATTCTACCCTCACCCTCCTTGTCCTAGGGTGGGCCCATGGGCCCATGTCACAGCACAGAGCATCACTAACCTGCACTCAAGTGACTCAGCAGGATGGGTCACCAGCCTCCCCAGGATTCTCTGGTACCAACTGTGTGAGATGCAACTGTTCTTCTGGATCATGATTTGAAACATGTGGAGAAGCCCAAGAAGATGAAGCTTACACACAGAAAGAAAAGGTGAACAATAGCCAGAGTAGTACTTCTGTTCTCACTTCTGGCCTCCAAAATTCAGGCCCTTGTCTTCTTTTCTTTCCTTCTATGAACCCACTATGCTGTTTATTAAAAAGTCCCATTGTTTTTTTTTTTTTTTTTGCTTTGGCTAAAACATGTTAGATTTCCATCACCAGCAATTAGGATATTTAATCTATCTTCCTGAAAGACTTTTGAAGAAACAGCAATGGAATGATTTCTCAGATGTATCTTCTTTAGTCTGCCAACATCTTCTTCCTTTCAGCTCTATGGAGACAGTTCCTAGCAAACCTATGTCCTCCTCCCGTCCATGGCAAAGATTCACATAGTTTAATAGTTTAAGGAATACAGACCAAGATCAAAATATGTACAATAGCTTCAAAACTGAATAGACAGTAGAATAATCAGGCATAACTTTCCTATCTTCATGAATGAATACGTGACCAGTGTAACTCCACATTATGTAAGACCACAATAATGGGAAGTTTTACTCCATGTATGTATGGTATGACAAAGTACATTCTACTGTAATGTATAACTAAGAATAACAAATTAAAAAATTTTATATTAAAAAAAATGAATAGATGTGCATTCCCAAACAATGAAAAAAAAATCTTCACACACAAACAAAAATAAAGTTGAGGATAAAGATTTATATTATAGGGTCTTTACTTTACAAAAGTGTGTAACAATTGGTTCCTTTGAATGGTGATTTTCTGTTAGGATATTTAAAGTGAAATTTGGCTAATTCAAACTTTTCAGTAATAGCTTACACATATTAAAAAACAAAGAATAATATACATGAATTGCTAGATAAGAGCATCTGCCTTTTCTCATATTATGCACAGGTTAAACAATGTTCTACAGATTCTCAACTCTCTCAGCATGCTCATGAAGCTAGTATTAAAACAAAAGCAGAGATGTCACAAGGATATATTTATTTAAGCCATAAAACATTTCATGGCCAAACAAATATTTCAGTAAAAAGTACTATAATATTTCTAAAGTTTTACCACTTACATAAAAATGTAATCTTTCAGAACTTATAAAGTCTAAGTAGGCAGGAAAATTGAATACCCCGTCACCCCATTTCAAAATGCAATCTTATTTATAATTCACCTATTTACATACTTTTTTCTTTCTCATTATCAATGACAAAGTTCTTCTAAGATTTATGTATATAGTGGTTTTTTTTATGTATGTTTAACAGTATATAAATAAGTAGAAAGAGAAGTACATCCATTCATCAAATGAAAATGGAAGTTAAAGATAATTCAGAAATAACTCCATTAAAAAGATTAAACTATATTTCTATGAATATATAAAAAATATTTCTCAGCACTAAATGGATGAATAACAATAAAAATTAATTACAAGTTTGAAAATACAATTCAAAAAATAATATTAACACAACTCTTTGATATTCTTTGAAGATTGAAGTCAATTTCATTTTAAAAACATTACCAATAAAACTGTCTTATCTCATTGTTTCATTATAACATTAAAATGGGCGTGTAGACTCGGGAACTAACTTAAAGTCGATTTAAATGCTACACAAGTGGGCAACAATTTGATCAGTATTTCCAAACTATTATAATATGCAAACCATTTGGGCAAATTTTTTGAAAGTTATAGGTGCTTTATGTGGTACTCCATTTTTTTTTTTTTTTTTTTTTTTTTTTTTTTTACAAAAAGCAGTTATCTGGTAGTTCAAATTTTAAAGATGTTTTTGATAAAGACATAAATCCATCAACAACCAAGTGGAGAGCAAATAGTATACAAAATTAATTATTTTAATTAAGTTAGTGTTAAGTACATACTAAATTATAATTCACATGTAGGTATTTCTTTCTTTCTTTCTTTTTTTTTTTTCTTGGAGGAGTGGGTACTGGAGATTGAACCCATGGGCACTCAACCACTGAGCCACATCCCCAGCCCTACTTTGTATTTTATTTAGAGACAGGGTCTTACTGAGTTGCTTAGCACCTTGCCATTGCTGAAGCTGGCTTTGAACTCCAAATCATCCTGTCTCAGCCTCTGGAGCAGCTGGGATTATAGGCATGCACCACCGTGCCCAGCTGGTATTTCTTTCTTTATTCCCTCATGCCTGACCTGATAAAGAACCAACTGCAAGCAGTGTATGCATTGGTTACAGAGCTGAATATCATAAGGACTCACAGGACTACAGTGTGTATTCCCAGAAGTCTTTTACAAAGGTAAAGAATATACTCCAGCATAGGAAACAAAGCCTGAGCAATTGGCTTTGAGACATCCAGGCATAACACTCCAGGGGACCCTTCTCCATTTTAGCGGCTGATCCTGGTTTCAGACTAGTGCAGGAATAAGTTTACAGTAAGATCTTCTCAATGATGTTGGTTCCCTTGCCTGACCAGGCTGTAAAACTAACCTAGATATAAAACTTCAATCTAAATCCCTAGACAGTGTAGACAAGCTAGCCCTGGTGCCTCCAGGGCAATTTTGAACAATGAACAGCACAATAAAAATCACTAGTATTTGTCATTCATATCTTATCTGAGTACCAGATTTTCAGGCATTTCCAGAGATAAGCATAGATTTGTTTTGGGCCAGCTCTAAAATGAGCCAATCTTATACAACTTAGATGATTATCACAATAGTCAGAGTTACTTTCTTTGGCATTTAATATCAGTATCTTCATTTGTACTTCTTGTGACGGAGGCTTGAATACCTTAAATTGTGAGCTTTGGGAAATTTTAAAGTGACTGTTCTATAAAGCAAGATATTAAGGATTCAAAATAATCATATAATAAAGTCAGAGGTAGCACCAAAAATATAATATTTGAATTTTTCTAAATCAATGTACATGTCCTCCCTTATAAAATAAAATAGTCAGTTGGGGAGATAAATTAGGTAATAAGTATCATGCTGAATGAACATGTAGAGATTAGCTGCTTATTGATGACTTCTGCCATTGCCTGTTAACTGCAGATAAACTAAATCTAACCACTTATCATTGATACATTCAAGTATTTCATTGTTACCAAATATGTTCCCATTTCAGCTCTTTCTGCACTTGCCTTAGAATACGCTGCAGAGCTTGGTTATTCATAGGAGATACATACTAAAACAAATTATTCTATACATCCAGTACCCCAATTCTGCCTAACACATTTACATTTGTAGAAGTGCAAGTTCATGTTTTAACACAAAGAAGACACTGAGAATCACAATAAGGCATTCCACCACTGGGCAACATAGGGAACTTTTAAAAATGCCAGTGGTCAAGCAGGCCACAGGCACTGCACTCTCCCAGAGACACCAGTCATATAATTACCATGTGAATGGAGTCCCTGGGAGCCATGCAAGCAACAGGCCTAGCAGGAGCCCCATTATTAAATTTCTGGGAATGGTGATAGGGTTTTTGTGCTTTTTCAAAAGATGATTCTAACACAGAGAGAGTTGAGAACTGCTGGTCTAAACCATTTTTTCCCCATAAACTAATTATATGCCTTTGAAACTCATGTTGAGATTGTTATTGTTTTCAATATCTGCCTGCTGAGTAGAAATCTTTCTTCTCCATTAACAACTTAAAGGATTTATCTTTTCTCAACATCTAACCATATCTCCCCTGTAATGCAAGAACATTTGCCTTTGTTTCTATATTTCCTTACCATGCTCTACCATCCCCAAAGTTTGAAGAAACAAGTTGAAACACACATTCTTTTTTGTAATTGTGATTTTAATTAGCTAATAATGAAACAGCCATAAAGTAGTAATTTTCATACTCCTAAAAACTGTTCAAGCTGTTTTTTCAGGGTATAAGTACAGAATTTTAGGACCTGACCTAAAATAACCTCTAGAACCTGGAGAAACTAAAAGTCTCCATCAAGCAGACCATGAAGAAAGAGAACATGCCTCAAGGACCTATGTTAGAAACAAAGAATGCTGACAGTAGTCTCCGAAAAGGCAAAAATAACAGAGGGACTCGAAATTCCCCAATTACAAGTTGTACATGGAGCATACTAGATGCAGACTATAGAAAGAATGCTGGTTACAACCAACCAGCCCTCTATTTCCCCTTACTACCTGCCAGTTGGGGAGTCAGTGGTTGCAAAATTCCTTCAATACCAACCAATCTGAGAGACAGATTTGAGTGTCTCTGGTATCCATGCAGGCCAACTACAAAAAAGCTCTTTCTTTCTGCAAAAACCAGTGCCATCGTATTGGCTTCCGTGAGCATCAGCCCATAAGCCTTTGCTTAGTAACAATAAAAATTATTTTGCAATTTTACAGACAAGAATGCAGTTTTTTTTAAGAGAGAGAGAGAGAGAGAGAGAGAGAGAGAGAGAGAGAGAATTTTTTTAATATTTATTTTCTAGTTTCGGCAGACACAACATCTTTGTTTGTATGTGGTGCTAAGGATCGAACCCGGGCCGCACGCATGCCAGGCAAGTGTGCTACCACTTGAGCCACATCCCCAGCCCAAGAATGCAGTTATTTTTAAAGACACTATACATTTCAACATTTCTATTTAGGAAAGAAACACGACTTATAATAAGAATTATCTTCTATAGACACCATTGTCATCTGCTTTAAAAGAAAGAAAAAATGGCCACATGTGAAGAGTTATAGAACATAATAATCCTATAAAATATCTCCCAAAGAAAAGCAGAGAGATGATGCAGCTCTGGAAGAAGGAAAGAAACTAGCCAAGCATTAAACTTCCAGTAAACCCTTTCCTGATAAGGATGGGAACTGTAGGAAGGAGGTGAACACTGAATGTTAGGCTCTGGACTTTGACCTTCCTCCATTGCAAATTAGTCCAAAAAGGACACACAATAAATACAGAACAATGGGCTCTAAAGGAAGGAGGTGAATACTGAAACTCTGGGAGACAGTAAATGAAAAACAACGAAGTCCCATCTTCCCTCCCCCCCCATACAGATTGCAGAATCACATCGGTTACACATCCACGTTTTTACATACTGCCATACTAGTGTCTGATGTATTCTGCTGCCTTTCCTATCCTCTACTATCCCCCCCTCTGCTCCCCTCTCCTCCCATCTTCTCTCTCTACGGGAAAAAATGGGAGTTCATAACCCACTTAAATCAAATGTATGAAATATGATATGTCAAGAGCTATGTAATGTTTTGAACAACTAATAATTTAAAAAAAAAAAAGAAAAAAGAAAAACAACGAGCAAAATTTAAATACCCATCCCTCACAATCTGGGCTCCTATCTCTCCAAGTAACCATGAGTTTCAACCATTTACAACTGCCATCCTGAGTTAAAGTTTTAACATACTAGCCGCTGACTATCCGAATGGCACACCCACAAGTTCCAATGAAGAAACCACACTAATTGTATTCTATAAAACCAAATATCCCTCTGTAACTGAGGGCCATTTCTCCCATCCAGGAAATGAGCCCCACAATGCCTGAATCCACAAGTGAATAAACACCTTCCCTGAATCTGTTGAGATCTGCACCCGTCATTTTGCGCTTACAGCCTGAGTGGCCAAATTATTTGTTAGTGGTGAAGGGAAGTTCAAATGTTCTTTCTGGAGATTCAATATTTGAAACTGTTGCAACAAACTGGCAATAGACAAATTAACAGGAGAAAAGCCATAAGAAACTTATTTGATCATAGTTTTTCATGACACGGGAGTCTTCAGAGTGAAGACCCAGAGATCCAGGGTGAACGGCCCATATAAATGCTTAGGTTTGATGAAGCATAGACAGCCCTGAGGAACAGTAATTGTATAAAAAAGGTATGACATAGCTAATAGAAAGAGAAGGAGAGGTGAAACTCAGCAAGACCTGTCTATGTAAACTCTTGTCCCTGTAGATGTATCAATTCCTCCTGGCTATGGGGCAGGACCCTTTGACCTATAATTAAACAAAGTAAGTCAAATAATTTCTTCATGGCCAGTTCTTACATAGAAACATAGAGGGAAAGTTAGTGTAATACATCTAGGTTTTATGGCTGGCTTCAGGGAAACCGGATTCTCATTTCTGTTTATTGGTTATTTCCCCAGTTACTAATTGTATAATGTGAGTGATAGTTCACCAGTTAACAGAACCTCCACATTGGCTCCCTGACTGTGTAGCAAAACCTATTATGAAAGGAGGAGCCATATGGAAACCACTAACAATTCATTAACCTACCACAAGAATAAACAAAAGCTATAACCACATGACTTGGGGAATTATAGAGAATTGTGCCATCATAAAAACTTAAAAGTTGCAACTGTTATAACTTTTATTCTCTGTTAATTATCCAATTTAGCACATGCAGAACATGTGTAGCTATGTGAGAATGGCAGCAAATTATCATATGTGAAATTAGGTGGTGACTCCATTTGCCAATGTAGTCTTCTTACTTCTGCAAATTAACATATTGCCAGGCAACTGACATGCAGTTACTAACCTACAGAGAGCACATTTCTGCTTTTGAATAAACATTGAATAACAAAATAACAAAAGGATTGCATTCACCTGCCGGAGGTGTGTTTTACACACACATTCACACATCCACATGTGATGTGGTTCATATTCATAATGGTACTCACCATCTGATCCTCAGAGCCATGGGTGAGACAGATCCAAAGGACTTCAAAAGTTTTCCTTTCCATGTGACCATATACTCTACTAAGTCAAATTTGTTCATGTGACTGGCTTCATGAAGAGATTTTAATTGTGATCCCTGAAAAATATCTGATCAGAGCCAGGAATATAATAGGTGAAAGTCAAGTGCTCTTCTTATACAATTTTGCCTAATGATAAAGCTAAAGGGAAGACAATAAAAATTTTAAAAGAGATGACATCAAGCAAGGATCCTGACCAACCAATCTCCTTGCTAAAGTTCAGGGGAGTATTAGAAGGAGTAGAAGAGAGAAATTAATTCCAGCTAGACTCCGAACCTGTTGCAGAAACAAGCTGTGAAAGCCTGCATTTCCAGTTTATTTTATATTTGTCACATAATATTATGTAGTTTGGGTTTTTATTACAGAGTGAGCTTTACTATACTGGTTATAATTGAATAACGTTCTGTTTCTCACAGATAACTCTAAATTTTTCTTCCTCAATCTCAAAAGTCATTTATATTTTAATCTTATTCTCCAAGCCATTTAACAACTTTGTATCTACACTTTCATGACAGTCTTCAGATGAATGAGCTTATAAGCACATAAAACACCTTCAATCTATCTTCCTTGAACATATTATAGGCAATAGAGCCAATGAAAATTCACAAATAACATATGATAAGGTACTTTTAAAACATCGGAGATCCTTAGAGATGATGCTTGAAAATATATCTCTGTCTGAAATTTCTATTGATTAATAAAGTTTTAGGTAGGAATAATGTCATAAATATGAACAAAAAGTTTCAGCTTCATTATTCATATTGGCCTTCTCAGGGGCACTCATGCAAAGTTAGTAAATTAAACAAATAAAAAAAGCATGAAAGGTACTTGGGGATCTCTCCCACTCACTGGTAGATGAGAGTGAAAGTCAATCACATAAGGTTTTGTAAGCTACAGTAAAGAGTTGAAATTACAGCTCCTGAAGATATAGAACCATAGAAATATAGATGAGTTACCTTGATTAGACTTTTAGTTTGGAAGTAGCTCTTTAGCAATAGCATGAAAAACAGAGGGAAGGAAAGCTAGAGGTGGGAAGAAAAATGTGAAATCTACTACCTGAGTAAAAAAAAGGTTTGGGGTCTAAATCATGGCTGGAGAAATGGGGATACCAAAAAACAGCCACAAGTTTGCTACATGACATATCTACTGTAGGCTGTGTTATTATTTTAAGTGTATTATTCCTAAATGTCAAGATGCTGCCCTTTTAAAAATTCTGAATAGAGTTAATAAACTGTATGCAACTTAACAAGAGCATTAGTAGTTTCAACCATCCCCAAATGCTCTATTTACTATCTTTAAGACTCAGCTACCTAGAACCCTCATTAATGTAAAACTAGTTGGTAATAAGGAAAAACAAAAAACAAATAGTTTTTTTAAAGATCTCTGAGAGATCAAATCAAATGTCATAAAGTTTATTCAGTGTTAAAGTTTGAATGAGTGATCACTACGAGCCCATGTTTAAAAGATTTTGGCAATTTTTACAAGTAGACTAAATACGTTTTGCATTATGAGATAGACGTGAGAATTAGGAGGATGGAAATGGAATGTTACATGTTGGATAACTGACCCCACACAAAGGTCCATGTTTATAAGCGTGGTCTCTAGATCATAGCACTATTAGGAGGTTACAGAACTTTTAAGAGGTAGGGCTTAGTGGAAGGAAGTTAAGATATTGGAAGGAGGCCTTTGAATAGGGATCTTGGGACCCCAACACCTCCCTTCCCTCTCTGTTTGCTTCCTGGCCATCATGAGATGAACAGCCCTCCTCTGCCAAGCACTCGCACCATGATATCTGTTCCACTGTAGGCCCAATGCAACAGGAACAAGCAACCATGGACTAATACCTCTGAAGTCATGAACCAAAGTAAACCATTACTCCTTTTAAGTTGATTCTCTCAAGTATTTTGTCATAGTAAAAGTAACATCCTTAGCAAACTATCTATACTCAAAGGAAAAGTTTTTAGGTTTACTTTAGAGCTGGCTAATAACTTTTTACAGCCCTTTCTCTTCCCCAAGAACTTTGGCTACCTAGATTCCATGACCTATTAAAATAAGAAATTAGAATCCCCAAACTCTGATATTTACAGGGGAGGGTAAACAAAGTGAATGAATTATATAAGGCAGTAAGGTGGGTTAAAAGCTGAGACAAAATAGAGAACACAGGCTCTATCTACAGGGGACAGCCATTGAGATGGCTGTTCAGCAGCATCCAACCATAGCCACATTGAAATGAAAGCTAAGGGCCATCCAGTTTTTTAACTTTTCCAAAGAAGTTAGAAGTTTATTTTCAAAGGAAATGACTTAAATTTCAAACACACAACAAAATTGAATTATATCACCACCGGGTAATAACATATCTGAAAGCTGTGCATGTAAGACAAAGTAACAAACATTTCTATAATTACCTCATTTTAGGAAAAAGCATCTTAATCCTTTTAATAAGCCTGAGAATATCAATAAATTATGTCATTGCACAATAATTTATATTTATGACAAATATCTAATTAAATAAGATATTAATATTATCTGTTTAATGAGGCTGAGAATTGTGTAGTACATTTGATAAAGTTTCATATCCATTAGGATTAAAGTTTTAAAAATAAATGATTTAAACTATTTAAAACTCTTAGCTGTCTATAAGGATACTTACCCAAAACTTAATCAACAGAATTCTCCTGTGTGGACTTATATCATTAGTTGATATACAGTTTGTCATAGCTATATGTAAATTGTCAATTAATAGTACTGTAAAAATAAAGTGATCATATACTGTCATCTTACCTATTTATAAAATCATCATTCATGGGGCAGGGGTTATGGCTCAGCAGTAGGGCGCTTGCCTAGCACGTTTGAGGCCCTGGGTTTGATCTTCAGTAACACATAAAAATAAATAAACAAAATAAAATTGTGTCCAACTACAACTAAAAAATAAATATTAAAGAAAAAATCATCATTCATGGGACAACTCATAGAATATCAATAAAAACTACCTATAGTCTTGGAAAATTGTCCTAAGTGCCTACAGTAAATGAAAAAAAAATTCAATAAAATATAAATCTTGGGTAATAAATAGCAAAAGCCTATGCCATTTGAGACATGTTCTACTTCATTGCATCCTACCCCGTACCAGCTCAGTAGAAACCCTACCCTAAGAAGGTATGTCCACAAACGTAAGTTTTTCTATCTCCTAAGCTTCCTGTATACAGTAGGTTTATGGTTTCTGCCCAGGATAATCCAAGAGCATTTCTCACCCACCTCTGCACCTCATTCTTGCAGAAACTCTATTCCAGGCAAAAGCAGATGAGAGATATTGGGTTCTCTTTCTCTACTTAGCAGCCCTCTTGTAAAGAACTCCCATCCCAGGCAAGTAATACTGAGAACACTGGGGCCCTAATCACCCTCTGTTCCTGGTGAACAGAGTCCTTGTTCTTCACAACCTTGTTCTTCTGCCTCACTTCAGGCCCAGAGCTATGAAGTAGGAAGACCATGGGCTGAACCTCTGAGACCATGATCCAAAACAAACTTTTCCCCCCTCTGTGCTGTTCTTGTCAGTTCTTCTGGTCATAGCAATGAAAAAGATAACTAAAACCACTGGATTCACAGTGATCAAATTATAGAGAAATACATGATCCTAGTGCATAGTCAAAGATAATACACAGAACTAGCTGGTAATTAGTATTAACTAATAATTGAGTGTCATACCTAAGAATTAAAGCTCAACAGAGAAATATACAAAAGGAGAGACAAGAACCCTTTTATCACAGAGAGATTGTGCACCAGGTCCAAAACTGAGCCCCATGAAGGGCAACATCTAGGCTAGACACTGCAGGTAAAATATACTTCACAAAAACAGTCCAGACCAGTCTTCAAACAAATAAACAAGGAAATGCCTACAAACACAAACTCTATAAGGGTGATCAGTGGCCAGAGTTGCTACAATATATTATCTAAAGAGTCCAGTTTTCCATCAAAAATTTGGTAGGATATGCAAAGAACAGGAAAGTGTGGCAGATACATACAAAAATGTAGGCAACAGAAACTGCCTTGAAGGGGACCATATGGTAGATTCAGCAGATGAAGATTTCAAAGCCGCCACTATATGTATGTTTTAGAAACCATACTTAAACAAGCAGAAGAGTGTGTGGTGACACAGTCTCATCAAATTGAAAACATCAATAAGAAACATAAATTATTTTTTAGAGAACCAAATGGAAATTCGGGGGTTGAAAAGTACAAACACAAAAATTAAATATTCACTAGAAGGACCCAACAATAGATGTCAGCTGACAAAAGAAATAAATTAGAACCCTTGAGAGAGATCAATATGTGCTGTGTCATCTAATGGAGAGGAAAAAATGATGAAGAAAAATAAACAGCCTCAAAATGCAGGACACCATTCAGGGTATATATAATGGAGTGTCAGAAGGAAATGAGAGAAAGAACAGAGTACTATTTTTTTTTCAAAGAAAAAAATAGGTTTAAAATTCCAAAATGTGATGAAAAGCATTAGTTTTTATATACTCATGAAGCTCAAAGGAGTCCAATTAAGATACACACAAAGAGATTCATACCCAGAAATATCATAGCAAAATACTGAGTGCCAAAGACAAAAAGGAAATCAAAAGCAGCAAGAATAAAATGAAGGTACACACAAGAGGACCTCATTAAAATTATCAACTGACTTTCACCAGGAACAATGGAGACCAGAAGGTAGGAGAAACACATATTCCAAGTGCTGAAATAGCAAAAAATAACTGTCACCAAGAACCTCCTATTCTGCAAAACTATATTTCTAGAGTGATAGAAATATAAAGACATTCTCAGATGAAGCAACATGGAAGGAATTTCTTACCAATGGACCCATCTCACTATACATACTGAAAGAGGTTCTTCAGATTGAAAGTAAAAACCCCCAGTCACTTGAACTCACACTAAAAAATCTCAGAAGGCAACTCAAAGTGACTGTGTGATTTTAAGAGAGCATAAATATTTCCTCCCCTTGTTTTTCTTAACTGATTTGAAAACATTTATAACCACTACAGTTCAAAATTAAAAACAATGATAATACTAAATGCTGGTCAGGATGTGGCGCAATACAAACTCTTATTTATTGCAGGTGAAAAAGCAAACTGGTATATTTACCTTGTAAAACAGTTGGACAATATTTTATGTAACTAAATATAGTTACTGTCAATTTCTACACTTTTCTTTGGAAAAAATGGCTGACGACATCTCCAAGCAGCTTCTTGCTGAAAGAGGGTAAAGTTGGGGGGAATGACCCCAAATTTTTGTTTTCTATCAGGTGGGGTATGGCCAGTTAAGGACAGGGCATACATAGGGCAGATATCATGCTAAGACAAAAATAAACAAGATATCAAAGCATTCTTTTTTTTTTTTTTTGGTAAACAACTAGCATAAAACCAATTAATATTTCATTCAGTCTCTGAAAACAATGAAGAGAGTAACTCAAAATCATATCAGTCAAAAACAGATTCAGTTAATCTATGTAGGAAGTTAGGACAATTTGTAGGCCTATGACATCAGGCTCAAATTGACTCAGGACAAACTTACCATCATTATCATTAGGCAGTCCCACACAAGAACCCTTTCTTCATAGCCTCCAGCTTTGCTTATTTTGGTAGAGCTGACACAAGTGCACATCTTAAGTTACACTTAAAAAAAAAAAAAATTTTCTTTCCTTTTAAATGTCTTGTGGGATGGTGCTTTGGCTATACTCTCCTGACAGGTGTTTAAGACCAAGTTGGTCAGAACAAACCTTGTTTTTAATCTACTGTTAAGTGTCACCTGAGGTTTCTCAGAGATCATTCTTGGGGACACACGTACAGCCTCTTGGCTAATTAATCTTTCTTCTACCAACAGTGCCATCTGCCCAGATGGATCAGGATCTTGTCCTCAGGGATATTTTCTTATCCACTGACCCTCCTCTTTGTAGAATGTGCACTGATTGTCTTCCTATTCTCTGGGGTCTTCTCAATCTCCCTGATCTACAGACTGGGTGATTTACTGAAGTTGCAGGGCCCTTAGAGGTGTCCAGTCATTCTCTGGGCCCTGGATGTCTTAGAGGGTATAGGCCAAATATTGGCTGCTTTTTCCTTGGCCCTTTCACTTTTTTGATTTTGGTCTCCAAGTTCTTGGTTTTAATATTCAGCAGGCTAGTTTCACCAGTCTCAAAGTGGGAGTAACAGGTTATAACTTTAATATCTATAATTTTATAGTTAACCCTTCCATTTAGTTTGGGTCAATAAGTAAGCCTTATATCCTGTTTGTCCTGTAGGTGATTGCTTATTGTCTCAGATTAATTCAGGTTGTTCTATTAGAAGTAGTATTTCTGCAAAACACTAACAGGCAACACTTGAAAAGTTTTACAAGGAAAATACAAAATGAAAACTAGTATCTTTTTGGTGCCTATTTAGCCTCTACAAAGACCCCATATATTTATCAGTGCAGTTGAATAAAAATTTTACTTCTGAAAAGCTCTTTTACAAACCTAAATACATTTAACAATTTACCCAAACCCTTACTTAAGTTTTCTATTACATCATCTGTTTGCTTTGAGATCACAGGAATCTTTACAACAACAAAATCACAGGAATCTTTACAACAACAACAATCTTTACAACAACAAAATTCTTTTGAGCACAACTTTAAATAAGCTTAATACCAGCCTAATTCAGAGCCATCCTAACATGGAGAAGGATGAGAGGCAGAGCCTTAACTCAAGTGAGGCTGGCCTCTTGACAAATCTTACAGGTATTTTATTTCTGAAAATGATCTTTGCCTCTTTTTAAAATATCATTCTTCAAAGTTCTTATGTATTATTTCCTGAGTCTACCTGATAGTTCTCAGATGCATACATATTCCAAGTCATGTATATTTAGAGTGTCAATGATATTTTATAATCTAAAATACATTGTTTATTTAACTGTTTACAGAATAATTATTTAAAAGACCTTAAAACAGATATAAACCCTAATTCCTTTAAAACTTAATTTCCTTATTTGATAAAACCCAAGAGATACAAGAAAATTATCTTTTTTTAAGAGAGAGGGAGAGAGAGAGAGAATTTTAATATTTATTTTTTAGTATTCAGCAGACACAATATCTTCATTTGTATGTGGTGCTGAGGATCGAACCCGGGGCCGCACACATGCCAGGCGAGCATGCTACCGCTTGAGCCACATCCCCAGCCCCCAAGAAAATTATCTTGATAGATAAGAGCAGATCAACGATTCAGACTTTGCTTCATATCAGTACATTAAAATTTGAACAACTTTGTGTTAATTGTAGCCAATTTAATCACATACCCAAACTCTCCCACAAACCTTCTGTTACTTAATGAAACATTCTACAACTTGTTTACATCCTCAGTTTTGTCCTCTCTTTCATCTTGGACTTTAGTACAAGAATATTACTTTATCAGAAAAAATACTTTCCCATCCAGAATCATCTATTTTCCATACTAAAATATATTTCCATACCTATAACATTCTTTAATCTTTTCTAGTTTTGAACCCTTTCTTAAATTCATATTCTGAAACAATCCTTATGAATGTTTTCTGTGCATTTAATTTACGAAAAAAAAATTTCTTCCCAGGAGAGGATTGGACAATTCAGTATACACAAAAACTGTGTCTTAATCTCCCCCCGACCCCAGGTTTTATTCAAGGGTTTGGAGCACAGGATATCTTTGAGCCTGACCTGTCTCACTTTTCATTATCACAATGCCATCAATTTTAAATGATTTCCCTACTGTCAATTTTACCCAGAGCCTCCTTTTGGGGCTTTTTTCTTATACCAGGCATATTGACATGCAACAGAAGAGACCCTTTCCATCCTTTTCTTTAGGATTCCTGGAATATCCCTTTTCAGAGGCTGCCAACAAAACACTAAGGTTGGCCTTAGTTTCTGTCTTTTTCTTTTCTGGTGCAGTTGTTTACACTCCCAGTCTCTCCATGCTTTTAGTTTGATGGGATACTGTTATAGCAAGAATTGCTTTGCCCTAGTTAATACCCTGACCAAATGGGATGACCTGAGAGATCTTAAAAGGGGAGACTATTCTTGTCCCTAGGTCATACACTAACCGCACTAGAGCCTACGGCCACATCCTTTGTGACCTGCACCCTCCACCCGCCATGGGCAAAAGGGGCTGCAAGTCAGGGGAGAAGCCAGATTCTCTTTGCCCATTTTTCTACAACCCAGGCAGCTTTTCTGGGATTTTTTTTTTTTTTCCGTCTTAGCGCTGGTCCCTTGATCCACAGTGAGATGATATGTGGCTGCCAGGGGCCAGGCTGAGAAACAATGCTGGGAGTGCCAGCACTGGATTTAAAAGATTTAAATCTTTTCAAACCCTTTTTTCTGGTGTCCTGATATCCTTGCACACCAGAGGGCGTGTGTCTTGGCAACTTAAATTTAGTTCCTAACTGTTGAGACCCCTTATTATGCAACTGCATAAATGCCTATACATACAGAATCTCTTCCATATACTTTACCCCTGAGAGACCAACTTCAATTGTATAATAATCCAGAAAAACCATTCAAAGGCCGGATTGTGTTGCAGTAAAACATCTTTATCTTAGACAAGCTTATACCTCTAGGTGGCCCATTCAGCCAAGACCTTTCATCTGAAGAGACTGCCAGTAAGATCAACACAGCATGGCCTGTGACTTAAAGGAGCAGTAGCAGATACCAAAAAACAAAAACAAACAAACAAAAAACCAACACAGACAACCAGAGAGGATCCCTGAAACCATGGCTAACAGCAGGAACATTTAAAACAGACAGACCTGCACATATAAATTTCTTCCACTTATTTGACTGCTGACAGACCAAATCTAACTGCAAGATTGTAGAATAATTCAGAAAGCTAGTCAAAAGCTAGATTGTTACAGTAAAACATTATCTTAGATAGGCTTATGCCTATAGGCGGCCCTTTCTCCAACCACTTTACCTCTGACAGACCAACTCCAATTGCCGGATTGTATTAAAAAAAAAAAAAAAAAAAAAAAAAAAACCACAGAACATACAACCAGAGAGAAGCCCCAAAACCAACAGATGCGAACCTTTAAAACAGACCAGCCTAGATATTTTCCAAGAGGCTACCTACAGGATCAATGCAGTATTAGCCATGTCTTAAAAGGGTGGTAACAGATATAAACAGAAACACAGACAACCAGAGAGAATTCCTGAACCCAAGACCAACAATAGATGAGAACCTAGAATAGACCAAAAGGGAGCAAATATCCCTAGGTTCTTGAGTCTTGCTTTACCATGACTTCTAACTAGGGGTGCCACAGATGTCCCCACAAAGAGGGATCAGATGTTCCTACAAAGGGGAAATAGATATGTGGAATCAAAGGTATCAGCATGCACATGTGGACTTACCAGATGACCAAGGATGCCTTAGCTGTACTGAGTCCATTTCCTTTTTCTCAAAATAGACCATGATGGAGCAACCTGTACATCCAGGGAGAGAAGTGGAGGAGTTCCCCAAAGCAAAAGGAACTGTGGCAGCTGCTGGGATGGTCTCTCAGTCCCTCCCCTTACTCACAGAAACTGCTATTCTGGTTCAATATGAGGAAAACTTAGCAGTCAACTCTCAACAAATTCTCTAACCACCTTGCATCCTCAACATAGAAGTGGGATCACTTCTATGCTGAGGAGAATCAGGCCTCCCTAAGAAAGCTGGAGTGGGGGCTGCTCTCAGGTCCCACCCGGGTTGTCAAATTTGTTATCAAAATTTTGGCCCTTGGCCCTGATTCCAATCCAGTAAGGAAGACATGGTTTTGAGAAAAAGAAAAAAGAAAGTTTATTGCTTTGGTAGCAAAGGAGAAATGCAAGGAGATCTTGTCTCAGAGGCTGTGATTCTCTTAGGTAATTAAATATATTCTTACCATATGGTCAAACTATCAAGTTACTTGGCATTTACTCAAATTACATAAAAACTGAGGTACATACAAAACCCTGCACACTGATGTTTATAGAAGTTTATTCATAATTTTCAATACTTGGAAGCAACCAAGATATTATTTAGTAGATTAATGAATAAATAAACTGCAATATGTCCAAACAATGGAATATTATTCATTTCTAAAAAGAAATGAGCTATTAAACCATGAAAAATATGTAGGAAACTTAATGCATTTTACTAAATAAAAGAAGCCAGTCTGAAATATCTACAGACCATATGATTCTTCCTCTTGCTTCTCTTAACTGGTTTTGAAAGTTAAGTTATAAGCATACATTCTATTTTCCTATTGATAGAGATGAACTATCTCAACTCCAATCTAAAGCCTATCTCTCTGTTTCTATACTCATTCTACTTTTTCCTAGGCAAGGATATGGCTCAAGTAATTCTTTCTTTTTATCCTAAAAACTGATTTAAATAATTTAAAATAATTCTGGAAAAGGCAATTAAAAAGAGAGAGAGTTTTACTAAGCTTTTTCACTGCTGTGACAAAAAGACCTGACAAGAACAATTAGAGGAGAAAAAGTTTATTTGGGGGCTCATGGTTATAGAAGTTCTCAGTCCCTAGATAGCTGATTCCATAGCTCTGGGCACAATATGAGGCAGAACATAATGGTGGAAGACTGTGGTGAAAGTGGCTCAGGACATGGCACCAGAAATGAGAGAGAGAAAGAGAGAGAGAGAGAGAGAGAGAGAGAGAGAGAGAGCTCTCCTTTACAGGGACAAAATGTAAACCTCAAAGACATGCCTACCTCCTCTAACCATACCCTACTTGCCTACAGTAATCTCCCAGTTAATCCTTACCAGGGGGATTAATTCATTAATTAGATTAAGACTCCCATTTCACCTCTAAAATTTCTTGCATTATCTCACACATGTACTTTGTGGGATAGCTCATATCTAAACCATAACAGATAGTAGAAGAATCAGTGGTTATGTGTTAGAGAAGAAGGAGGATGGACTGAAGGATCACAGAGGACTTCTAAAGCAGTAAAAGTATTTTGTATGATACTATAATAATGGACACATTATTGTCAGAACCCACAGAATGCTGAATACCAAGAGTGAACCTAAATGTAAACTATGGACTTTGATAATGATGTGTCATGTAGATCCATTGAGTATAACAAATAGACAGTCTGCTGCAGGGTGTTGATGGCAGGGGCAGCTATGCATGTGTGGGTGTGAAGACTGAGAAACCTCTATGCTTTCTATCAGTTTTGCTGTCAACCTGAAACTTCTAAAAAAAAAAACTATTTAAAAAAGCACAATTACATAAGATGTGTATGTAATTATATTGCGGAACCTATAATATATAGAAATAAAATACATTTCACAGCAATAGCACAAATGAATTAGATAAAGACAAAGCTCTGTCCAGCTAAGACAATGATTCTAGATGATGAAGTTTCAATCAATAGAAGAAATATTGCCAGTTTGGACTGACAGGGACAGACAGGATAAAATGTCAAAACACTCTCAGACTTCTGGAATTCTATAGGCAGGAACCAAGTCAACAGAGATCTTCAGCTGCAAAGATGCATTACAGTTCAAGAAACGGGGAGAATGATGTCAAAGGTGATTCAGATGCAGGTAGAGTTGCAGCTTCCACAAGGGCACCGACTTGGAGGGCAGGGCCACCTCCTCCTTAGTTACAGAGGGTGGGTATTATGAATATGAAATGTTGACTTCTTACTTTCACAAAGGAGGAATGGCAACAGAGGAGAAAGCAGAGGAAAGCTTTACAAATCCCAGTCACCATACCTAGACCCACCTTTTTATAAAGGGATCATGCATACATTCTACCTTCCTTTTAATATAGAGGAACTCTTCTTGACTCTACACTAAAGCCAATTCCTTCATTCTCTACTAACTCTCCTCTCTTTCCTAGGCAGTCACGTGACTCCAACAATTCTTCCCTTTTTATCCTATATCATCATTTTTCTCTTTGTATCAGATTATTTCTATTAATTCTGTTAGCATCTAATATGCAGTTATTTATGCTGGTTTATCAGCAAGTATTATGAGAATCCAAATGTCATTAGAATTTACATTTTTAAGAGGTTTTTAAATATGTATAAGGAAGAAAGATATATGGAAGAGGAAAAAATCCAAGCCCATTAGAAGTAATTTCAAGATAATATTAACATTATCATCCCTTGGACACTTACTTCATCACTTACTTGTATAATAAATATCTACCTGCACATAGGTAGAAAATTTAGCTCTGTAAAACAAATCCAACAAAAAAGTATTAAATCTCACCATCTATTAAATATCATAAGAAAACAGACGATTTACAGTTAAAACCTAAAAAGCTTCAGTAGTAAAAAAATAAGAAATATTTTAAAACTAAATCTCACAGAAAAACAAATGCAAGCCTCTAAACTCAACTGAGTTGCCATGGCCAGATGGCTCCATTGTGCCACCGGCAGCTCACATGTATTTTTAGTGTCATACTCCAATCAGTTTTGAACTGTCATCATGACAGACCCTAAACATATCTATTTATATTATCTCATTAATGAATCCTTCAATCAAAAATATTTATTAAGTGACTACTACGTTCTCACCATGGTTCACATAAGAATAAACAAGATAAAAGTCTCTGACTGATCAGGGTACAAGAAAAATGGCTAGAGAGCTGGGCATGGTGTCTCATACCTGTAATTCCAACAGCTTGGGAGTCTAAGAAGAGGATCTCAAATACAAAGCCAGCCTCAGCAATACAGCAAGGCCTAAGCAACTTAGTGAGAACCTATCTCAAATTAAAAAAAAAAAAAAAAATTTTAAAGGCTGGGAATGTGCCTCAGTGGTTAAGTGCCCTGGGTTCAATCCCTGGTACGAAGAAACAAAACAAAACAAAACAAAAAACAAGGAAAGAAAGAGAAAAAGAAAAATGGCTGGAGCGAAATGTGAGATGAGTCATCATGTCCCTGTTTATAAAAAGTACCATTATCATGACAACTCCCACCAATGAGGGCTTATCACCCATGGCAACTCCCACTACAGGTTCAGTATTCTAATTAGGTGAAAATAAAACAACTGATGGAGGCAAAGTAGGCAGTATTCTAATTAGGTATCATAAAGCGACCAATGAGAAAAACTGAGGTGAGGTGGGATTTTCAATCAGGTCCCAATGGAGAAGGGAACTCCTCACAACTAAGCATATAAGACAGGAATCCCCAGGGCCTGGATTCTCTCTCCTTCTCCCTCTCACTCTTCTCTGCTTTACAAAGTGTACTCATTCTACTTTACAGAACGTTATTTTCACCTTCAATTAATCTATACTTTATCTGTCACTTCTGAATGTCTTGCTCAGTTCTTTGTTCAGAACATGAAGAGCCTGGATTCCAACTGGACATCCCACCAGTAACAAAACCAACCAATAATAAATAAGAAAAGCAGACACTTGATGCTATAGGACTGTGTATTTCACAGTGACTACATTATATTAGAACGTCAGGAAATTTTTCTTTGAGATGCTCTTTAAGCTAAGGGCTAAAACCTGAAACTCATCAAGGAGGAATTCCATATTATAGATAGAAAACTGAGGCTCAAATACATTACTGAACTTGACAATGTCACAGAGCCAATAATATAGAGTTAAATTTCTTGGGTATTATTGATAGTACATTAAATCTGAAGTCAGCATTATTTGCAGTGAAAAATTAATTTCTCCTTAAGGTAGGGATGAGCCTGATCTTTCATTCTTCTCAAGAAATAAGGTAATCAATATTACCCCTCTATCCCTCTGCCTATTATATATTGATTGTATAACATGTGTTTTAATAAATGATAGACAATATCACATTAAAACACACATCCGTGTATACAAGGTCTCTAAAGTAATCATGATATAAAGGTATTTTGACTTTATGGTGATGAAAAAGTATTACATGTTCATTAGAATCCAGACTTCAAATTTTGATCTTGTCCTGGGCTAGCCACAGGTGGTATAGTACTTTTCATGTTGCTGGGCACATAATGCAAGCCACAGCTGCTGGTTTCTACCCTGTCACATGGGTCAACAACAGATACTCTACAGTGTACTGTGTTGCTGAGCTATCCATGTTCAGTAGGTTAGGTGTATTTAAAAAATGCATTTGATTTACAATATTTTCAATTTAGATGGGTTAATCAGAACATAACCCATCATAAGTTGAGGTGCATTTGTATTTATAGACATGTTGCATACATAATGACTCGACTTCTACAATAAGGATTGTAAAAGTTCATGGTATGTATAAATTAGCTGGTGGGCAAGATAGAAGTGCATCTGATGAGCCCTAAAATCACAGATTCATATTTATGTTTGGGGAAGAGAAGAAGGCATGGCACCGAATATGCATTTTTTACACAAATACCCCAAGATGAGTTTGTTGCAATGACCAACCAACCACATCTTGAGAAACCTTCCCTTGCAAAACTCCAGGGTGCATCAGAATCACCTGGAGGACCTCTTAAAACAGATTGCTGGGCCCACACCAGAATTTTGGATCAGTAGCTCTGGGGTGGTGTTGAGTAATTGTGTTTCTAATAAGTTCTTAGACTATATTGACGCAACTAGTCCAGGAATCAATTACACTTTGAGACCCTCTTGTGTATTTAACAGAAAAGCTTCTCAAATAATTGTGAAATAGGTTACTGCTTTATGGAATTTTTTAATAATTTCCTCTAAAAATAATTGCAGCAAATGAAGACGCATAGTATGTCTTATAATTTGAAATAAAATAACCTTGTAATAGCATGGTTACCATTACAGCTATTGTGTTCATTGATCTTGATGGCTGGCGGGGCACAAAGGGGTAGGTGTACTGTAAGAGTAGTAATTAAATGCATAGCAAGACACTCTGATTACTATTATGTACACCTGTTGGGCACATAATTATTTGGCATCCTTGAAAATCCTGCTTCAGTTGATCTGTTTTCTCCCTTAAGAACTATAAAAACAAATAGAAAAAACACACCTACATGTCTCTTCTACCATGTGTCTTAAAACAGTTCAGCTCTAAATCAGGCTATTGATCTGTTGCAGGGAAGCAACTTCATTCTACAACTTTTGTTGATACAAACTACTTCTTATTTGTAAAACTGTTAAAGCAAGTCTGTACGATAAATAAAAGAAAGTTCTACATGGAACTATGTTTGACATGAAAAAAAAATCCATCTCCCTCAGATCACTCTTTTATTCTATATTCCTTCACCATTTTGTACTTTAATCTGTACTATACTATTATGCACATACTTTCCTTTACATTTTATCTTTTGGGGGGGGGTTTGTATGTATATTTCTACAAATAGATAAAAAAATTCTTCCAAAGCAGGAATCTCCTATCTCCTCACAGAATTATTTTATTACTAAAAGAAGTACTGAGGAAGAAAGAACCAAACAAAGCCATGTTCCAAGGACAATATTGAAAAATGCTTTCATTTTGGTGAACCACTTGCTGCATTTATCTTCTTTAGGAAGAATTAATATAGACTGTAAGATAAGATGCTAGGATGTTTGGAAGATCTACAAAGTGTAGGTAATTATTATTTGATGAAGTTACTGTTGATGAGACAGAGTTACAGCCTGCAAGGAAATGGAGCAAATGTTTAAAAAAAAAAAAATGCTGTGAAAGGCTGGACATAGTGGCATACAACTGTAATCCCAGCAACTCTGGAGGCTGAGGCAGGAGGATTACAAGTTCCAGGTCTGTCTCTCATCAACTTAGCGAGGGCCTAAACAATTTAATGAGAACTGGTATCAGAATAAAAAACAAAAGGGCTGGGGATGTGTCTTAATAGTAAGGCACTTATGAGTTCAATCCCGAGTACCAAAAAAAAAAAAAAAAAAAGCTATGAGGGAATGGAAAGAATGAGTAGGAACCCCTGTTTGAACTGCACCTCCAACAAAACTCTCTGACCCCATTCAACTCCTCCAGGTTTAAATATCCTGATGGCTGGCTCCTACCCCCAGACAAACCATATTTAGTGCCATCCCTTAGCCCTGGCCTTCCTCCTGGGAGGCTGATTCTCCTTGCTTAGGCCAACTACATAAACATTCTTCCCATCTTCCTCGTATTCAATTTCCCATCTTGTAAGATTTACAAAACACCCCAGTCTATTATAATCTCTTCCTTCCTTTCCATATGGATCTGACAGTGTAATTACAAACATACTGTTTTTTTAACAGTTTCTAGGGTACCTTCAGCCAGATTTTAGTTTTCTGAAAATGGATCTTCAGTGGCATCTTCTACAGAACACATTATAGCAGAGATGGTCAAACTTTCAGCACACCAACATTCCCAATATTCACCAGGACTACTGTTTCAGTTTGAAGATTTAAATTACCAGTCATTTGCAGATAACTAAAATTGGAGATGAGAAAATCAATATAAATTTTATTTTATTTATTGTAATGAGAATACTTAACGTGAGATCTACCCTCTTAACAAATACCGAAATGTATGACACAGTATCAGATGTGGGAAAGTTCAAGGACAATCTGAAAAGCCTGAGAGGGAGATTGCAGCAGCAGACCTAGAGACTGGGTTAGGCTCCCGTGAACTTTAGCAAATACTGAAACAGACCTCCCAGGTCAAACTCACTTGCCTTGGCTTGGGAGTAACCGAGGGACTGCAGTGGCGTCTGCTAGGAGATAAGCTATTCTATACTCAAATCTGCGGCTGGGTGGGGTCTCAATGGGAGCCCGCCTTGCTCTACCTGTCCAGCTGCTGGCGTCAAGAGCAGGAGGAGCTGCTTTGGCGGTGACAGACCTGTCCTGCTCCCAGGCGCCCAGATTCCCCGGGGAAGAAGGACGCAGGAGAGGGAGGGCCACAAGTGAGGCCAGCCCCAAACCCTTCAGGGATGTCCAGGGGTCCCACGGCCCCCATCACTGCAGTCGAGAAGGGAACTCTTTTTGTGCATTGTTTTCTGTGTCGCCCCCACCTCCATGCTATGATCCTCTTTCCAAAAATGAATGAGAAAGAGAGTCTACAGCTTGCTGTGCCTCTAGTTTTTTTGTAGCTTCAGTTGGCCTCCCCCTGGGTCTGGGCAAAGCACCCGTGTGCTAGAGACAGAGTTCCAGCCTGCAAAGAAATGGAGCAAATGTTTAAAAAAAAAAAAATGCTGTGAAAGGCTGGACATGGTGGCACACAATTGTAATCCCAGCAACTCTGGAGGCTGAGGCAGGAAGATTGCAAGTTCCAGGTCTGTCTCATCAACTTATCGAGGGCCTAAACAATTTAATGAGAACTGGTATCAGAATAAAAAAAAAAAAAAGGGCTGGGGATGTGTCTTAATGGTAACTTATAAGTTCAATCCCCAGTACCAAAAAAAAAAAAAAAAAAAGCCAGGAAGGAATGGAAAGAATGTCCCAGCCAAGGACAATCACCTCCAGTGCACAAAGGGTCTGGGCCTGGTGGGTGTCCTTGAGTCCTGGGCAGTGGAGGGAGCTGCCACCAGGGCCTAATGGAGAGTAGGGTCTAGGGTCATGTGCAACCATCTGTGCTCTGTGCTCCTGTCTCCAGCTGGAAGTGCTTTCACAACTTAGGGGTCTTTCCAACAGACAGTAACTGACTCCACTCAGCGAGCTGTTGCTGTCCACCTTGCTGTTCCGCATGGAAAACCATTTTCTGCTTCTCTCAGTTTCCCCCATAACCCTCCTCAATTTAGTCGTGTTGCCTTTGTGTGGTGAAAGCAGAGTGACAATACTCTGACACTAGGCTCAAGAGACAAGTTGTATAAACTCCAATCCCATTCTATAGACTTGAATCCAATTGTTGATTGATCATGAGATGCTGGAAAAATCATTTCTTTTCTCTGTGTCTCATTTTTCTCACCTACTTGGATAACAAGGGTACTGACCTTTTTTTCTATATTGTTTTTATGGGTGCATTGTAGCTGTGCACAAGGTTGGGATTTGGTCTTACATATTCATACATGCATACAATATAACAATATAATTAGGCCAATATCATTTTCCAGTACAATCCCCTCCTCTTAAAGATTTGGGGAGCTAGGATAAATTGCCTGGTGCATACATAGTATACATAGTGTACCTGGTACATAGTATACCACAGCTCTTCTCACAAAAACACAATGTATCACAACTGAAAGAAATTGAAAATACAATTTTTTTGTAATATTGCCAAATTGTCTGTAAGGGATGGATGTTGAGACTGGGCAACCTGGATTGCCATGTATTTTCGCATTTTATGAGATGTGGCTTTAGGTTATTTACTTCATCTTTCTGCATACCTCAACTATTTCATCTGTAAAATGAGGTGATAACAGATGTTAATAAGGACAAAATGAATTAACATTTTAAATTAATTTCGAATTTTTACTAACGTGTATAAACTTTTAGAAAATGTAATTTTTTTAACAAGGTAACTTAAATGACTCAAATTCTATGCAAATCCCTCAGAAACTTCACCTTCATACAAAAACATCTAGCCACAAAAGTGAGGCCTTTGTGATATGATTAGGGCAAAAGGACTCTCATGAATGAGATTTAAAAATCCCATTATAAACTAGGCCAAAGAGAGGAGAGACCTCTTACCTTTCTACCATGTGAGGACACAGTAAAAATAAAAAATTAAAAATAGCAGCCTGTGAGTCAGAAAACCACCCACACCATAAACAGAATCTCTTGGCACCATGATCTTGGACTTCCCAGCATCCAAAGCTGCATATTTCTAAATGCTTTCATAGTTTTCTTTCAACAAGCAGTTACACATTAAACATGATGGTACTGAAGTTTTCAGTAACTGCAATTAATAATTGTAGGGGAAAATACTGAATATCAAATTATGCCAGTTGAAAACTTAAGATGCTATTGCAGTGTTATTTTTTTCATGTTACTTGCACAATTTACATTTTATGTCTTTGAGAAATCTATTAGATGCATAAAGAACTTCTTCCTGAGCCTCATATTCACATAAAGTATTTTTATTTCTTTCTCAATTTTATTTCAGTCCATTGAAGTTTATATTTATTATGAAATGTTTCAGGCATATAAAAATATGAAAAAAATAGAACAAAGGATATCTGTGCCCAATATCCAACTTCAGGAAAAGAGTATTGCCATGAAGCCAAGGTGCCATCTTCCAAGATGGCCTCCTTGGACTCACAGGCATCCTAGGAGGAAAATATTACTTTGATTCTTTTGTTTACCAAAATCAAGCATTTGTTTGTACTTTGGGTGCATCTGTGTATGTCTTCTGCCATGTTCCGAATGCTTGTGCTCCTCCAAGATTCATGTTGAATGAAATCCTATCCCCCCAAGTGAAATCCTAATCCCCAAGTATTAGGAGGTGAATCCTTTGTGATATGATTAGGGGCTCTCATGAATGGGATTAGAAAATCCCATTATAAAGTAGGCCCAAGAAAGGAGAGACCCCTTACCCTTTTACAATGTGAGGATACAGAAAAAAAAAAAAGAAAGAAAAGCAGTGTGTGAGTCAGAAAATCACCCCACACCACAAACAGAATCTTCTGGCACCTTAACCTTGGACTTCCCAGTCTCCAAAGTTGCAAGGAATACATTTTGTTATTTCTAAGGCCCAGTCTGTGGTATTTAGTTACAGTAGCCCCAATGGACTCCCAAAGTGTTTTTGTAGATAGACAGACAGACAAATAGATTAGGGTGGGAGAGTATTACCAGGGATTGAATTCAGGGGCCCTCAACCAGTGGGCCACATCCCAGCCCTATTTTGTATTTTATTTAGAGACAGGGTCTTACTGAGTTGCTTAGTGTCTCGATGTTGCTGAGACTGGCTTTGAACTTGTCATCCTCCTGTCTTAGCCTCCCAAGTTGCTGGGATTACAGGCGTGCACCACCACACAGGACCCCAAGTATATATTTTTTATGTTTTACTTATTTTGTAATGGAATGGTTCTCTTTCACTCTTTTATGACTTGCTTTTCTTACCACATAATGAAATTTTTGAGATTCATCCATGTTGGCAAAAGAATCTATAGTTCATTCACTTTGACCACTACAGATTTTCTCAAATGAATATATAACACTTCATCTCTCCCTGATAGATGCCTCCACAATATTTGGTTTTTCATAAAGAAACACTGCCATGTAAACCTTTGTGTTTGTTTTCTTGGACATATTTGCAAAAATTCCCAAAGTATTTCTGTAAGAATTAAACTGATAGTTATAAATTTTGTTCATATTTTCTGAATTTGAAATATATGTTACTCAAATGGAGATTTTATTATATTTATTTTTTAAATGTTGCATGAGCATGTACTATTATATACCAGGCATCCTGCTCCACATGGGGGATGAGGCAGCTAACATAATAGGCTTGAACTCTCTAGAAGGGATATTAGAGAGGATTCATACATTGAGGAAGGTTTTTTGGTAGATGATACTTAAGATATTATTTAATTATTCAGTTTCCTGATTCTGAAAAGTAAGATGTGATTCTATTAACCAAAATGGTTTTAAAACCAAATTATTTTTTTTCCTTCCTTCAAAAGCACTTAAATATTTAAAATGTAGCCACAAAACGAGGCAATGATATGGGACTTAATGAGACAAAGTAATCCAGGGTATTAAGCTTTTTCTCCCTAACAAGAAAAGAATATGCGATTCAGACAGAAAGACCATGCAATAGGGAGTAAGAAAATAATTAGTCCAAGAAAAATAGGCCCCACTGAAGGATAAGTAGTAATAATTCGAACAGACGGAGCCATGTGGGTTGTACTAAAAGCTACTATAGGAAATGAAGAAGGAAACAAACTTGATTTTAAAGGGGGACTGAAAGGGAGTAATTGAAAAATAAATGCCTCAAACTTATGCCACAAATTCGATGCTATTACAAATAAATATTTTTTTTCCATAAACCCAAGAAATTATTTAAAAAGTAGATCTTCCCTGAAGTGAGAAATCTGAGAAATGACAGGAGTACAAAGGTAGACGCCAGGCAGCTACAGCTGGAACTCTTGGTTATTCAACACCTGGAGGCCAGAACAAGAAAGAGAGGAAGAAGTATCCCTTTTATTGAGGCTTCAAGACCTGATTCAGAAAAGGAAGTATAGAAGGGTGATTTTTTTCTCTTATTGCTTTATGTCCCTCCTGACCATTTTCTTCCACCTATTGTCTAAACCTATATTTATTGCACTTTCTCATGTGCCAACCAACCTGATATATGCTATTAGATAGAGAAGGGAAGAAGACTGAGCATATATTTGACCTACAGCTTACCTTCTAGTGTAGTAAGCAAATAGTCAAAGTAAATGCATAAGTAAATTGATTTAAGTGATAAGAATTATGAAGAGAATAAGCAGTGTGAAGGGAAAGTATGAGAGAAGGTACATATGCATAGAGGGAGGTCAGGGAAGGCCTCTCTGATTGACTGGGGTTGAGACAGCTGTGTGAGTAGAACAGTTGTACAGTATCTAAAGATATAGGTTATTTCAAGCTGAGATATAGGAATATGAGCAAATGTTTAGAGGGCAGGACAGGCTTGATGTGTTTGAAATATAGAAAGGACATCTCTGGGGAAGTCGGGAGAGAATTTTGTCTTCTAATATGGGTGATTCTGTAGGATATTTGCATGTAGGGTGGAATTAATCACCATGAAGCAATGAAGGGAATAAATAATGTGGACAACAGAGAGAAGCCTCTGAGAAAGAAAGGAAAGACAGGGTCCAGAGCACAAGCATATAGGAATTTGGTTGATTGGAATCAAGAGCCCCTTATTGTATTCTCATAAGAAGAAAAGCTGAGAAGATCTGTAAAATTTCCTGCACACCTATAGGTTTGCTATTGGGAATATGAGGGTGCTCCCCTCGGATGACTTCCTGTGTGTCTGAGTTTCAGAAGGCAGAACTAAGGGGGAAACCAGGGTTGTTGGTTTTTTTTATGTTTGTTTGTTTGTTTTGTTTTGTTTTGGTACCAGGGATTGAACTCAGGGACATTCAATCACTGAGCCACATCCCCAGCCCTATTTTCTATTTTATTTAGAGACAGGGTCTCACTGAGTTGCTAAGTGCCTCATCCTTGCTGGGGCTGGCTTTGAAATTGCAATCCTCCTGACTCATCCTCCCCAGCAGCTGGGATTACAGGCATGCATCATCGCGCCCATCTGAGACCAGGCTTTTGATGGTTCATCTATTTATCCTGGCTAGCAGAGTAGTAAGGCAGTGTTTGCCAAAGTCCCAATGTTCAATCACTATCTTTATGGGGTCAAAAGAAAGAGAACAGTGTACTCATTTTTCTGGTGCAAAACTCAGCAGTTCAATGGTGGGAATCTTCTGACAGTGGAATATTTATGATGTCAGTGATTGTGCAGTCCTGAAGCTGGGAGCTTCCTAATCAAATAAAGGGCAACTTATCCTGTGGAGGGCCACTCTGGCTTTAGGAGCCATTGCTGAAAATTCAATAGGCCATTTTCTTCCAGATTTTCCAATGATTCTTCAAGTCATTTGTTACCTAAGAAAAAACTTACCTTCTTAAATTACCAGTGGAATTTTCTTCTTGGCCAGTATATTCAGGACCCAAGTCCAGTCATTCACAAGCATAATACATTCATCTACAAGATGATAGAGTTGGGATAGAGATGAAGAAAGTTTTCAACAGAGGAATGTAAAGGACATAGTGGTCTGTGGATGGCACCAACAAGAAGGACTCAGGGCTGGTCCCATGATATGACATTAATCTCAACATTTATCTAGTTTAAAAGAAGAATTAGAAAAGGAAAATGGGGTACCTAACCTTCCTCCCTAAGATACTAAGTCTGTGAAAGAGAAAACTAACTTCAATTGAGAGGCATTAGAAAAAAAGCTCTCCTAAGGCAGGGGATCAAAGGAGTTTCAGAAAAGAGATGAAAATATAGGAGAGTTTGCTGATCTCAAACCCTACAGTTTAAGATAGTAGAGTGAAGAGCTTTCAAGGAGAAGGGCTGGGGATTTACTCTGAATAGGGAATGCAGAGAAACTCATGGAAATGAGAGTCTTGGGGAGAGTGCATGGCCTGGGTTCCTCTGGCCCTTCTAGGTGATACAGATAGATTGCACTGTGAGGCAGGAGGAGAATAGTCTTCACAAGGCTTTTAAATGAGGAAGGACAATCAGTCCAAGCTCTTCGTCCTGCAGTTTTGATGGTGCAGCTGAGGAAAATGAGAAGCAAGCATTCTTGGTCTGACATTTGAATTTTCCCAAGGTAATTAATGCTTTACCACCGTTGCTCCCTCTAACTCACTGAAGGAAGACTAGAGTCTCTTTAGTCCAGTTTACAAGATCAGCACAAGTGAAAGACAACTTTAGGGGAAGGGTGCTTTTTCATTCAAGAGGACTTTCGTTAATGTCATACTAAGAACTTCCAGAGACCAGGGGCCATGTTCTGTTCATCTACCTGTTCTTTCACTCCTTTGGCATCTACTACCAAAGCACAAATGCCTATTAGTTCTTTGATAGATGAATGAATAAACATATTAACAGAAACCCTCATCTTTGAAAGAAATCAGGTTGATTAGTATTAGGGAAATCTAAACTTTAGAAAAAGCAGGCTCCTCAGCCTGGCACAGTGGCACATACCTGTAATCCCAGGGACTCAGGAGGCTGAGGTAGGAAGATCACAGGTTTGAGGCCAGTCTAGGCAACCTAGTGAGAACATGTCTCAAAATGCAAAAATGAAAAGGATTGGGGTATTGATCAGTGGAAGAGCACCCCTGGGTTCAATCCCCTGTGCCAGAGAGGAAAACAAAATCAGGTTCCTCCCCAGTTCCTCAGTTCCTTTCTGCTCGAAAGTTAAAGAATTGGAAATCTGTAATAAACACTTACAGACAATTTAAAAACAAAAGAGAGCTGTGGTGTCCTAAAACAATGACCCATGACCATAAAGTCTCTATAGCTGAGCTTTAGACTCCAGTATTTTGTCTTATAAGAAAGGCTCCCATCTCTGCCTTCACCTGAGGAGGAAGACTGCTCTGTGACTGTGATACTAGTAGGAAAAATCTGAATTGTTCCAAGACACAGGAAGTCATTGTGCTTTATATAATTGCTGTCAAATAATGATTAATAACACATTTTCCTTCTAATGAAAGTGCTTGTCTCTATTTTGAAAAGTATAAAAGTGTGGCCTTCTATGAAAATGTGAACCACAAACACACAATCTGAAAATGGCATCACCTGCCCCACCACAGAACATCTGAGGACATCAGACTTTTTCTTTTTTTTTAAAGAGAGAGTGACAGAGAAGAGAGAGAGAGATAGAGAGAGAGAATTTTTAATATTTATTTTTTAGTTCTCGGGGACACAACATCTTTGTTGGTATGTGGTGCTGAGAATCGAACCCGGGCCGCACGCATGCCAGGCGAGCGCGCTACCGCTTGAGCCACATCCCCAGCCCAACAGCAGACTGTTGATTTACTGAGAATTCAGAAAGACAGGCAGAGTGATCTGACATTAATGAATAATAATAATAGTAAAAATCCCTACAGAAACCTGTGTTTCCGTGGTAACATGGTAGTTAGTGAAGTACTTTGCTAAGTAACTGCAAATTAAAAGCCTCACATTGTCTTGAGTGTGAGATTGTTACTGGGAAGTCACTCAGGAGATCTCTGTGATCAGAGCTAAAATCCTGAGTCTTAACTCTGACAATAAAGTAAAGAAGATTGTATTACTTTTTCTTCTCGTTTCTTTCATGGTTCATTAACATTTATAAATATAAGGGGATAATTACAAAATAATTGCATTGTTTTAAGGCTCATTCATGTGACCCAAAAATATAACAACATAGAAGGTAAGTTACATGGATACTATTCTTTTTTTCTATTTTAAATTATTAGAATAGTTTGGATAATTTTTAAAAAATAAGGAGCTAAAATCTGTTGTTTTCTAGGAAGAACAAGAAAACCTAACAGGAGAAATAACGAGTAAAATTTATAGTCTGTTTTGTAATGGATAAGACAACCAACAATAAAACTAAGGTCTTATCATTAAAGAATTAAATACCATTTTCAGTGAACAAAAATCATCCTGTAATTGGAATAAAGAGTATTTATCTGTGAAATATTGAAGTCATCTCTTGAATAATAATGAAGTCAATACAAGTATGCACAAAATGAGAGGTACTCAATTCCATCCAAACACATGATCTGAAAATGGCATCCAAGCTGTACCAGTTCCTTTATCATCAGTTTACACCTCCCAGTTTTGTCATGGGGAAAAGAACAAAAAGAACAAGGCTATTATGGTTTTGCATAGCAAAAACATAAAATTTGGCTGTGGAGTCTTTAATATTAGTATAAAATTTTCTAGTAAGCCTGTCATCTGACTCTTAGGGAACATAATTTTTTCAGTTACTACATACTATAAATTAGGACCCAAACATAATAATTCTGTAATGTCTGACAATAATTTCTAGAAAACTGATAAAATTAAAATAAGTTTTCTTTGATGGAAATAAAAACCATTTTATCTGACAGAGAAGACACCCAACATCTATCCTTACTTTTCTTGCAGACATTTACACCATTTTATATTTCCCTCTTTCTTTTTTCTTTTCTTTCACTGACCATATTTATATATATAGGCTTCTCTTATGCTCTTTTGAACTGACTAGTTCTTTCATTGTAAGTTAAATGAAACTAAAATGCTCTTATTAGGTATGAGAATTCTGTTTTAAAACATTTTTTAAGTTGCATTTTCAGCCATTCTGGGAAACCTACTGGAATCTGCTTGTTCCAGGAAAACCCACTAGAATGGCAGGCAGCCACTGAAGGAAGGGACAGAATGATAAACATGTCTTTGAGAACTGTCTTTGTGTCGTCTCAACTTTCCTCATTGGCAATCTTCATGTATGGAGCTTGGGGGTTTTCATTTTCATTTTGCAGCATAGCAGTTTTGACTCATTTTCAGACTTACATGTAGCCATTTACCTAAGACGTCTTTATCTTTCAAAAATAAAAAGCTGAAAAATCTAATTCTATAAGCCATGTTTGAACACTATTTAGAAATAGCAAGTTAAGTTGTACTTGGTTATTCTGGTTATTATCTGTCAGAGTAAGCGTCTGAATACTCTCTTTGTTTTGCTGCTGGATATTGGGGTATTTCTCACACATTCAGGTGAGAACTTAGAAGACTTGTTTGGCACCTAAGTCTTCGGGACACTGAGTAGGAGTTTGTGTGTAATGTCTTGGCTGTGGTCTGATGACGGAAGAAAGCTGTGAATGTCTTTGGAAGCTTGAAAAAGTGAAAAACAAGCCAGTTTGAAAAGGTGTTCCATAGCCTAGAGGTCTTAGAAGTCAGGAAATAGGAGACTGGCCAGAAGAAGGAATGGAAAGAAAATTTCCTCACTCCAAAAGAGCTAAAGGCATTTATAATTACATCACCCTGCTATATTTATTATAAAACTATGCATTGATTCTCTGATTCAAGGTAGCCAAGTTCCAGTCCTTCATTGCTCTTAGGCACCTGTGTTTGGACTTCATCAAATAACCAATTTCTTCTTATGAAAATATTTTCTTCCTAAGATCAGATGCTAAATTCAGAAAAAATAGAACTCTTGAAGTATTTTATATAACAGAAATAAAACCTGGCCCGTGGGTGAACCCCATGTGCCTACTTAGAGAACACCAAGTTTGGGTTGAACTTAGTGACAAATAGAAAGGGAAGAGATGGCTGGAGCTGAAGGAGCATATAATTGGATTCTTCTAAACAGAAAATCAAGCAAACCTTTGTTGCCTCAAGGCAGGCTTACAGCAAATAATCCTCTCTTAGTTAACACTCAGATGCACATAAGAATAACATACGGTTTGCTAAAGCCTATGCCATTGCTAAAACAAAGTGCTCTTACCAGAGAGGCAGCAGACCTGGGCACCATAATTATGGGGGTGACTAATACATATACTTCAATGAAAGAACACAAACCCACAAGAGGGATAAATGGAGCAGTACTAATGTGGCTCTGTGTTTTGGCTCTCAACTTAAAAGTTATGTTTACTTTTGAGAATTCATATTGGGATATTGTCTCTAGAAATTTCTTCTTTCAGTTCAACACTTGAATACTGTTATGTAATAGAGCTCAAAATTATTTTAGAACTAAAAATGTTATGGTAAAGTGTTAAAAAAATACCAGGTTATAAAGGTGGAAATCACCTGTGGTTTGCCTGGTAGTGAGGCAGAAAGGTAAACCACCCACAGGCAGATAGGACAAGGGCCTCTGAGGAGAAGGGAAGGAGGAAATGAGACCAAGCCATCCTGGAGGGAGAAAGTATGCCTGGAGAATATGATGTTGCTGCCCCTTATAGCTTCAACTGTAATATCTCTTTCTTAGTTACCCCTGCCCCTAGCCCTAGCAGTGGCTGACCACAAAATCTTTCCCTAGCCCACGCATTTGCTTGTGTGTCAATAAATCCTTACTCTACTCTTATGCTAATAAAGGCTTACAAATCACTTTTCTCCAGATTGACTTAAAAAGACAAAATAGAGTTGATTGGCCCCTTTCTGAATCCTACATTGACATGTCATCCCACAAGTCACCTGTGAGGACAGATGAAGCCCTTAAACCCTGTAAGCAACAAATACCCATGGAAAACCCTTACCTGGGATTCTTCCCCTTTGGGAGTTTCACTTTCATTCTATTACTCTAAAAAAATCCTGCTATTTTGCTCTGACCCTTGCAAGTCTGTGGATTTCATTCTTTGAATTTACAAGACAAAGAACCCACCCATCTATGTTACAACAGGTCATAGTGTTAAAGACTAAAACAGTTTTTTACTTTCGTTTGTTTGTTTTGTGGATGGAAAACTTTAAGGAAAAATCAAAATGAGCATGCAGGTTATTGAAATCAGTTAATATACAGGATCACATGATGGCCTCATATATTCGATTCTAAAACATCTGAAACCTGGAGAAGTTGCCTTGGGGGGGGCGGTTGGACCATCTGACACAGGCAAATAAAGGTGCATTTAGGAGTAATCATGACCTGTATGAACTCAATTGAGAATACTACCAGCAGAGTGGATCACTTAGAAGAGAGAACATCAGACAATGAAGACAAAGTATTTCAACTGGAAAAGAACATAGACAGCTCAACAAGTCTGCTAAGAAACCATGAGCAGAACATCCAAGAATTATGGGACAATATCAAAAGACCAAATTTAAGAGTCATTGGGATACAAGAAGGCACAGAGCTCCATACTAAAGGAATAAACAGTCTATTCAGTGAAATAATATGAGAAAACTTCCCAGACTGGAAGAATGAGACAGAATCCCAAATCCTAGAAGCCTACAGGACGCCGAATGTGCAAAATCATAAGAGATCCGCACCTAGACACATTATAATGAAGATGTCCAACATACAGAATAAGGAGAGAATTTTAAAAGCTGCAAGAGAAAGAAAGCAGATTACATTTAGGGGCAAACCAATCAAGATAACAGCTGATCTCTCAACACAGACTCTGAAAGCTAGAAGATCCTGGAATAACATATTTCAAACACTGAAAGAAAATGGGTTCCAACCAAGAGTCGTGTATCCGGCAAAATTAAGCTTCAGGATAGAAGATGAAATTAAAACTTTCCACGATAAACAAAAGTTAAAAGAATTCGCAGCTAGAAAACCATCTCTTCAAAAAATCCTTTGCAAAACATTACAGGAAGAGGAAATGGACAATAACATTGAAAACCAACAATGGGAGGTAGGACAGTAAAGGGGGGAAAGTAGTCAAAGAGATTAACAAATCAGGTTTAGTAACATCAATAAACAAATATGGCTAGAAGAACAAACCAGATCTCAATAATAACCCTAAATGTTAATGGCTTAAACTCACCAATTAAGAGACACAGGCTAGTAGAATGGATCACAAAACAAGACCCAACAATATGCTGCCTACAGGAGACGCATCTGATAGGAAAAGATATTCATAGACTGAAGGTGAAAGGTTGGGAAAAATCATACCACTCATATGGACTGCGGAAACAAGCAGGAGTGTCCATACTCATATCTAATAAAATAGATTTCAAGCCAAAGTTAATTAAAAGGGATAAAGAAGGACACTTCATACTGCTCAAGGGAACCATACACCAACAAGACATAACAATCATAAATATATATGCCCCAAATAATGGTGCAGCTGTGTTCATCAAGCAAACTCTTCTCAAGTTCAAGAGTCTAATAGATCACCATACAATAATCATGGGAGACTTCAACACACCTCTCTCACCACTGGACAGATCTTACAAACAAAAGTTAAATAAAGAAACTATAGAACTCAATAACACAATTAACAACCTAGACTTAATTGACATATATAGACTTTACCACCCAACATCAAGTAGTTACACCTTTTTCTCAGCAGCACATGGAACCTTCTCAAAAATAGACCACATATTATGTCACAGGGCAACTCTTAGACAATATAAAGGGGTAGAGATAATACCATGCATCTTATCTGATCATAATGGAATAAAACTGAAAATCAATGATAAAAGAAGGAAGGAAACATCAAGCATCACTTGGAGAATGAACAATAGGATGCTGAATGATCAATGGGTTATAGAAGACATCAAGGAGGAAATTAATAACTTCCTAGAGTTAAATGAAAACACAGACACAACATATCGGACTCTATGGGACACATTGAAAGCAGTTCTAAGAGGAAAATTCATCGCTTGGAATTCATTCCTCAAAAAAAGAAAAAACCAACAAATAAATGATCTCTTACTTCATCTCAAAATCCTAGAAAAAGAAGAGCAAAACAACAGCAAAAGAAGTAGAAGGCAAGAAATAATTAAAATCAGAGCTGAAATTAATGAAATTGAAACAAAAGAAACAATTGAAAAAATTGACAAAACCAAAAGTTGGTTCTTTGAAAAAATAAATAAAATCGACAGGCCCTTAGCCATGCTAACGAAGAGAAGAAGAGAGAGAACTCAAATTACTAACATACGGGATGAAAAAGGCAATATCACAACAGACACTTCAGAAATACAGAAGATAATCAGAAATTATTTTGAATCCTTATACTCCAATAAAATAGAAGATAGTGAAGGCATAGATAAATTCCTTAAGTCTTATGATCTGCCCAGATTGAGTCAGGAGGATATAGACAACCTAAACAGACCAATAACAATAGAGGAAATAGAAGAAACCATCAAAAGATTACCAACTAAGAAAAGCCCAGGACCGGATGGGTATACAGCAGAGTTTTACAAAACCTTTAAAGAGGAACTAACACCAATACTTTTCAAGCTATTTAAGGAAATAGAAAAAGAGGGAGAACTTCCAAATTCATTCTATGAGGCCAACATCACCCTGATTCCGAAACCAGACAAAGACACTTCAAAGAAAGAAAACTACAGACCAATATCTCTAATGAACCTTGACGCAAAAATCCTCAATAAAATTCTGGCAAATCGGATTCAAATACATATCAAAAAAAATTATACACCATGATCAAGTAGGATTCATCCCTGGGATGCAAGGCTGGTTCAATATACGGAAATCAATAAATGTTATTCACCACATCAATAGACTTAAAAATAAGAACCATATGATCATCTCGATAGATGCAGAAAAAGCATTCGACAAAGTTCAGCATCCCTTTATGTTCAAAACTCTAGAAAAATTAGGGATAACCAGAACATACCTCAACATTGTAAAAGCAATCTATGATAAGCCACAGGCCAGCATCATTCTGAATGGAGAAAAATTGAAGGCATTCCCTCTAAGATCTGGTACAAGACAGGGATGCCCTCTCTCACCACTTCTGTTCAACATAGTCCTTGAAACACTGGCCAGAGCAATTAGACAGACGAAAGAAATTAAAGGCATAAAAATAGGAAAAGAAGAACTTAAATTATCACTATTTGCAGATGATATGATCCTATACCTAGCAGACCCAAAAGGGTCTACAAAGAAGCTACTAGAGCTAATAAATGAATTCAGCAAAGTGGCAGGATATAAGATCAACACGCATAAATCAAAGGCGTTCCTGTATATCAGCGACAAATCCTCTGAAATGGAAATGAGGACAACTACTCCATTCACAATATCCCCCCAAAAAATAAAATACTTGGGAATCAACCTAACAAGAGAGGTGAAAGATTTATATAATGAAAATTACAGAACCATAAAGAAAGACATAGAAGAAGACCTTAGAAGATGGAGAAATATACCCTGCTCATGGATAGGCAGAACTAACATCATCAAAATGGCGATATTACCAAAAGTTCTCTATAAGTTCAATGCAATACCAATCAAAATCCCAATGGTATTTCTTGTAGAAATAGATAAAAGAATCATGAAATTCATATGGAATAATAAAAGACCCAGAATAGCAAAAACAATGCTAAGCAGGAAGTGTGAATCAGGTGGTATAGCGATACCAGACTTCAAACTATACTACAGAGCAATAGTAACAAAAACAGCATGGTACTGGTATCAAAACAGGCGAGTGGACCAATGGTACAGAATAGAGGATACGGTAACCAATCCACAAAACTACAACTACCTTATATTTGATAAAGGGGCTAAAAGCATGCAATGGAGGAAGGATAGCATCTTCAACAAATGGTGCTGGGAAAACTGGAAATCCATTTGCATCAAAATGAATCTGAATCCCTATCTCTCGCCATGCACAAAAGTTAACTCAAAATGGATCAAGGAGCTTGATATTAAATCAGAGACACGGCATCTGATAGAAGAAAAAGTTGGCTATGATCTACATACTGTGGGATCGGGCCCCAAATTCCTCAATAGGACACCCATAGCGCAAGAGTTAACAACTAGAATCAACAAATGGGACTTACTCAAACTAAAAAGTTTTTTCTCAGCAAAAGAAACAATAAGAGAGATAAATAGGGAGCCTACATCCTGGGAACAAATCTTTAATCCACACACTTCAGATAGAGCCCTAATAACCAGAATATACAAAGAACTCAAAAAATTAGACAATAAGATAACAAATAACCCAATCAATAAATGGGCCAAGGACCTGAATAGACACTTCTCAGAGGAGGACATACAATCAATCAATAAGTACATGAAGAAATGCTCACCATCGCTAGCAGTCAGAGAAATGCAAATCAAAACTACCCTAAGATACCATCTCACTCCAGTAAGATCGGCAGCCATTAGGAAGTCAAACAACAATAAGTGCTGGAGAGGATGCGGAGAAAAGGGCAATCTTGTTCATTGCTGGTGGGAATGCAAATTGGTGCAGCCAATTTGGAAAGCAGTATGGAGATTTCTTGGAAAGCTGGGAATGGAACCACCATTTGACCCAGCTATTCCCTTTCTCGGTCTATTCCCTAAAGACTTAAAAAGAGCATGCTACAGGGACACTGCTGCATTGATGTTCATAGCAGCACAATTCACGATAGCAAGATTGTGGAACCAACCTAGATGCCCTTCAATAGATGAATGGATAAAAAAAATGTGGCATTTATACACAATGGAGTATTACTCTGCATTAAGGAACGACAAAATCATAGAATTTGGAGGGAAATGGATGGCATTAGAGCAGATTATGCTAAGTGAAGCTAGTCAATCATTAAAAAACAAATACCAAATGACCCCTTTGATATAAGGGGAGTAAACAAGGACAGGGTAAGGACGAAGAGCTTGAGAAGAAGATTTACATTAAACAGGGATGAGAGGTGGGAGGGAAAGGGAGTGAGAATGATATATAAGAGGAAAGGAGGGGTAAGACAAGATAATACAAATGGAAGAAATGATTTACAGTAGAGAGAGAAAAGGGGAGGGGAGGGGAGGGGAGGGGGGATAGCAGAGAATAGGACTGACAGCAGAATACATCAGACATTAGAAAAGCAATATGTCAATCAATGGAAGGGTAACTGATGTGATACAGCAATTTGTATACGGGGTAAAGTTGGGAGTTCATAACCCACTTGAATCAAACTGTGAAAGATGATGTATTAAGAACTGTGTAATGTTTTGAACGACCAACAATAAAAAAAAAATAAAAAAAAAATAAAAAGAACAGTATTAAGTACTCAAAATAGATTTTAAAGTTAAATTCATTCTAATTTCTCCTGAAATAATTGCTTCCATAAGTAATTGCAAAATAAAATATACACTCACTTTCTGGAAAAATAAATAAATCAATAAATCAATAAGTGGAAAATAAATAAATAAACACATCCATAGTAGCTGATTTTCAACCAGGGTCCCAAGACACTGGGATCTCACACAAGTTAGAAGTAAATGGTGATTACCAGAGGCTGGGCAAAGCAGGGTGGGGAAATGTTGACTAAGGGATACAAAGTTATAGTAAGACAGGAGAAAGAAGTTCTGGTGTATTATTGTACAGTAGTGTGACTATAGGTAACAATAATATACTACATGTATGTATATATATGTATATATACACACACACCCATATATATATACACATATATATTTTTTTAAGGGCTTGAAGAAAGGAATTTGAATGTTTTCACCACAAATAAATGGTTTATATTAAGTAGATAAGTTTACCCAAATTTGAACATTATATAATGTATACATGTATCAAAATATCACATGTATAATTTTTATGTATTAATTTTTTAATTTAAAATTTAATAAATTTTTTAAAAGGAAGAAAAAAGACATGATCAGGCAGTTCAAATAAAAACTTAGAAATGAAATAAAATAATTCTTAGCAAATTAAGAATAAAATAGAACTTCCTTAATCTGACAAAAATATGTACAAAACACCTACAATGAACATAAATTGTGTTAGTGAAATGCTTTTCTCTCTCCCATTGACACTGGGAATTACACAAAGATCCCTAAAATCACTGCTTCTATCCCACATTTTATTGGAGGTTCTAACCAGTTCAATGGGACAAGGGAAAAAAGGCACGGATTGATAAACAGGACAGGTCCAGCACACAGAGTTGCAGATGTCTTCCTGTGCTCAGGGCATCTCTCATCTGTGTTGGTTAGTGGGAATCCCTTTAAAGGTAGGCTTCCCTCCCACTTGTAGATGGGCATACTTTCTTGTGACTTCATTTAAAGTGATAGCTCCCAGATTCATGAGAAAGATATTTCTGATTTGCACAAACTTCACTGGGCTAAGATTTATATGCATTTCAAAGGAGTTCAGAAAGAATTTGCCCTTGCAGTTTTAATGCTCTAAGAAAGAAAAGTCAGAGGCCTGGAGCCATTCTCATCAAGTCAGAGGGAAGTGTGTCTCCATTCTCATCAAGCTGAGGAGAGCACAAGGTCATATCCTTGAACTATGTGGTTACATTCATATAAACTTCAGAAAAGGTGAAGCTACGCATGATATTAGAAATTGAGACAGTGGTTTCCTCTGGGCAGGGATCAGAATATGAGGAAAACTTCTCTGAGTGTTGGCTACAGTCTATTTCTTGCTCTGGATTCTGGTTTTATGTACTTTTCATTTTTTGTGCAGTGTTCTGGGTATTTTTGATATTTTCATTAACAAGTTTAATTTTAAAATAGAGAAAGGAACTGATGATATGGGGAAAGAATTACAATTTTTGAATAGGTTGATTGGTCTGAGAAAGTGGTATTTAAGGAAAGATTTGAAAATAATAGAGGAAGTATTTGGATATCTGAGAGATGAGCTTGCCAGCACTCCAGGATATAGGCTTACAGTTTTAATAAAGGAGCTTATTATTTTAGATGGGAAACTGAGCCACAAAGAATCTAAATGATTTCCTAGTCACAGCTGTCCTGTAGTAAGGGCAGCATTCAAAGTCGTGTGCTTTGTCTTCACAGCCAGTGTATCCTTCTGCCTGCTCTTCAACAGAAAGATTTCCTGGGCAGCACGACCATTTCTCCAGTATCTATGTGGCTGCCTCTATTGCCATTCTGAGGCTTAGACCTACATTAGAAACTGGTGATGAATCTGACATACAAAAAATGAATCAGTAAATATTTCAGTAAATAAAAAAAGCAAAAATAGATAAGAGGAGCTATATCAAGCTAAAAACTAGGAAATAACTAACAAAATGAAAAATCAACATAAAAGATGGGAGAAAATATTTGCAAACCATATATTTGAAAAGGGGTTGATATCCAAAATATATGAAAAAATGTTACAACTTAATCACAATAAAAATCAAAATAACCCTATTTTTTTTTTTACTGCTGCATTCCTTTTTTTTTAATTTATTTATTTATTTTTTTTATTGGTTGTTCAAAACATTACAAAGCTATTGACATATCATGTTTCATACATTAGATTCAAGTTGGTTATGAACTCCCATTTTTACCCCAAATACAGATTGCAGAATCACATCTGTTACATATCCACATTTTTACATAATGCCCTATTAGTATCTGTTGTATTCTGCTCCCTTTCCTATCCTCTACTATCCCCCCCCTCCCCCCCATCTTGTCTCTCTACCCCATCTACTGTATTTCACTTCTCTCCTTGTTTATTTACCCATTCCCCTCGCAACCTCTTATGAGTGCTTTAGTGTAAGAAACTGTTGACTAGGAAGGAAGGAAGGAAAGATGTAAGAAAGGAAGAAAAACCAGCAAATAACAAATGTTGGCAGGAATGTGAAAAAATAGGATCCTGTGAATTATTGGTGGAAATTTTAAATGGTCCAGCCACTGTAGAAAAAATGTGAATTTTTCTCAAAAAATTAAAAATGGAACTACAATATACTACATGAATCCCACTTCTAGACATTTACCTAAAATAACTTTATCTGGATCTAAAAGAGAAATTTGTACTCCCATGTTCATAGCAACATTATTCACAATAACCAAAAGGGAAACTATCTAACTGTCTATAGACAGATGCATGAGTAAAGAAAATATGGTATACACATAAAATGAAATATTATTCAACTATTAAAAAAATAAGATACTGCCACATATTATGACAAGGATGAACTTTGAGGAGTTACCATTATAAGCCAGTCACTCACAGAAGCACAAACGCGCACATGTGATTCCACTTCTTTAATGCCTCTAAAGCACTTACATCCATAAAAGTAGAAAGTAGAATGCCAGGGGCTGGTGAAGGGAAAATGGGGACTTGGCAATTCACTGAATACAGAGTTTCATTCATGCAAGATGAACAAACTCTGCAGATCTATTATACAAATTGGTGCTTGTAATTAATAATACTATGCACTTAAAATATGTCAGTAGGTTCCATCTTATGTTATATATTTTGACAACAACAAATATTTTAAAAGCTGCCAAGGTTAATCTGACACTAGGTTACACCAAAATAGCAACTGGAATTGCCATGGTTCTATCTTCCTCTTCACAGTGTTTCCCTAGGACAGAAATGAACCACATTATCTCTGAGTTTGATGCAATCCCTAAATGATAACAAGGCAGAGCCACCAGAAGCCTAATTTCAAGACAAATATGGTAATTCAGTATTAGCTGATGGAGTCACTCCCTGCATGGACATACACAGTAACACAAACTAGAAGAGAATGGAACTTGTCCACCATTGGCAAAGTTACTCCAAATGAATAGAGGTATCTGTCATCATCCTAGCTGATGCAACATGGATTGTTTCAAAACCAACTCATAATTGATGCCAACTAAAATCACAGTATACCCATTAAAGTAGGTTATTAACAAACAAGGGAAGTACATTTCAAATTTTAAAAAATAAAAGAAATGAATTCGTAGAAAAAATATTGAAATTTTAGTCAAAAACTGGATTTATCAGCTTATCAACTATTTTCCTCCTCCTTTGTGACTCTGGTTAAGTAATTTCATGCCCCTTAAGGCTGCAGCTTGTTCTCCTTGTTCAGTCTCAATGTTCAGATTTCCTAGCTCAGCTTTACTTACCTCTCTGCCTGTGATTCCTTAATCTTACCTCCATCAACAGATTCCTGTAAAATTGTACAAGGATTAATATTTGTCAATAAGAAACCATACCTCTTCTGGCAAAGGCAGAATTAGTCAATAATCTCACATTTCATCTACATCCACGACGGTTTAGGAGTTTTGTTTTGTTTTATTTCAAGCACATCTACATGATTTTATTAAACTTGAGGGAAAATATAAACTCAAATTAGAAAGGCCTTTTCTAGCAATTTGCCTTAGGAAAGATCAGCCTTTTCTAAAAAGAAGTTAAATGCCTCCTGGGCTTAGTCCATGGAATCAAACAGGATTTCTGCATTCAAGTTGCAGCAAAAATCAAAGTCCCAGAATTGACTGTACTGAATGAAATTGTAAACAAGACTCAATACCAGAATCAAGAATAAAACACTAAGCAGGAATATGATTGAGGTTGACCAAATAAGTGGTTGAAAGTTCTGACTCTGATTTCTTATTGGGACTCAGGTATCATATCAGAGAATAATGTGAGGTAGAAGAATGCATGAGTCAATGATGAAGGACACAGGCCAATAATCATGGGCCTGGGATTTCTCCATTTATGTCTAATCCAGAGAAGATTGAGGGGTTGAGTCAATGAAGGACCATCCATACTGGCTGATGTGTGGCCACATTTATACGAATTTTATGACACCAGCCCTGCTTATGACATTTCATTTAAGCAACAGGTGGACAGAAGTTTCATTCTTTGCAACTGCTTTACTGATAGCTCTTAAAATACTATGTGGTCTCTTATATATGTTTATACTATCTTGTCTCAATAATATTAGTTGAGTAAATGAAGAGTTTACTTGCAAATTAAGTTGGAATATTCTGCTTAGTAGGTGTGCTCCTTTGATTAATTGCTTACTCTCTGAAGCTTTAACTCTTATGTCCTTTAAAGGGGAATGATAACAGACACTATATGAGGTTGAGATAAGACATCTAAGACCTAGAAGAGTGCAAGGTACACATTTTTAAAAATGATTTATTTGCCTTTTTCCTCCCTTAACTCATTGTTTTAACTACTGCAATTATGGTTTAGAGCAACACAATGAATTTTTGAAAATATCATAATCATTCTTCTGACAGTATTTTACCCAAAGAAGGAAAAATTCCCCACATTGTTTCAATTAATAAATTTAAATTGTGAGAAATTCTATTACAATTATGTATTTACTCACTTATTTAAGGAAAGACCAGAATTTCCAAATTAACTTTTATTTCCATCTGTTTAATTATTTAGTATTATCCTTTTATTTTTCTGAATACTTTCTAAAGTCCCTCAAGGGTAGTTATTCTTGCCACCAAATCCAAGACACCTAAGAGTTTCTAGCCAATTGTGTAGTCACAGGATTCCAACAGTCTCATTTTTATTCCTAAATGAATCTAAGTTTTCTATATATGCATATCTTCAAAGCTACTTACAAAGTTATTTTTGCTAGTGGCAACATCTGGATTTCAGCAATCCTGGCCATCATTTTTTCACTATAGTAGTTGCCACTATGTAAGTATGTGCACACTTCTAAAATGACACATAAAAGCATGAAGGACAGCAAAGAATTCACAGCTGTGTCTCCTTTGGTACATAAATTAGGACCTCAAGAAATGACCTGTTTTAACATGAGCAACATTCTCTTGGAAAGAAAAGACAGATGTAGCCAAGAGGGCAGATAATAGTGTGATTTGACAATGATCACCTCAACATGCATCATAAATAAATTTATGTAAACATTTCTCATCTGGGAAGCAAAGTAAAAGAGCTATATGTGCCACATTTCAGAAGTTTAACTTGTATATTTTCCACAATCACATAAATGGTTTTACACCATAATATAGAATGTATCAAACAATGCTATTGGAGTCATTAATAAATACAACATAAGAATAGTTATCCTAAAAATATAAGCATTGCCTTCTGCCAAAGATGATTTTATCACCTAGTGCAGTGCAATCATTCTCCCTAGGTTGTGACAGGACCTTCTGCTTCTGCCTAAGTGAATGTGTGCCTAAAATAAGCATGGAATCTTTCTTTAGCTTTTACTTCAGTAGCTAGATCAAGTTTGGATGCCAAGGAACTCTTGGACAAATTGGGCCATTTCTGGACTTTTTCTAAGTGGAATTATCCAGGTGGAGCCTCCTGTTCTTATATAGACACAAGTGGGACCCTAAAGCTCCTTACTATCATGTTCCCATCCTATGACATGGCATAAATGGAAGAACAAAAATGTGAAGAATCCTGGAAGTCTACTCTTATGTTCAAGTCCTAAGTTTTCATAGGGTTGACAGTTTCCAGGAGTTCATTCTTCTGTATGCACTATTTCAGCATCAGTCCAATAAATCCTCCACTTTTGCTAAAAACTAGTTTGGTTTGAATTGGATTTCAGTGTTCAGGATCAAAACTGGTTTCTAAAACTGATTTCTGGTGCCAGTCCCCCTCAAATTGCTGTTTTATTTTGTAACTATTGGGCTGACAACTAAAGCAAGATTGCTTTCTGTATAACACCCAGAAGAAAAGTAGATCATACTTTGTTTTGCCAGTCAATGAAGAAAACTGGCTTGAATTTTTTTTAATAGAGGAGATCATTTGAAATTGGCCATGCATTACAGGAAAAGGGACTATAAATCACTCCAGTTGAGTTCATCTTTGTATATTTTTTATTCCCAGTCACATTTCTCTAGATGTGTCAAGAAAATAGTTATAACTTTTTAAAAATGTAGTGAAATGCTTATATATTTTTGTTTTAATATACAATCTTCTGATTTCTTTTAAGGAGGACTGATCCTAGCTAGGATGTTGTCTTAGTCAATTTTCTATTGTTATAACTAAATATCTGAGACCGGGTAGTTTACAAAAAATAAAGTTTTATGGGGCAATCATTTCTGAAGGCTGAGAAGTTCAAGATCAGATGGCTGCATCTGGTGAGGTATTACTTATTGGTAGGGACTCTGCAGAGTCTAGAGATGACACAGCATTTGCAGCGGCAACTAACTTCTGGGTTTTGAAACTGTCCTGGGACAGAGGCTATGTCCCTCTGGATAATTCTGGGTGTGAATATGCCCATTGAGAAAGCCCAGTTACTATGGTGATGTAAAAACAACTATTTGAGTAAGAGACTAAGATCAGTTTCTAAAACAAAACATCTTACCTAACATTTATCAGGAGGCCACCTTACCTGAGTTAAAACTCTGTCTCTCTTCTTATTCTGTTAAGATAACCACTCAAGTTAAGTCTAAACGAAAGATTTTTGTTATAAAAATTAGTGCAATATGCAATATTAAAATATACAGAAAGTACAATACATAGCTAAATAAAGATTTGAGATTACAAAAAAATGTTTTTTTGATTTGTAGCTAGTATACAAACTAAACATGTTCTTATTCTTGTTAATTTCATTTTATATTTTTCTTGTAAACTTTATAACTATTGTATGTTAATGCCTTACAAAAGTACAACTTTCAATATGATAACCTAAGTTACTAAGGTAATAAGACCACCACCCATAGGACAAACAAAATGTAAGGCTGACTTCCAGTATTTACCCCATTCCATAATTGTATTGGTCAACTTATTAACAAAGACAAAAGTCAAGTCACACAATTGGTAGGAGTTGAGCCTTCTTTCATTGTGGTGCCATTTTCAGTTTAACGACAGCGTTGGCTTTGGCAATCCTGACATGCTTGACAGGTAACTTTTGCTAATTTTCCTTATCAAGTAAAATATATTCATCAAGTTATTTCTCGCTGCTAATCAGATTTGTAGTGCTGGGCCACCCTCTAGAAATTAAAATTGATAATGTTACAGCTGATACTATTTCTTCTTTTCAACAATTTTGTGAGCAATATCATATTGATCACCAAACAGGTATTCCTAATAATCCCCAAGGCCAGGCAACGTTATATAGCAGCCTCACATGTTCCTTAAATTATAATTATAAAAAACAAAAAGGGAGAGATAGAACCCCACAAAATTGTTTCAAAATTTTTAAAATTGTCATGATAAAGATCACACTGCTATTTCAGAGCAAAACATGACTCCAATTACAGTAGGCCCATCATGCCTGGTCTGATGGAGAAATTTACCAACAGAATAGACCAGATTCAATAATAATATATGGTAGAGGCCATGTTTGTGTCTTTACAGAAGGTGCAGTTCAGCCTATTTGGGTATGTGATCATGCTGTTCACCAACATCATGGAGAATCTGGTACCATAGTAAAAACAACTGAAGCTTAAACTGGAGGTGTTGATCCTGACCTTCACCAGAAACAAGAAATTGAGAAAGAGGAGGAGAAATGAAAAGAAGACTCCATGAATCCAGAATGCCAACCTGCAATGTGGGAGAAAATCACCTGACACATCGTGCTGAGCAGATGATTAAACAAATAGGGAAGTACTAAGTCTCCAGCCACCATGTTTGTGAGTATGCTGGCTTTATTGAGCTGTCAGGTAGGTATAGTTCATGGGAAAAATATTTGGACTTATTTCCCAGATCCACCCAGCTATGTGGACTGGAGCATCCATTCCAGTTAAAGCATTCACTATGATACATTTTTGGAATTACATGTTTGCTACTAATTCTCTTTTGTGTTGTAACAATAGGTTGCTGCATCTTCTGAGCAGACATCAGAGAACTTCAAATAAAACCCATCACTTGCACTTAAAATATAAAAAAGGGAAAGATGTTGGGAGGAGCAACTGAATTATGAGTTTTGAATCTGTCCTATGACAGAGGCTATGTACCTCTGGAGAATTCTTGGTGCAAAGGTTCCAGTTGAGATAGCCCAGTTGCTATGGGGATGTTATGTTCAATAGGAGGTTATGTGCCAGTCACGGAATTATTCAGTTCTTGAGTTTCAGACACCAGCTGCTCCAGGGTAGAAAGTTATGGGAGCAAGCAGATCATAATTGGGCTGCTCATACTTATGACCTTGGCTCCACTGGCTTTGAAGAAACTTTCCTATAATAACTTTTTCTATGATAAAATTAATATAATAAACATGCTGAGCTGACTTGTGGTCATGGCATTACATCAGGGTATGGTACCCACTAGGTCTCAACTTCTTCTCTATTTATGTGTCTGGTTTTTTTTCCCTAATATCCCATTGCCTGTCATCTGGTTTCCTGAATTAACTATTGTGCAGGCTGCAAAAACACAGGACATGTTATGGCAAGTGGGAATGAGTGAGCATCCTAGCTCAGGTATCTTTTTTTCTTCTTATAAAGCCACAGTCCTATAGAGAACTAAGCAATTTAAAACAAACAGACAAAAAGGGATCTCATGAAAATAGAAGGGAGAACATTAGATTACAGGAAGGAGATCAAGGGGGAGGGATAATGGGCAGGAAAGATTAGAAATTGAAGAATGATATCCATAAAATTATGCTATGTGCATGTGTTGCTGACTTTTGAAGAAAGAAAATGAATTGATTGTCCTCAGTACTTGGAAATTGAAAGAAGACATGTTAAAGGCACTATCTATAATCCTTAAGTGAAGAATACTTGGTGGAGGATTTTATTTGGGGAATTTTTGCTAATGGCCACACATTTTTAGAAATCCCAATTTCAAAGGTCATAAAGTAAAATGTACTTATTCACTACTTAATTATATACTGATTGGTATAACTTGTTTGTGTAATTTCTAAGCAACTAAAGAACACTATTAAAAGGTGTTTTATTTTTTTTCTATCTCCCATGGAATTTAAAGCACATTCTCATATGTATGCTTTCCTTTACATCAGTTCTAAACCATCTCCAATACAACGAGGTTCTGCAAAGATTCAAAGAACAATTATATGACCTCATTCTATATATGAATAGTTTAACTGTTCTAGAACTTAAAAAATTCTGAAAATCAGGATCTGGGTTTAAAAATTACAATAGGTTTCTTGGTCTTTGCTACAAACCTTTAATCTTTTCCTCTCTTCTTCTGTCCTACCCTCCCCTCTCCCTTCTTCTCCTCTTTTCTTAGTTCTCCCTCTCTTCTTTCTCTTTCTTACAAACTGGTGAAACTTAAGAATATAATCAAAGATCTCCCAGAAGTTATAATAAAACCTTAATATTGATTGCAGCTTCATATATTAGGAATACCTTTTAAATTACTTAAGTGGATAAATGTACTTGCGGTGGTGGCCCCAGGAACTATCTTGTATGATACTCAAATGTGAGATGGACACACACAGATGGAAGGAGAGAGGTGTCTAATCTATATTATAGAATGAGGTGAGGCATAAAATTTATATTGGATTAGTTTCTCTTTGGGCAACCTGATCACATTTTTTGAGAATTTTAAAGTTTCAGCATTTGTTTTCTCTCTCCTCAGTTATTCACCACAATGAAAATATGACATAACTCGTGCCACAAAAGTACTGGGTTCTATGTTACAAATAGTATCTTGGATATTGAACTTTCTCAATACCATATTTGTAAGAGATATATATATCTCCTTCCTTGGTTCAAGTCATTCAATCCTGGAAGCAATCTGAATTTTAATAGGTTGCATTAGAAATATGTTAACAGTTGGAAACTCTTCAATTCAACAGATAATGATATTCCTATAAGTGCTTCATACTGTTTATAAGCTTAGCTTTAAACTAGCCACTTCATTACAAGTACCATGCTGTTGTTACGGTAACTTTGGAGATGGTCATGATGAATGGGAAACGGAGTTGATGAGGATCTAAAGACATAATTTAATAATGACTGCCAGGACACCTACTTGGAAAGCACTGTCAAAACCAAGGGGCTATACTGATTCTCTAGAAACTCCATAGAGCAAGCTTATTGGGGGCTTAATCCTTCCTAGTTAAAACAGAATATATCAGAACACAGATTCCATTGTTTCATCACAATACTACCTGTAACTTTCTCAAAAAACAATACATCCAAAAGTGGTATATGAATAGCAAACTACATTACCACACTTTCAATGTCATTTAAAAATTTTTTTTCTTCCAAATGTGGAATAAGGACATATCTTTATTCTACTTATTTATAGTCATTGATCTAGAGAAAACTCATAGTTTCCCTTTTCAGCAAAAAGAAAACAAAACAAAAAAAAATTATCTTACATGTAGTACATGTGCTCTGAGCACAAAGTCACTTTTTCTTTTCAGTGCCTTCTTATTATTTAAGAAACTGAATATCCTTACAATTTTTTTTCTGATGTCTTCATGTGGAGATCTGAGTGTGAGTATCATTCTGAGCTTGAGGAGTAAGGCATGACAATGGCACTTCTAAATTATATCTAAATATCCTGTTGTGATTTTTCATCAGGTTCAAACATTCCAATTCAGACCTATGCTTTTTAGAAGTTAAATCAACATCATTTTGTCTCCAAATAACTTTTTTCAGTGATCCATACTGGGTAAGACAAATTTAGATTAGGAGAGTAATTAAAACAGTTGAAAATTTCTCAAATATTTTAATATTTCTTCACATCTTGACAAGACAAGGATGAGCCTTCTACCTTTGTTGCCAATCCCCAGCAAAGTTGTTCTGAGAGAAGGGGTCTTTCCTACCAGGAAGAGCATATCAGACACGGTTTGATCTCAGCCTGGCCACTTTCTGAACACCTAGGTAATTTCTGAACACCTTCTGAGTCTATTTCTTCAGGTATGAAACAGAATGGCACATACTCTGCAGGGTTATAGAAAGAATAGCAAAAGTATACATATAAAAGATCTTAAGCAAAACAATGAACCCTCACAAACAGAAGTATAGCTCATGACAGCCATTGAAAAGTTTCATTGGCTAAAAATTCATGCCTATTTTGTAATTATCTGCATGAAGGGAGTAATGAATCTTCTAATCAAGGAAGAGTGAATAGACATTTTTCACTCTAAGGGAGTATCAGTGGCAAAGGCCGTCACAGTTTTTCCAAAACTCATAAAGAAAATCACCTCACTACTCACTAGTGTTTTATTACCATGTTTCCTTTTTTGTTTGTTTTTAAAGAATCTTAAAAAACCAAAATCAAAATAAATTCTATTTTAAAAAGTCAGAACTCAATTCTGACAAAAGAAAAAAAAACAGATTTTTTAACAAAGATCTTTTATTATTATTATTTCTTACATACACATTGGAGAAGATAATGCTAAGTGAAGTCAGCCAATCCCCAAAAAACAAATACTGAATGTTTTCTCTGATATAGGGAGGTTGACTCATAACAGGATAGGGAGGGAAAGTATGGGAAGAATAGAGGAATTCAAGATAGGGAAGAGGGGTGGGAGGGAAAGGGAGGGGGTAGGTGAGTAACAAGGATGGTAGAATGTGATGGATATCATTATACAAAGTACACGTATGAAGACTTGAATTGGATGTCAACATACCTTATATACAAACAGAAATACAAAAAGTGTGGTATTTATGTGTATTAAAAATTTAAGAAAAAAATAATGTTACCTTAGATTAGGTAGAGGGAAATGAAAGAAGGGGAAGGCAGGGGATGTGAGGATAAGACAAATAGTAGAATGAAAAAGACATTATTACTATATATATGTATGTGACTGTAGGACCAATGTGATTCTACAATATGTATACTCAGAAAAATGAGAAATTATATCCCATCTATGCATTATAATCAAAGTATAAAAAAATAAAAATTATCTTAAAAAAAGGAGGAATCTGACTTAAGAAAACAGTCTCAAATCCTAAAATACTGTACAGCAGGTATAGCTGAGCTACTGCTACAAATTGGTCTGGAATGGTAGATTACTCATTATGGATGAGTTACTCAGAAAATTATAATGTTAGGCATTCTGATTTTACACCATAGTGGGATTCTTCCAGGCCATACTTGTACATGCACGTAGTTTGATCAATCTTATTCCTCTGTATCCTCCCTTTCCTTCCCCTCCTACCTCCCCTGTATACTTGCTTTACTGTACTGATCTTCCTTCTACGTTTCTTATTTGAGAAAGAAAACACTCAATGAGTTTGGCACAATGTTCTCTAGTTCTACCACTTACCAGAAATGACAATTTTATTATTCTGTGTGGCTGAGTAAAACTCCATGTGATATATATATATATATATATATATATATATATATATATATATATATATATCTCAACCACTTCTTAGCAGCTGTAATTGTAGTATTTTGTTGGATAAAGGAAATGTAGTATGTATACACATACACACTATAGGTAGTGTGTGTATATTTATATATTTATTTATGTATATGTATACATACATATACATACACATACATACACACACTACATTTTCTTTAAACAACAAAATACTACAATTATAGCTGCTAAGACAATGTTGCTCAAAGGGGAGAGAAGAAGAAAGAAAAAAGAAGGCAGGTATACTGCATTTATATGCCTCATTGAGGAGGGAATAAAGATATAGACTATAATAAGTGGAAAAATAAGTAAAAGTATGTACTTTAAATTGAACAAAGCTAATCAATATAAGAACTGAAAATGAGGTAACCCCTAACACTGAGCAAGAGGGAAGGTAGAGTAGAAATGGAATATAAGAGATCTATAGCTTTATTTTTTTTTATAGTGGGGACATCATTCGACATTTCTTAAGGTCAACACTAGAGTCAAAAATAGAGGCACTTATAGTTATAGAAGTAATAACCAGAAACTTAAAAAGTATAGAAGTCTTTTAAAAATATTGACTGCAGGGAAGGGAATGGAGATGGAGGCAGAATGATCAGGAGACAGTCATTTATTACCACAAAGCCTCTGAACCACTCAATTTTCACAATCTTTATTTTTTTAAAATTCAGAGAATCTAGAATTAAAATCACAGATGAAATACCAACTTTAAAAAACTATTCTGATATAAAGGTAGAATTTTATGGTGTATATATATATATATATATATATATATTTTAAATCAGAAATTGATCCCACATTGATTGGTTTCTAAAGACTTCTCATTGGCTAAGATCTAATTTGCTTTTAAGTGCTACAAATTCATGGAGTGGGCTTTTTCTACTCTGGCTTTGCAATTTAAGACATGATAATTTTTATCATCAGAGTTTTAAGAGGCATCAGTCCCCTTAGAGAGTGGGGCTTTGGGTGAGTCTCTGTCCAGTAAAGTCCTAAAAAGTGACAGCAGAGAATTCAAGTACTCCATAAAAGATACCAAGTTGAGATGAATGCTGAAGTATATGCAAATTCTTGTTCAGGACTATGAGGTTTAAAATATTTCTGTGACAGATTAGAAAGGAATGAAAGTAACTCCACCTGTAGGTATATAGTTTTAAATGAAATTTCATGTTAAAACCATTCTTATTTTACCTGCAGTACTACTATAGAAATTATATGTCCAAAATAAATAAAATTTTTTATCCATATGTGTTACATAGTGCACATAATCTGATATTGTTAGATTAAGGTTTGGAAAACCTGGAACTTTCCCATTAAATGTATTTCTTTTTAAAAGATTTAACTAAAAGAAGATTTTTGTTTCCTACAGTGTGCATGAAATTCTTTTCTTTCTTATTTAGAATCTGCTGTACCTAAAAAGAAATATAAACTTTTTGAATGCAGATTTCTCAATGAAGAACTTTAGAGTTCTTGACAGGATCAAACCTTTTTGCTTTATAAGAGAGTGTTGAGTGGTGGGAAAGGAACCCAGCTGGAAGTCAGGAGGGTTCTTCACTCCTGCCAATCACTAGTCTTGAGAACTCATATAAATCACTTAACCTTTCTAAGCTGCAGTTACAGCTTCTGAAAATAAATTAAATACTGTCATTTCTACCTCATAAAATTCTCTTCAGGAGCAAATTAAATGATTTTTCCCAAAGTGCTTTGATAATAAAAGGCCATGAAAATTGCATTATATCTAAGAACTTACACACACACACACACACACACACACACACACACACACTTGCTTTTCCGTCAAATGAGAGACAGACCATTTGAAAAATACAAAGTGTGAAGAAATAATTAACCACTGGTCTTTGCTTAGCATCAATTCAAGCAATCACATGATGCTGGAGAGGATGTAAAGAAAAGGAACACTTTGTTAGTGGGATTGTAAATTAGTACAACCACTGTAAAATTTAGTATAAAGGATCCTCATAACACTAGACTTGCAACCACCATATGAGCCAGCTATACATTTTCTCAGTATATATCCTGAAGAATTAAAGCAATGCATGCATACCTACGTTAATAACAGTATAATTCACAACAGCCAAACTATGGAACCAGCCAAGGTATCCATAAATAGATGAATGGATAAAGAAACTGTGGTACATATACACAATGGAGTTTTATTCATCCATAAAGAAAATGAAATAATGTTATTTGCAGGAAAATGGATAGAACTAAAGACGATTTTGTTAAGTGAAATGAGCCAAACTCAGAAGGTCAAGGGTCCCATGTGGAAACCAGAGAGGAATAATGAAAAGAAAGGTGTGTATATATGTGTGGGGTGTGATTGCATGAAAAACAAAGTGAGATCAGTAGAAAAGAGGAAAGGGACCAGGAGGAAGGAGAAGGGGAGGGCAAGGGAAAATCCTGGGGAATGATATTGCAAAAATGATATTGTTACATTATGTGTATGAATATGTAACAAAAATCCCACTATTATGTATAACTAATGTATCAATAAAAATGTAGAGGAAAAAATTAAAACAATCATTCCAGAAATCCCTTTCAGAAAATTCAGCACTTGTGAACACAGGGTTTTGTTATTAAAATATTGATGAGTACCAATATTTTCTCACACAAGAAAATAACAGAAAACTACTGTTACTTCTGGAGGATGTGCTATTCCCATGATCCCCCATCAAATGCTGTAGGAACTGAGTCCTGCAGACATCAAACTATGGGAAAGGCAGTAATGACCTATCACTCACTTCAACTTCTATGATCAATGACAGTCAAAATCTAACCACAGAATTTGTTTCTTTTAAAATGTTAGATTCTGTGCTAGAGAATGCAGATCTGAAAAAGAGACTCTTGCAGCCTAAGCTAGTGAAATGGATAATAAACTTAGAAAAATCTTGTCAGATTCTAACCCCACTTCTTTTCTTTCAGTGCTTACTCCAAAAAATTAAATATGCAAATGTAATTTATCAAAAAGAGTTCTCTGAACAAGAATCTTTCATTCTGATGACCCCCTCCAATATATTGTCATAACTTTTGTTTTAACTAATTTTTGTTCTAATTAAAAAGAAAGCATGATTGCTATTGCCTTATACAATCATTGTTTAGAATCATTCACATTTTCTTTGATTATCATTACTTCTTTCTTCTTAAATCTTTCATATGGTATCACTTTACTTCTGCCTGAAATAAACCTACAGAATTTCTGTGTGTCTGAAGATCTTATTGTGACACATGCCCTCAGTGTTCGTTGTTGTTGTTGCCTACCTTTTATAATATATGTTCAGTGGAAATACAATTCTGGAAAGTTCTTTTCTCTTACTTATTGTAATGATTACCTCACTGTTTTCTGGCTCCCACTGTGGTCAATTAAAAGCCAGTTGTAAATCTAGTCTTGCACATTGACTCTTTTTCCCTCAACTTTGCAATTTTTCTCTCAGGTTTTGGCATTCCCAAGATTTGCTATAATGTGTCTTGGTATGGATTTTGTGGGTCTTTCTTGTATTTATTCTGTTCGGGATGACGAGGATTCCTTCACCTATGGATTTGGCAACTTTCACAAATCCTGAAAAATTCTCAATCATTACCTTTTCAAATAATGCAAACTATGTATAAGCCAATGTATATGACTACAGCTTACTAGAATGAAGATCCATAAATTATTATTTCTGATTTCCCTGTAGTCATTGTGAATTCAAAACCATTTTCTATACTAGTTTTTATGAGGCTGCTGTTTAGAGACTTTCTTGAAAACCCCTTTGTCAATCTCTATGTCTCCTTATAATAAACCTTCTTTGACTTAGTTTGAACATGTCTTTCTATAACATATATCATCACAATAAAACCTACTTTGCAAATTAAAGTCCTTTTTAGGTTCTACCATAAAGAAGCATTATCATTGAATACATTTTATGCATAGCAAGTAAAATGTTTCCATAATCATTAATAAACTCAGCCACAAGATATTCAATTATCGTTTAACCCCAAACAAGACAATTCTACCTAATAACATGAAATCTCCTTAAGAGCAGAACTTTGCCTGCTCTGTTTCCTATCCTGTCTCCAGGACCCATAAAAAATCTTGTTATGTAATAGACTCTCAATGCATATTTGATGAGTAAATGGGCTCTAGCTATTCATTCCTTTAAACAAAAGATTATTGCTTTAAAATCCTTTTGTAGTATTTTAGAACCTAAAAGTATTTGGGGCCTGCTTAGATACAGTCAGACCTCCATTTCCATGGGTTTCACATCTTCATATTCAACCAACCGTGGACTAAAGCATTTGCATCGTATTAGGCATTGCAATTAATATAGAAAGGATTTGAAGTCTATGAGAGGAACAAATACTACATCATTTAATGTAAGGGACTTGAGCATGTATGGATTTTGGTATCTGTTGTAGGGGAGTAGGGAACTCTTGGAACCAATTTTCAGTGAACGCCAAAGGATGACTGTATACTAGACAAGTAAAAAAATTAATTTAAGTTACAATTGTAGAAATATAATCTCTGTAAAAGCCAGTATCAAAAAAATAAAAAACAATTATAGTTATGATATCCCTGGACTAGTTGTAAATATACAATTTAAATAAGTTTAAAAAGCTCTTTTAAAAAAGAGCCATATCATAGCAGTAAAAATTATAGTATTTCTCCGTTCTTTGTGCTTTTTGTTCTTCCCAAAATGTATATTTTATTTATTCCATAAATATGAGCATCTGAAATAATCTCATTTTAAACAGAAGAAAGCATAGATTTAGGCAAATACTTTATTGACATAACCTAAATCAGCTCTTCTTGAGCAAATTATTCATCTTATTCAACAAGGACTTGGGCCAAGTAGACAAAAAGGTGGAACTATATTTGGTGTAATAAATATTTCAACTATAATGACCTATTTATTAATTAAAAAAACAGTCATTAAAAATGACAACTCATCATTACATAGAGGTTGATTTCATCTTTGAAGTGATCTAGTAACATTTATTGGGGTCAACTATATGTTGAGGATAAGATAGTACAAATTTTCCCAAATAGAAGAGCCACTTCACAAAAAATGATGTTACCCATATGAATTAAGTAAAATAAACAATGTCTACTTATAATATTTATTAATTTAAACAATATTTAACATAATATTTCAATCACTTTTTTCCACCTTGATATGTCATGAAATAATTTTATTCACACATACGTGTTTGATATCAGTGGTCTTATCATCAAAATTTTATGAGACATCTAACACAGTTGCTCAGAATATATATTTTCATTTCTACCTAAGTTGTTATAGATAAAGCCATTTTGAAAGTGGTTTATAGCCAGGTGCAGTGGCAAATGCCTGTAAATCTAGTGGCTCAGGAGGCTGAGGCAGGAGTCAGCCTCAGCAAAAGTGAGGCATCAAGCAACTCAGTGAGACCCTGTCTCTAAATAAAATATAAAATAGGGCTGGGGATATGGCTCAGTGCCCAAGTGCCCCTGAATTCAATCCCTGGTATACTCCCCCCCATGCACCAAAAAAAAAAAAAAAGAAAAAAGAAAAGGTTTATAGTTTAATCAGTGGAAATCTATCTTAAGCTTGGATGGTCTTATCTTTTGCATAACATTGAAACTTTATAATGAAATTAGTCCTATAGATTGTTATCCATAATTTCTACAATGTTACTGTGTTTGGAGACATGGAACATTTACATTTCTGACCCTTACATTCAGGAATAATTGCTGATTATTTAGCAATAATTTTGCTTCTATTTCTGCATATTTTACCAAGTAACTTCTGACAATAAACTTTGGTTGAGGTTATTTTAGGATATGTATTTTTCTCCAACAGTACTTTATTTTTCACAAAAATAATTGAAACAGTTCCTATAATGAGAAACTCTACAAAGGTGTGAATATAAAACACAGTTTCAAGTGATGATGTTGCCCCCAAAAAATCTATATTTGGACATATACAATAATTTACCATATGATGAAAATGGATATAATAAGTTCCTTGACAATAATTAAATTTTTACATCTGTTCAAAACAGTATTGAATGACTTTTCCCCCTCCTCTACTGCTAGAGTTTCAATCTGCAATATCCCCCAAATGTCCAAGTGTCAAAGGATTGCTCTCCACTGTGGCACTGTTGGAACTTGGTGGCACCTTGAAGAGATGGGGCCTATTTGGAGGAAATTAGTCATTGGGAGTCATTGGGGGATTGTGGGACCTGAGTCCTACTCCTTACTCTCTATTCATGTCCTGGCCATGAAATGAACAACTTTGCTCCACCACACCCTCCCTACCATAATGTGCTGCCTTGCCATAGGCCTAAAAACAACAAGGCCAACCAACCACGGAATGAAACCTCCAGAACTATGAGCCAAAATAAACCTTTTCTCTTGATAAGTTGATTATCTTAGGTATTTATTACAGTAATGGAAATTTGACTGACACATGTACCAAACTGAATTCTAAATGGACTTCAGAATTCAGTTCTAATCCTGGTCTTCTTCATAAAATAGTCCCTATTTCAGACCATAATGATCTTTCTCTGAGAATTTCTGCACTATTTGTAATTTATGTTGTTATAGTTTTTACTTTAAACACACTGTACTATATTATTCTCCAATTTTTTGATATTAGTTAATCTCAACTCCTCCATTCTGCTTATTTCAGACCTTGTACTATTACATACCACTTACCATATTTGTGAGATGTAGCATAATTACTCAATAAGTGGTCATTGGCTGTGAGTTATATTTGGTAAATTTCACTAATAAACATCTTCTGATTGGGTTCTGTACCATTCCCAAATGACTCCAGATACTAAGCAAAGTCATCCAGATCTACTTTATAGAAAAACAAATAATAGAGTCAAATTGACAGAATACTCATTCAGACATGAATAAGTTCTTAGATTTCGGAGCTCCAACATGGCGGCGGGCGGAGAGGCAGCGTTTTCAATACCCCCCCAGTGATGGGTTCATAAAGATGCATAGATAACGCTTAGATTCTTCCAACAGAGAATCTCCTAGCAAAATTCCACTGAAGAGAGACCGGCTGGGAGCTACTAGGATTTTTTGAAGTGACAGATTGCACCACGAGACGCAGAGGTCCAGATCCACCAGCCACAGTCAGAGTGCCACGGCCCGTCTGCCCGCAGCAAACATGACTGAGTTGGGCTGGGGATGTGGCTCAAGCAGTAGCACGCTCGCCTGGCATACGTGCGGCCCAGGTTCAATCCTCAGCACCACATACCAACAAAGATGTTGTGTCCGCCAATAACTAAAAAAAAAAAAATATTAAAAATTCTCTCTCTCTCTCTCTCTCTCTCTCTCTCTCTCTCTCTCTCCCTCCCTCCCTCCCTCCCTCCTCTCTCTCTCCTTCCTATCTCTTTAAAAAAAAAAACAAAAAAACATGACTGGGTCCCGCTAGCCTTCGAGATGCAGCTTGGCAGGAAGAAGTCTTTAGCCAAGCCTTCATGAATTATCGAGCTGGGAGCTGAAGCCAACCTGGGATGGACCAGTCCCACGCCTCCCTTCGGACACTCCAGCAAGGAGCCTGGGGCCTGCCATAGCAGAGAGGTGACATCATCGGAGTTCGGCCGACGGAATTCCTTCCCAGCAGAATCCACTTTAGCAGATGTGTGACTTTCTCCCCATCCAGATACAAGCAGCCAGGAAACTTCATGGACCTCTCAGGGGTCGTGTCTGTAGGGAAGTAGAGGGGATCCCTGACCCCCAACCCCCCATATCACCAGCGGTGACTCCCAAGGTCTTAGCTGCCAGTTTACCACAGCACTGGGGCTTAAATGGGACACGCGGTGGGGCTGCAAGTGTAACTAGATCTCTGGGGAACCGCTTCTGGTGAACAGGACCTGGCTGGCTGGAAGGGGGGTAAGGGCTGGAGAAGTGAAACGGCTCTGGACTGACAAGTCTGAGAGACTCCCAGGAGATGCCTTACAGGGATTGCTATTGGCAGGTAGAGAGCAGAAGCTCCGCTTGGAGGTCATAGCTCCACCTACTGGAAGAGAAGAAAATGGATCTCTAAGACTTCAATATTTTTTTTCCTTCTTCTCTCTCTGTTCCTTTCTCCCCTTTTCCTTCTCTCTTTCTTTCCCATTTCAAGTTTTATTGTTCTTTTCATTCTCCTCTAATTATCTCTCTCCCCTTCTTTCTTTTTAAGAGCACCTTCATTCCCCTACCCCCCAACTTTCATCCCAAGCATTATGTCTTCCATTATGTGTAATTGTCTAAATGCAAATAGGTAAATGTCTTGAGGCTGTCTATAGGGCTCCTAAATACCTAGCTACTACCAACACCCTGATCCAATTGCCTGTTAGTATCCCCCTTCAGTAGAGCAATCTTCTAAAGTAGCCAAGACATACTAACCCTCGTACCATCATAGCACCTAACCTAAACATATAGTCCTATGAACAAACAACAAATTACTATATGCATACAGAACCTGGAAGCCTTTTATGAATTGAATGAATCAGCTTTAAAGTACAATACAGCCCAGCATTTCTAGGCATAATCTCCCACTACAAAGGAGAGACAACAGAGATATACAAAGCCAAAACAAATGTATAGGAGAAAGCAGTTACAAAGCAGTCAAACAGAGCTGGAAAGTAACGTGAACAACATGAAAAAACAAGGGAAAAAAGGACTACAAACAATGCAAGACAACTTAAATCTACAGGAGGACCTAGAAGCATCAGAAACATGGACAGGGAAAGAAATCAAGGCATACCTAACTCAGATGGAATGGAATATTAGAGAAGACATGAGACAGCAAGTCCAAGCATTGAAAGTATATTTTGAAAATGAACTAAACAAACAAATTCAAACTGCAAAGAATGAGCTTTCACAAGAGATAGAGATTTAAAAAAAAAAACAGTAATTCGAGAAATGCAAGAAACCATAAACCAGATTAAAAACTCTAACGAGAATATTACAAATAGACTAGATCAAGTAGAAGTCAGAACACCAGATAATGAAGACAAAGTTTATCAACTTGAAAAGAATATAGTCAACACAGAAAAGATGCTTAAATCTCATGAGCAATCTATCCAAGAGATATGGGATCTCATCAAAAAAACAAATTTGAGAGTCATTGGGATAGAAGAAGGCACAGAGGTTCAAACCAAAGGAATGGACAACTTATTAAATGAAATAATCCTAGAAAACTTCCCAGAGATGAAAGATGGAATGGATTGCCAAATCCTGGAAGCCTACAGGACCCCAAACATCCAAAACCATAAGAGACCAACTCCAAGACATATAATTATGAAGATAGGTAACATACAGAACAAGGAGAGAATATTAAAAGCTAGGAGAGAAAGGAGGCAGATTACATTCAGGAGTAAACCAATTAGGTTAACGAATGATGTTTCATCACAGACTTTGAAAGCGAGAAGATCCTGGAACAACGTATTTCAAATGCTAAAAAACAATGGATACCAACCAAGAATACTGTATCCAGCAAAATTAAGCTTCAGATTTGACAATGAAATTAAAATCTTTCATGATAAATAAAAGCTAAAAGAATTCACAGCCAGAAAACCAGAACTGCAAAGCATTTTGAGCAAAATACTACAAGAAGAGGAATTGAAAAATAGTGCCCAAAACTAACAGTGGGAGGTATCTCAGTAAAGGGGGAGAAAAATAACCAGAGGAAAAACTAGCCAAACTAAAATAAATAAATAAATAAACATGACTGGAAGTACAAACCATATTTCAATTGTAACCTTAAAGGTTAATGGCTTAAATTCACCAATCAAGAGACATAGACTAGTAAGTAACCTGGATTAAAAAAACAAATCCAACAATATGCTAGCTTCAGGAGACTCATATGATAGGAAAAGACATACACAGGCTGAAGGTAAAAGGTTGGGAAAAATCATACCACTCAAATGGCCCTTGGAAGCAAGCAGGAGTGGCCATACTCATATCGAATAAAATAAACTTCAAACCTAAGTTAATCAAAAGGGATGAAGAAGGACACTATATACTGTTAAAAAGAACCATCCACCATCAAGACATAACAATTATCAATTTGTATGCACCAAACAATGGTGCTGCAACATTCATAAAACAAACTCTCCTCAAGTTCAAGAGTCAAATAGACCACAACACAATTATTATGGGGGACTTTCAACACACCGCTCTCACCATTGGACAGATCCTCTAGACAACAGCGGAACAAAGAAACTATAAAACTCAATAACGCAATCAATAACCTAGATTTAACCGAAAGATATAGAATATATCAACCATCATCAAGTGGATACACGTTCTTCTCAGCAGCACATGGATCCTACTCAAAGATAGGCCATATATTATGCCATAGGGCGACTCTCAGTAAATATAAAGGTGTGGAGATAATACCATGCACCATATCTGATCATAAGGAAATGAAACTGGAAATCATTGATAAAAGAAGGAAGGAAAAATCCTAAATCACATGGAAAATGAACAATATGTTACTGAATGATCAATGGGTTACAGAAGACAAAAAAGAGGAGATAAAAAAAATTCTTAGAGACAAATGACAATACACACACAACATACCGGAATCTATGGGACACAATGAAAGCAGTTTTAAGAGGGAAATTCATTTCTTGGAGTTCTTTTCTCAAAAAAAGAAAAAACCAACAAATAAATGAACTCACACTACACCTCAAAAACCTAGAAAAGGAAGAGCAAAACAGCAGCAAATGTAGTAGAAGACAAGAAATAATTAAAATTAGAGCAGAAATCAATAAAATTGAAACAAAAAAAAACATTGAAAAAATTGAAAAAACTAAAAGTTGGTTCTTTGAAAAAATAAATAAAATCGACAGGCCCTTAGCCATGCTAACGAAGAGAAGAAGAGAGAGAACTCAAATTACTAACATACGGGATGAAAAAGGCAATATCACAACAGACACTACAGAAATACAGAAGATAATTAGAAAGTATTTTGAAACCCTATATTCCAATAAAATAGAAGATAGTGAACATATCGATAAATTTCTTAAGTCATACGATCTGCCCAGATTGAGTCAGGAAGACACACACAATTTAAACAGACCAATAACAAAAGAAGAAATAGAAGAAGCCATCAAAAAACTATCAACCAAAAAAAAGCCCTGGACCAGATGGGTATACAGCGGAGTTCTACAAAACCTTCAAAAAAGAATTAATACCAATACTTTTCAAGCTATTTCAAGAAATAGAAACAGAAGGAGTTCTTCCGAATTCATTCTATGAGGCCAACATCACCCTGATCCCAAAACCAGACAAAGACACTTCAAAGAAAGAAAAATACAGACCAATATCTCTAATGAACTTGGATGCAAAAATTCTCAATAAAATCCTGGCGAATCGAATACAAAAGCATATCAAAAAAATTGTGCATCATGATCAAGTAGGATTCATCCCTGGGATGCAAGGCTGGTTCAATATACGGAAATCAATAAATGTAATCCACCACATCAATAGACTTAAAGACAAGAACCATATGATCATCTCAATAGATGAAGAAAAAGCATTCGACAAAGTACAGTATCCCTTTATGTTCAAAGCACTAGAAAAACTAGGGATAACAGGAACTTACCTCAACATGGTAAAAGCTATATATGCTAAACCTCAGGCTAGCATCATCCTAAATGGAGAAAAACTGAAGGCATTCCCTCTAAAATCTGGAACAAGACAGGGATGCCCTCTATCACCACTTCTATTCAATTTAGTTCTTGAAATACTAGCCAGAGCAATTAGACAGTCAAAAGAAATTAAAGGCATAAAAATAGGAAAAGAAGAACTTAAATTATTGATATTTGCGGATGACATGATAATATATTTAACAGACCCAAAAGGGTCTACAAAGAAACTGCTAGAGTTAATAAATGAATTCAGCAACGTGGCATATTGTGGGGTCGGGCTCCAAAATCCTTAATAGGATGCCCATAGCCCAAGAGTTAATAACAAGAATCAACAAATGGGACTTACTTAAACTGAAAAGTTTTTTCTCAGCAAGAGAAACAATAAGAGAGGTAAATAGGGAGCCTACATCATGGGAACAAACTTTTACCCCTCACACTTCAGATAGAGCCCTAATATCCAGAATATACAAAGAACTCAAAAAATTAAACAATAAGATAACAAATAACCCAATCAACAAATGGGTCAAGGACCTGAACAGACACTTCTCAGAGGAGGACATACAATCAATCAAGAAGTACATGAAAAAATGCTCACCATCTCTAGCAGTCAGAGAAATGCAAATCAAAACCACCCTAAGATACCATCTCACTCCAGTAAGATTGGCAGCCATTATGAATTCAAACAACAACAAGTGCTGTCGAGGATGTGGGGAAAAGGGTACTCTTGTACATTGCTGGTGGGACTGCAAACTGGTGCGTCCAATTTGGAAAGCAGTATGGAGATTCCTGGGAAAGCTGGGAATGGATCCACCATTTGACCCAGCTATCGCCCTTCTCGGACTATTCCCTGAGGATCTTAAAAGAGCATACTATAGGGATACTGCCACATCAATGATCATAGCAGCACAATTCAGAATAAGTAGACTGTGGAACCAACCTAGATGGCCTTCAATATATGAATGGATAAAAAAAAATGTGACATGTATACACAATGGAGTATTATGCAGTACTAAAAAATGACAAAATCATAGAATTTGCAGGGAAATGGATGGCATTAGAACAGATTATGCTAAGCGAAGCTAGCCAATCCTTAAAAAACAAATGCCAAATGTCTTCTTTGGTATAAAGAGAGCAACTAAGAACAGAACAGGGAGGAAGAGCATGAGAAAAAGATTAACATTAAACAAAGATGAGTCGGGGGAGAGAAAGGGAGAGAGAAGGGAAAGCATATGGAAATGGTAGGAGACACTCAATGTTACACAAAATTACATAGAAGAGGTTGTGAGGGGAAAGGGGGGGAGAAACAAGGGAGAGAATTGAACAACAGCAGATGAGGTAGAGAGGGAAGATGGGAGGGGAGGGGAGGGGGGATAGTAGGGGATAGGAAAGGCAGCAGAATACAACAGTCACTAATATGGCATTATGGAAAAATTGTAAATGTGTAACTGATGTGATTCTGCAATTTGTATTTGGGGTAAAAATGGGAGTTCATAACTCACTTGAATCAAATGTATGAAGTATGATATGTCATGAGCTTTGTAATGTTTTGAACAACCAATAAAAAAAGTTCCTAGATTTCTACTGTCATAAAAATAGTAGGTTAAAGTGTTAATGGGTATATGATCTTTAATATTTAATGTGACAATGCAGCACTCTTTTGTTCCTACTGAAAGGAGAAATTTCTGAAAAATTTTGGTTGCCCAAAGTGTGAATTTATTAAGTTTCAATTCTTTTCCTGTTTTTTTCCTGGAATAAATGATTGTTGAGTATTTTTTCTGTATAAATTTTAATTGTTGACACAATAAGGGATCTTTGCAAAAATAATAGATGGTAATAACAAGACTACTAACAATTCTTTATATTCTTATGACTACAAGACTATAAATTACTTTTCTCATTTAAGTAAGGCCCACAAAATGAATCATCATGAAGGATTCATGTGTCCAAGAATCACAGAAATATTTCAGATTAGTTTAAGATTACAGATCATTTCCACAAACCTTTTTCTCCTTACCAAAGAGGGTTAGGTCACAAAGTCTAGATGAACTGATCATTGACATTACAACTAGTTCTGCCTTCAATCAAGAAAAAGATAATTTTTATACTGGGCCATGATTTAAACTGACTCTTAGTAGTACATAAACTCAGAATTTAACAGATCAGGGAATTTTTTTATTAAAAATTATTAAATATAATAAAGTTTGTCTGCAGTTGCCATAAACTTTGATCTTTGGTTTATAGGTTAACTCCTTATTTAGGTATGCCATGAAATATATATTTATACACAAACTTAGGAAGCATTTTTCTTTAATATTTATTTTTAGTATGTTTGCCATTTTCTGTAAATTCAAGTAATAATTAGTAACAGATACATATTTTTTCTACTTGAATCCAAAAACATGTTAGATTTCAACTCTGCAATATCTAAATCTAAACTTTAAATTTTATCCCCCACATCCAAAATTGTTTCCTTTTCTTTTTTTTTATTTCCATCACCTTAAATTCTAAGGCTTCAAAGTTTTGGCTGGTTGCAGGCAGAGGAAATAATCTGTTTTACATTTTCTCCATTTCAGATCCTAACTTATCATGATCAATTGTTTCACTTCACTATAAAGAGTCAATGAATTTCAACATAAGCATAGAGCTATTGTGACCTTCATATACCAAGGGCCTTTCTAAAGAATTAAAAGAAATCATAAGGAGATTTCTGTTTGCTAGAATTTCATGAAATATGTTTATTTCTATACATATAATGGGTCTTCTAGTGTTCTTATAAAATTGTATAGTATAATTTGTCTTCTTAGATAGAAAAAATGGGCACCCAAAAGTGGTCTTCATTATGAAACCTGTAAGAAAATTCACACATGAAAAATCAATGTTCAACACATACATTTTTTTCTACATGAAAGTAGAGTTGGCCTACTCTGTAGGGTATTTCATTTTTCTAATACCTAAAAAACTTCTCAGAACAAATGCTAGCTCTCTTTCATCAGTGAAAGCACTAAATTCTTTCCCAATTCTTTTTGATCATGCATTGTAAGACATTTAACAAATTAGAAATATGATGACTAATTCATGAAAATAAAGGCATCAAAGAAAGTAGTACAAAAATGACAATGCTATTATGTGGTAAGTTCTAAAGCATATAAATTATTTCACATGTTTTGTGAGAAAGTTTTTAAAGCCATATTTAAGCATTTAAATTACATTTCTTATTTACTTCCTCTTCTAATTTGCAATTTAGTGGCATAGTGTTTAGAAAGTTATTAAAGATTTTATAATATCCAAATATCACCTTATAGAGGCTCAGTGGTACATGTCTGAAATCCTATGTGGAAGGCTCAGGAGGGCGGATCATGAGTTCAGCCCCAGACTTGAAAACATATTGTGAGGAAAAGGGAAAGGGGGGGTAGGGGGGAAAGTCAGAAAAAGACCAAAAGGAAGAAGGAAGGAAAGAAGAAGGAAGGGAGGGAGGAAAAGAGGGAGGGAGGGAAGGAGGAACTACGGCCCATGCAAACTTTCTCTTGTACATCTTGCTTTTGTAAAACTTAAAGTAAAAAACTGATTTAAGTAATCGAAATGATTATCAGTAGAAAGAGGAGTTAAAATAGTATCATAAAATAACAGAATATGTTCTTTAGAATCCAACAGATAAGAGATGCAAATCCAAGTTCACCAACTACTAATGGTGCTAATTTGGGAACATCACTTAGCATCCGCTACTCCTAGTTCACTCCTCTGTGAAATGCTCATTGTAGGATTACTGTGAGTAATCAGAGAGATATGAATGTATATGTGAAAGTGCTCCATTGAGCATGCAATGGAAACCCACCTAACCCCTGTTCTTCCCATTCACTGTGATGTGTTCAGCAAATGTTGTGGTCCCATCCAGTTAAACCTTGTTATGTAGCTTTTATCTAAATCTAACAATATTTGCACACAATATACGAACCTGTTGTTGAACAAATGATACAAATGTTACAAATATCTGTTTACCTTTGAGGGAAAAAACTGACAAGTATAATAAACTGGAAGTCAATAATTCCATTTATGATTTTAGTCTTATGGACTGAATTGTGTCTCTCCTACCCTCCCCCCAACACTTATATGTTGAAGCCCTAGTCCCCAGTAGGAAGTACTTCAGATTATAACCTTATTTGTATATCGGTTAAGAAGGAAATTAAGTTTAACTAAGAGAATTAGAGTAGATCCTAATCTGACTGGTGACCTTGAAAAAAAAGAAAATTTGGGTACAGACCACATATAAAGAAAAAATGCTATGAAGATACATGGAGGAGATGACCATCTGAAAGTCAAAGAAAGTCACAACCCTGACAACATCTTGATCTTGGGGACTTCCAGCATCCAGAACTACGAGAACTATTTCTGTTGCTTAAGTCACCCAGCCTCTGGTGCTTTGTTATGACACCCCTAGCAAATTAATGCACTCATAGATACTTTTTTGCCTTATGAAGGTGGATCATGCTAACACTCATACAGAAGTCAAAGTTTAATAATGCTTTCTGGTAAGCGATTTTTATTACTTTAATTTCACTGATTTTAATTCATTTTGAAAGTAATGTTATTCTTACCCTTGAATTGCAAAAAGACTTAGAATTATCACTCTTTAGGGAAATACATATGCCAAGGAACTTTTTATTTTCATTTAAGGACTTCACCTGTCAATACAATTCATGTGCAACTAGCAAGTTCTGGGGGAGCATCAATGTGGGTGGTGTTGTCTAGAGCCAGGCTTTCCAGTGCCAAGTAGGAACCAGGAATGGAATTCTTACATTGTTATTGTGAAACTAGAGATGGCTTCTTAACAGAAAAAAACCTTGAAATAAGTATGGGAGGTAGCTTGTGTGTGTGTGTGTGTGTGTGTGTGTGTGTGTGTGTGTGTGTGTATGCTTTGTGAACAGCATAAATTGTTGATTTATTTCTATGGGGTGAATCTTTCAAACATAAAAGTTTAAAAATACCAAAGTACAGTTGACAGGTCAATTTCAACATGCAGCATTCTTTGTTTGTTAGTTTTTACGATTCAAGCTAGTGTTTAGTCAAAGTTCAGAATCATTCTGTCTGCAGGTAATTCAAAGCCCAAATAAATGAGGCACAGGAAAATGCAAAACTATTTAGGAATTTAGTGGTAAATATGGCAATCTGTTCCATGATCATCAGCTGTACTTCTCTTTTGTGTTGATTATAAAACGTTAATTTAAGTTCTTCAGACATAGCTCTAGTTGAACAGTTCTATGTGAAAATCATGATCAAATAAGAATGAATTCTATTTCGAATGCTCAAAAGTCATCTCTATCTTAATTAGCAAAATTCACTAATAAAGCATCACAGTCAGTACTTGAGGTTCAACCCTAAGAAAATATAAATATCTGAATCTATTAGCACATATTCAGCCACATAAATATCCCTGGCCTGAGAAAGCTCCCCACTGTCTCTCCGGAGATCAGAAGTTCATTCTTTGTGCCCAGGATCTTCAGGTAAGTCAAGACTGGAAAGGGGTGGCAAGCTAAAAGCAAGGCAACTGAGAATATTTCCAAAAAAAAAAAGTGTAAAAATAGAGACTACTTATGAATAGAATACTGGGTATCCCAGCCTCCTTCCCCAGACCTACTTTCAGAATAACTGTGACTGCTTGCAGGAGACTAGATTTTTTCTTTTCTGGAGTAAGTAAACTACCTTAGTTATACGGAAACCCCCAAACTTGGCAAGTTACTTGATCTCCCTGCAGTGAAGCCCAGGAAAATCCCCAATTCCAGCTGCAGATATTCCAGCATGCTTATTACACTTCAGTATTAAATGTGAATGGACAGCAAAGGAGCCATCAGACATTTGAGGAGAGAATCCAACTTTAAGGGAGAAGGACCAAAACAAAGACAAAAAAAAAAAGTGGGACTGGGAGAATGGAAGGACACGATGAAAATGAATAGAAGAGGGCTGGGCATGTGGCTCAAGCAGTAATGCACTCGCATGACATGCACGGGGTGCTGGGTTCAATGCTCAGCACCACATAAAAATAAAAAATAAAGATGTTGTGTCCACCAAAAATTGAAAAATAAATATTAAAAAATTCTCTCTCTCTCTCTCTCTCTCTCTCTCTCTCTCTCTCTCTCTCTCTCTCTCCCCCTCTCTCTCTCTCTTTCCCTCTCTCTCACTCTCTTAAAAAAAGGAAGAAAATGAATAGAAGAAAATTTCAACTAGAGAAAAACCTGTAATTCTATCCTTGGAGAAGCAAAAGTGAATGAAAAATAAACAAGCTATGCAAGAAAGTGATTTTTTTAAATAATGATAAAAGTATTTAAGAGTCTTGAGATATATGATCAAAATAACTACTGAAAAACAGTCAAGAATAGTCTTCAGAACTAGAATAGTATATTGAGAAGGAAAATATCTAAATATGAGTTTTAGAATAGGAAAACAAAGGAGACAAAAATGATCAAAAACAAGGGAAAATTTATAGTACTTAAAGCCACACGTCCTCCTATTGAAAACCCACTGAGTACCTACCTCTTGGGTTGACAGAAAATCCATACAACACACGCTATAAAATTTCAGCACAGGTTTAAAACCTAAAAGGATATTAAGTGGGGATGGAAGAAGGGGGGATTACAGACAAAGAACCAGAAATTATAATGACATTGGGTATCTAGCAGCAACAGTGACAAAAAGAAGACAGTGGGGGACAGTAATTTCAAAATTCAAAGAGCACACTTTCAACACAGACTCCACCTTGACTAAAAAGTTAAAGTAATGGTATAATCAATGTATTTGCAAGCAAGAAAGAACTCAAAAAAAAAAAAACATAATACCATGCACACTTTTCTAGCTAGCTAGAAAGATAAATGCTTCAGAAAATGAGGGAATAAACTAAGAAAGAGAGGGTAACAGGATCAGGTCAAAGATTCAAAACAGGAGCAGGTGAAGTATTAAGTTTGGAAACTCTGCCCTGGGCTACAGTCTAGATCCCAGCAGCCCACAGAGAGCTACAGAAAAGAATGAGTGGGAATGATAGACTGCTCAGAGTGAGCATTTGAGAAAAGATTCACAAATATTTAAAGATTTGGCAGAGCTTGCAAAAGGGAACAAATATATAGAAAACTAAACAAGTAGAAAACTAAGCAAATGGACAACAGGCATTATTACCTCTGGGGATGTGGTGAGGGTTGAGGAGAAAATAAGGTAAAGGAATAAATATGTGACCAAAGTACAGTGATTAGTGATGTTTGTTGCCATAAAATATAAACATTATCATTTAAAATGTGGTATAATTATATTAGGACATTGGAAAGAATGAAATGAGGATGATGTAAGGTGAGAAGTTAAATTCTCAACTACCAGAAAGGTAAGTTAAGGATCAAAATTCATAAATAAAAGAAATGGAAAGCTATTATTCAGAAACTCACAGGTAAATTATAGAGGCAACTTCCTCAAAATAGTATGACTGCGAGTTTTATTTTTAAAACATAATACTTTGATTAAAATAAAAATTGATTCTGTAAAAATATGTTACATGAGATCAGTGTTAACAGAAAGTAAAATTGCATAGTTTTAGGCTGTCAGATCTTGCAGAGGTGGTGGCCCTGGAAACAAATAACTAAAAAACAGAAACTCTATTTTCCACTGTGGCAAACACTATTACTACAGTGGCTTTAGGCCTGAACCAGCAACCCACATATTCTCTGGATGACCTTGGGGCAAATTGTTTTACTTCTGAGTATCTCAATTTACTTCTGTTGATGAGGTTAATGGAAACATTTATCACATGGGGTTGGTGTGAAGATTTCTATAAAGTGCTGGTGTATAGGAAAGAAAGAAACTCAACAAATGCATCAGTGAAGGCTACTGGAGCTGAGAAGTAAGTGGCTGATGCAGACTTAACCAGGTCATCTCTGATTGGGACATGAATGAAAAGTTGAAATATATATATATATATATATATATATATATATATATATATATCAGTTAAGAGGGATGGATGTTATAATCAGAGCATGCCATGGATGAATGACAGGGACTATGAAAATATATAAAACCTAAAAGGAACAGAAATTTTCTCAACTCCATCCCATGTAGCCATGCAGAAATACACACAAGCCTTTTGTACCAGATTTGCCTATTTTGTGCATCACCAGATCTTCAAATTGTATAACTTAAAGTCATAAAAAAATTGCACAAAACATTATGTAAGCCAAACAAAACCCATCTTTCATCTCTATGTAGCCTATAATTTCCCAGTTAGCAGGGTCTTAGAATGTTAACGTTTCTCAAGCTGAGATTATATCTACAGTCTTGCTATTTATACCACTTAATAAAAATCATCATTCCTTTGTTACTATTCAGTTAGAGGAGCTATACATGTGCTGTTTATTGGTGCGTGAAAATAGCTATATTTAAAGTTATGGTATTACAGAAAGAGATATAGGATAATTTTAAAATGTCACGAGCATACATTATTTACTATTTTCAAGCACTTCTTAAAGAACTCATTGTTAGCTTTGCTTCTTGATATACTTTTCCTTACAATTCTGGTACTTGCTGGAAAAAATGTTTCGGCTTTTGTAGTCATCAATAAGCTTGTATATAAGACCTCTACTAATGTCATGGTAATGGGGTTTTGAGATGTTGCAACAAGTTGTTGAAAATACTTGAAGACGGGTTGGGGATGTGGCTCAAGCGGTAGCGCGTTCGCCTGGCATGCGTGCGGCCCGGGTTCGATCCTCAGCACCACATACTAACAAAGATGTTGTGTCCGCCGAGAACTAAAAAATAAATATTAAAAAAAAATTCTCTCTCTCTCTCTCTCTCTCTCTCTCTCTCTCTCTCTCTCTCTCCTCTCTCACTCTCTCTTAAAAAAAAAAAGAAAATACTTGAAGACATAGGCTATACATATAATAGCAAAAAAATAAAGCATTTGAGAGGAAAAATATTTTTCCCTTAACATCACAAATTTAACACATAAAAATTGGGAAACTATAATATATGTAAAAGAAATAAATTACCACTTTTTATTCATGATCTTAAGTGAATTAGAGATATTAATAAAAGTATATAGTGAAAGTGTAGTTAAGTCAAATGATATGGCCTACACTCTAGATAGGTTTGTCTGTGACTAGAGAAAATATAAAATCTACCAAATAATGTCAGAAATCATATTAGTGCAGACAAATAATTACTAGTAAGAGCTAGGGATAAAATAAAAGTGAATACCCATTCTAAAATTAATTTTTAAATCCCAAAAGGTATAATTAATATGCAAAATACTATATAGACATATAAAAAAATCCTTTGAAATCTTAAACGCTAATAAACTAAAATTACAAAATGCCGCAGTCTGGCTGGGCACAAAATAACCGAGCCACCACACACCTTGTAGATTCAAAAAGCAACTCTTTATTCCCGAACTCTCACTGACACTCTACCCACACTTTCTGTGAACACACTGCCTCTACCTGGCTCTGCGCACCAATTCTCTCAGAACCCCGTGAGAACTCAATGGGAACTCCAAAGAGCGGGTGCCTGAGGCAGCAGGATATGCCCTAATCCTGGAGCCGCCCTATTCCCAGCAGGATCCACCCTAAACCCTGAGCCACCCTAATCTCTGAGCAGGGTCACCTTTCAACCAAAAAATGCCATGCGTCATTCCTACTTGGCTATGGCTCTCAGCATCTCCCCCCTTCTGTTTAAATAAACAACAAGCAATGTGGCTTAGGGACCATGCCTGTTAGGTTGTCCAATTCAACATATGGTTCTTACCCCTCATCGGATGAGCTGACCTCTAGGCGTCAGCCTCCTGTCTTAGGTTGATACCACTGCAATTGGATCATACCCGTCACTGACTACCAGTCCAGCATACAGCCATACTTGTGGATAGGCCTATGTGTGGTGAGCCATTTCAGCGGACCATGGTCGCCATTACAAGATGGCGCCGGCTTCCACCGTGGATTGCGACAAACAACTCCTTATTAGGGAGAGTTGGCGCGTCATTGTTTAACACCCTATGAGAAAGGTCCACATGGCGGCTTTGCATTGGGGCTTGGTGTGCTTTATTAAGTGTGGGAGGCGCGAGCGGAGAGAGAATGCTTGAAGACATGTCTGAGTAAAGGCCTGAATAAACTGCTGAGAGAAGATTCCTGAGTCGTGTCTTCCTTTGCTGGTGAGGGGTCATGACACCTATGCACCAGTGGGGGGTGAGGTTCTTTGCCTCACCTCTGTTGGCCCCCAATTTTGGCCTTGGTGCCAGTGGGGGGGTGAGGTTCTTTGCCTCACCTCTGTTGGCCCCTAATTTTGGCCTTGGTGCCAGTTGGGGGGTGAGGTTCTTTGCCTCACCTCTGTTGGCCCCAAAATTTTAGACCATCACTAGCAGAAGGGAGGAAGATACAGAAATGCCACAACACCAAGCCAATTGATGGCTCCTTTGGAAAAATTGTATCACCGGTGACAGACATCATCAGTAAAGATATGCCAGCACTACCACGATTTGCTGCACCAACAGATAGTTCACAATGCATACAAGTGATACATAGTCCAGGCAAGTTCTGCAAGCAGTTCAAAGCAGAGGAATCTATCAATATGTCCATTTCCTCCCAAAGAAAATCGACTTCTTGATTGAGCATTACTTGTTATTATTCATTGATGCATCAGTTCATACAGTTTACTGTGATAGCTATCATAGAAGCTGTAGTTTGGTTTTTATCTTTGTCTTCATTGGCACTGGGATGAAGATAGGAATTCTGGCAATGATGCTAAAAAGAAATTATGTAACATTACATTATCCTGAACAGAATTATTAAATATAATGAAAAGGAAAGGTGAAAGTAAACAAACAGATGTGTTAACCTCCTTATTTGTACACATATCAAACCAATCCTCAACAGCTGTTACCCAATTTAAATTAAACCATTTAAATCATGTGAATAATAAAAAAAAAATTCAGATCCATTTTTTCAGGAGCGCTCCTCATATATGATATATGGACATATGCACACACAGACATACAACACAAAACAGAAGTGTGCACATATAACATACAACACATAAGACAATAGTAAAGCCCTTGTAGCTTTACATAGGTGAAATCTCCATTGCAATGTTTAAAAACTCCACAGTCAAAAAATAAAACTGATCAGAAAAACATTAACTTAGGTCTGCATGAGCTCAAAAATAAAATAGAACTTTATGATGTGGGAAAAGGCAATAATAAAATAGATATTGAAAAAAGCATCCTGGTTAATCGCTGTCCAGATGTAAGAATAACCAAGCTGGAGCTCTGAATATCAGCTGCTATGGATTTGAGAAAAATCATCTTCTTTTTGGTCTGTAGAAATCACTTTGGTTAGTCTCTCTGGAATCCAAATCGGCTGCTGTTCTCCCTGTGGAAACACACAAACAGAACCCCAACTCCAGACAATCACTGGGTCAGGACCTTTCCATTGTCCTGTTAGAATATCCTTCCAAAGTACCTTAGGCTTATGTATATTCTTTAGACACATATGCCTTTCCGCAGCACTAAGCCCTGATGAATCCAAATTTAAAAAGTTTAGAGTAAAAAGTGGTATTTTAAGTTTATCTTTGGGGGATAATATACTCCTTTCCAATTCCCTCTTTTTGCTTTAATTTTAATAGTTTGATGAGCTCTTTCAACTATGCCTTGTCCCTGTGGATTGTATGGGATTCCTGTTATGTGAGTAATGCCAAATGATGAGCAAAATTGTTTAAAAGAGGTACAGGTATATCCAGGACTATTATCTGTTTTTAACTGTTTTGGAATGCCCACAGTGGCAAAATTTTGTAAGCAATGAGCTATAACATCTTTGGGTTTTTTCTCCGGCATGAAGGGAGCCCATCAAAAATCCAGAAGAAGTATCAACTGTAACATGCAAATATTTTAATTTTCCAAATTCTGGCAAGTGTGTGACGTCCATCTGCCAAATATGGTTAGGTATCAATCCTCTAGGATTGACTCCAAGATTAACTTGTGGTGAAAATGTCACACAATTTTGACATTGTTTTATTATATGTCTGGCTTGTTCTTTAGTTATTTTAAAACCCTTTTGTAAAGTATTAGCATTGACATGGAACCTTTTATGAAAATTTGTAGCTTCTTCTAGTGTAGAGAAAATATGTACGTCATGTGTAGTTTTATCTGCTAAATCATTGCCCAAACTAAGGGCTCTGGGCAATCCTGTATGTGCCCTGATATGTCCTATAAAGAATGGATCTTTTCTGTCCTAGATTAGACTTTGTATAGTGAAAAACAAAGAGAAAACAGTAGAAGAAGGAGAAATCCTACCAGCATCTTCAAGGGATACTATAGCATTAACTATATACTGACTATCAGAAAATAAATTAAATACAGAATCTTTAAACATCACAAAAGCTTGTAACCCCAAAATGCCATGCGTCATTCCTATGGCTCTTAGCAACAAAATAACCAAATATAACATTCAGTTATTTAAAATTCTTGGCAAAATCATGGAAATCATCAATTATGTCTATATCCTAGTATGGGGGGAAGAGTTGTCACCAAATATAGACACTATTTCAGTTCTTCCCTATATTTGTATTCATTAACATTGACCCTTTAGAACAAACGTTGATTGTCTACAGACTGAGGGCAAATGCCAGCATTACCATTTGCTTGTTACTTATTTTTGTCAAATAAAATCTTACTCTAGAATTCTAATTTATAGAATAGATAAAATCAATATATAGGTTCCTCTGTGGTTTGTCAATAAAAAAAAATTCTGCAGGGAGTCCCTGAATGTTAGAAAACACAGTGCAATGAATAGTCTAAAAAAATTAGTGAGTGATACCAGAAAACTTCTAGAACAAATAAGTGAATTTAGCAAAGTAGCAGGCTATAAACTTATCACCCATACATCAAATGCATTCTTATGCATCAGTGATGAATACAATGAAAGATAAATTAGAAAACCTACCCATAATAGTCTCAAAAAATAAAAATAAAGTATTTGAAAATCAATCTATAAAAAGAGGGGAAAGACCTCTACGATGAAAGCTATAGAATACTAAAGAAAGAAATTGAAGAAAACCTTACAAGATGAAAATACCTCCCATGCTCTTGGATAGGCAGAATTAACACTGTTAAAATAGCTGTACAACCAAAATCATTATACAAATTTAATGCAATTCCTATTAAAATCCCAATGACATCCTTCATAGAACTAGAAAAAGCAATCATGAAATTCATCTGGAAAAATAAGAGATCCAGAATAGCCAAAGCAATCCTTAGCAAGAACAGGGAAGCAGGAGGCATCATAATACTAGACCATAAACTATACTACACAGCTATAGTAACAAAAATGGCATGGTATTGGCATCAAATTAGATATGTTGTTCAATGGTACAGAATAGAAGACACAGAGAGAAACCCACATAAATAGAGTTATCTCATACTAGACAAAGGTGCCAAAAACATACACTGGAGAAAAGATAGTTTCTTCAACAAATGGTGCTGGGAAAGTTGGAAGTCCATATGTAGCAAAATGAAATTAAACCCCTATCTTTCACCCTGCACAAAAGTCAACTCAAAGTGGATCAAAGACTTAGACTCTAGAACAGTGACCCTATGCCTAATAGAACAAAAAGTAGGCCCAAATCTTCACCATGTCAACTTAGGAACTGACTTCCTTAACAAGACTCCTAATGTGCAAGAAATAAAATCAAGAATCAATAAATGGGCTAGAATCCTACTAAAAAAAGCTTCTTCAAAGCAAAAGAAACAAACAATAACGTGAAGAGAGAGCCTACAGAATGGGAGAAAATCTTTGCCACCTGCACCTCAGATCCAGCATTAATCTCCAGGATATATAGAGAACTCAAAAAACTTAATGCCAAAAAAAAATAATAACCCAATCAATATATGGGCTAAGGATCTAAACAGACACTTCACAGAAGAAGAAATACAATATATCAACAAATATATGAAAAAGTGTTTAACATCTCTAGCAATTAGAGAAATGCAAATCAAAACTAAGATTTCATCTCACTCCTGTCAGAATGGCAATCATTAATAATACAGGCAACAATAAATGTTGGTGAGGATGTAAGGGAAAAGGTTCACTCATACATTGCTGGTGGGACTGCAAATTAGTGCAATCATTATGGAAAGCAGTATGGAGAGTCCTTAGAAAGTTTGGAATGGAACCTCCATTTGACCCAGTTATTCCATTCCTACTTTTATACACAAAGGACTTAAAATCAGCATACTACAGTGACACAGCCACATCAATGTCTATAGCAGCATTATCACAATAGCTAAACTATGGAAACAACCAAGCTGCCCTTCAAAGGATAAATGGATAATAAAATTGTGAGATATATATATATATATATATATATATATATATATATATATATGAAATATATACATTGAAATATTACTTAGCCTTAAAGAAGAATGAAATGAGAGCATTTTCCAGTAAATGGATTGAACTGAAGAATACAATGCTAAGCAAAATAAGCCAATCCCATAAAACTAAAGGCCACAAGTTTTCTGTAATATGTGGATGCTAATTCACAGTAGGGGGACACCCCCCAAGGGAAGAATCGAGGTACTTTAGATTAGGCAGAGGGAGGGGAGAGGGATACAAGGGTAGGAATGAAAATAGAATGAATCAGACATCATTACCCTATGTACATATATAATTATATAATCTGTGTAACTCTACATCATGTACAACCAGAAGAATGAGAAGTTATTCTCCATTTATATATGATGTGTCAAATGCATTCTACTGTCTTGTATAACTAATTAGAAAAAAATAAAAAGGAAAAGAAGAATCAGTGCATTAAAAGGATCTACAACTGTATCACACCTAGAAAAATAACAAATGACTCATATTTTATGCATTTCCCCATAATAAAATCTCTACAAGTAAGCAAGCAAGCACTGAATGCTGATGTATAATATATAGATAAGAAATCATACTAGATATAGACACAATGTAATAAATTAACTCTGAAACTCTTGAGAATAGAGTGCCATATAAAGATACAATATATTCTAAAGGACATTTTCATATGGCTCAAGGCCTATCTCACTAACTGGGGACATGGTTATGTAGGTTGATAGGACGAAAATAATTTGTCTGTATCACACATACCAAATTTTTCCCAGAACTTTTGTGACATAAGTGGCTGTATTTGTTGATAACAATGTATTCCAGCTATCTCCAGAGAATATATTCATTTAGTTTAGGGTTTGAAGTAAGTTTTTAAAAATATTTTTATTAGTTACTCATGGACCTTTATTTTTATTTATTTATATGGGGTGCTGAAACTCAAACCCAGTGCCTCGCACATGCTAGGAAAGCACTCTACCACTGAGCCACAACCCCATCCCCTGAAGTAAGTTTTATAAGTAAATTTATTAACAGAAATGTTCAAAATTTGAAGAGAGAGAAAATATAAAGTGATTATTGCAAAGACAAATTTTCTAAAAATGAGTTTTTCGAAGTAATTACAGATTTAGGAAAATTCCTTTATCATTTTTTATTTAAATTTAGATACAAGTGTCATTTTCACTTGCCCTCTTTCTGTGCTTTAAGCTGCAAAGCCCAAAATACCATGTTTACCATGTGCTATATGATTGGGATGTATGTATTTGCCCTGATTTTCTTCTGCAATATTTCCATGAAAGTTTAATATTAAAAAGAAACTCTAAGTTGGGTGCAGTGGTGCATGCCTGTAATCTCAGTGGCTCAGGAGACTGAGGCAGGAGGATTGTGAGTTCAAAGCCAGCCTGAGCAATTTAGCAAGGCCCTAAGCAACCCAGTGAGACCCTGTCTCTAAATAAAATACAAAACAGGGCTGGGGATGTGGCTCAGTGCTCAAGTTCCCCTGAATTCAGTCCTCTGTACCATAAAAACAAAATAAACAAAAACAAAAAAATTCAATTTACAAAGAGAAAAGTTATGATAAATAGAAAATAGGCACATTTTCATTGTATACAGTTGCCTGCCCACTTGTACTACATTTTGCATCACAAATCCCAGCCACAGATCCTGTTTCCCAAATCCAATTTCAACATCAGACTCCTCTCATTTTTCCTTTATGTTATGAGAACTTGGCACATTCTTCTGCTTTTTGATCTTTATTTTGCTCATGCTTAAAGTGGTGTATATTTAAAAAAAAAAACTTCTTTGTGATGATAAGAAAATTTTTGATGGTACAATGTGCCACTTAGCCTGATGTCTGGTAAAGTGTAAATGAAAGAATACAATCTTTTTTAAAAAAGTAATTTATTTATTTATTTTAATTAAGTATACAATATAGCCAAATGCATTTTGATTCATTGTACACAATTGCAGCACAACTTTTTAATTCTCTGGTTTTACACAATGTAGTGTCACACTGTATGTGTAGTCATACATGTACCTAGGGTAATGATGTCCATCTCATTCCACCATCTTCCCTACCCACATTTCCCCTCCCCATCCTTCCTCCCCTTTTCCCCATCAAAGTTCTTCTATTTTTACCATACCCCCCCCATTGTGGATCAGCATCCACTTATCAGAGAGAACATTCGGCCTTTGATTTGGGGGAATTGACTTACTTCACTTAGCATGATATTCTCCAACTGCATCCATTTACCTGCAAATGCCATAATTTTATTCTCTTTTAATGCTGAGTAATATTCCATTGTGCATATTTACCACAGTTTCTTTATCCATTCATCTATAGTTTTTGATATTTCTATGATTAAGTGGGGTCAGTCCCTCCACTTTGAGATGTAAGTCATCAGACTCTCAGTTATCAGCAAATTAGAGACAGAGACAGAGCCCTGGTAGATGAATAGAGCTGGCATCCATAATGTGTGTTGGCAGTTGCCAACTGATAACTCAGAGTCTGTTGACTCACATCTCAAAATGGAGGTGCTGACCCCACTTAATCATAAAAATATCAAAAACTATAGAAGAAATATCAACTTAAAAGAATGAGTAAATTCTAGGAAGGATTTACATGAAGTCTGGGACTTCTGGGAAGAATCCCAAGTAAGAAAATCATTCTGATTTGTGAGGAATGGTTTGAAGAGAAGTGTCATCAAAATGATGGCATTCTAGAAGGCAATACTCAGATTCCCTTCATTGTTGGATAAAGCAAAGTGGGTTCACAGAAGACAAAGGAAATCAGATGTTGTAGTCAACTTTGCATCACTGTGGCCAAAAGACCTGACAAGAACAATGTAGAGGAAGAAAAGGTTATTTTGTCTCATAGTTTCAGAGGTTTAGTCCATGTTCAGTTGACCCCTCAGCTCTGAGCCCAAGGTTAAGCACAGCATCATGCTAGAAGGGCATGAGAAGGAAAGCAACTAGGACATGGTAATTAGGAAGCAGAGAGAGAATCCTCTACCCAGGGACAAATTATCAACCCCAAAGGCACTCACTCCCCCATCATCTCCAGCCATACCCTATCTCCTTTAGTTACCACCCAGTTAATCCATATCAGCAAATTAATCCACCAATTAGGTTAAAGCTTTCATAATCTAATCATTTTACCTCTGAACCTTCTTGCATTGTCTCACACATGAGCTTTTGGGGGGACTCCATAAATCCAAAACATAACAGCAGATGAGAGGAGAGGAAACCTTAAATCTTCCATTATGCCCCAAAGAAAAGGAGAACATGCCATCTCTGTCTTTCTGAGTTGAGGTGTATTCCCAGCACAGAGAAAATGCCTTTTGCTTCATAAATTATAACTGCTAACACTGTTCTGTCACAGGCAACGCTTATTTGGTATCTAATCTTGCTGCAAGCTTATTGAGAATGGAAGACAATCCATCCTTCTTCTTTCCCTCTCCGCTTCCTAAACTGATTACAGTCGTGAATGCTCAGAATAAGATACTTATTGAGTTGAACTTGGAGTTCTTTAAATGCAGACACAAATTATGTCCTGATGTGGATTCTGTACATAGGTAACAATAGCTACTAAACCTGAAATTTTTTACACTACTAAGATTTTTTTGTGGGTAGGTATAAGATCTGAACTATAAAGAAGGAGGAAGCACAGCAATTGAAAGGTGTGTTATTATCAACAGGTCCAGATCCAGACATCTTCTTGTGGTAGAAGAAAGGGCAGGAACATTCAAATACGGCAATGTCTTTCCAGGGCTATCTTGACACTGATCAAAGTTCAACAGTACCTAGTGCCAACTCCACAACCATAACAAGTGCTGATGTAGGGAACCTGTGACACTACCTCTCCTCCTGAAGCTTAAAGAAAAGTGTCAAAATTACAAATTCCAGCCCTGTGCACTGGAACACACCTGTAATCCCAGCAGCTCTGGAGGCTGAGGCAAGAGGATTGCAAGTTCAAAGCCATCCTCAGCAATTTAGCAAGGCACTTAGCAACTCAGTGAGACCCTGTCTCTAATAAAATATTTTTTTAAAAGGGCTGTGTATGTGGCTCAGTGGTTAAGCACCCCTGGATTCAATCCTCAGTATCAAAAATATAAATAAAAATAAATAACTAGATTCCACTTTGGAACCCTTCTTTTACCCCACAAATTAAATTATTTTTCCCAACATTTAAATTGACGTCAACTCTTCTTTAAAATTGCTTTTTGGAAATTACTTTAAGAACTAGGATTGATGCTTTCTCATAACCTGTTTTTTAATATTCCTTCCCCTCTCCTCTCTGGTAAGTTTTCCAATTCTGGCTACACATTAAAATTACCTGGGGAACTCTCAAAACTCCAATGCCAGGGACCACCTCTGAGAGATGGTCTGAGTTAATGACCTAGGATAGAACCCAAGCTTCAAAATTTTTAAAATTTTTATGTTATTCTAATGCGAAACTATTATTTGAAGACTGTTATTCCAGCCAATCCCACTCATATCCAGAACTACAATTATTATTTGTACTTATGATCCCCAAATTTAAGCCTTCAGCCCACACTTGCTTCTAATGCTCCAAATGGGTGATTACTTGGCATCTTTCTTAACCTGCTGAACCACACATGCTAGGAGGTTGAGAATTGTGTTGATTTGTTACTTGCCCATTTTATTCCAACTCCCAAACACAATATCTGGCACACAGATGTTTATTAAATATTCGCTGGTTAAATAATTGTGGGGCTGCCTTGTAGGATTGAGGGAGTTCATTTCTTTTGAAAAAAAAATGTCACTTTTAGCAGTACCATCATTCTTCATTGACAAGACAGTAAAGCAAGTATAGAAATCTAGGGTACAAATGCAGCTCATCTCCTGCATCTATTCCTGGAATCTGCCAGAGAGAACTTCATCTCACTCTTCCACACATGGAAAATTTAGAAAATATTTGTATTCCAAACATATTTGAAGGCAAATCATCCCATTTATACAAAACCACATTGAATTACTTGACAAAGTAATGCTGGGCCATATTAATTAAAATTTTTATTGATTCTACTTTAAGATTATCTGTAACAGAAAGAAAACAAGCTGTTTTGACTAGTTAGATTTTTTTGAGAGGTTGTTCCTGAGAAACTAAAATTTTACCTATTTTCCTTTTGTTTTCAAAACTACCCTCTCAAGGAAACAAAATTAAATATGACTCTAAATTTTTTTTATGTGTGAAACATCTTATTCCTTTGCCCTGGGCATCTTTTATAAATAAAATTTTCATCTGCTCACAAAATCTTCAACTCAAGGTAAAGCCACTTGCAAGAAGGGCACAAAAAGGGGACACAATGGCCGACTGATCTGGACTTTTTATATTAATCTTCTTATCTCAGGTAGAGAAAGGGAGCAGGCCACATCAGAGTCATTTCCTCCCAAGGGAACATTTTGAAGCACTTACCATATCTTTGATGTCTTTTAATTTTGAGAAGGCTATGTCAGTGATTAAGACTAAACCAAACTCAGGCATGACTGTCTCCAAAGCCTGTGGCCAAGCCACTTTAAAAGAACCACCTTGATGATGTCAGCATTCCTGCTTCCTAGCCTCCCAGTATGAGCTTCTTAGAAGAGTACCAGGTACCTGGTAAGTCTCCATCAGCTCCCAGGAGTTTGAGAACCTTGCTATAGCCATCTGAGTCAACTTTGCATCTCTACTGGCCTTCAGGTCCTAGGTGCAAGCCTCCATCCTTTGGAAATGGAAAGGAACAAGTGGTTTTCATCCCAAATCCTGCTGCCCATTATGCATCTGGTAAAGAGAGATAAGCATCCATGGACCTTCAGAAGCCTGAGAGGAACATGGCAGCTTACCATTTTTAGAATGTTAGTTTTGTTTTGTTTTTCCTTTTTGCTTCCCCTTTCATCATGATTCAGTGGGAACTGAATCACTGCACATGCAAATGGCTATAATTGCTTAGGAAATGTAAATAAAGAGCTATAATCACTCAAACTAAATGGTGGAAAACCAATTTTATGAGGAGAAACCTCTCTATTTGCATGAAAATTTTGATTTCTCTAATGACCTCAACTTTTCATATCTTTTTATAGCATATGAACAGTAACTATCATTGAATTTGATTAGTTGTGAAAAAATGGTGAAATTTGGAGAAATAAAATAACTTATCAGACCTAAAGGCCCACCAAATAATCTTAGTCTTTGAAGAGTCATTTGCAATATAACCTTTGGAAATGTTACGTTTCCTGCTCTATCCTCTCCTCTGAAAATAGAATAATTTGTTAGCCAAGAGGGATGTATTGAAGCATGTCTATCATGAAAAGGCCAAATTAAATACAAGTAAGGTATTTAGAACCTTTCTTTTGTTAAAGTAAAATTAGCCAAAGTGGAAGTGAAACTGTGTTATATGGCATTCAGAACAGAAAATGTCACTGGTTAAGGGGGGAAATAATCCATGTATTAGAGGAACAAGCATATAATATAAAAATGAAAATTTTCTCATATATTTATTGATAAAATTTTAGGGAATTATTTGATGACAACCCACTGAATAAATCAGAATAGATTATATAAAAAATATTGTATATACAATATGGAGCAATGTGTGGAGTAATTACATAGAATCTAAAACTCAAAACAGACATTGTAGTTGAGAGACTGAGAATACTGAATATAAATATGAATGGGACATGGGAAATACATTTTAATACCCTGAACTTATTTGAAATGAAGTTATCTTTAGTTAATATTTTCTTTTTCAGCATAATTCTCCAAATCCCACACCTACAAACGATGTCTATCAACTCTTCAAGGCTGAAGTTATGACAACTTTTAAATTATACCAACCACCTACATGCATGGGATTTGAAATGAAGTCTGGATCCTCTGTGGAAAACAATAAATTTAAAATATATCTCATGACCTTTGATGCAAGTATCTAAGAGAAAGACATGTAAATCTCCATTTATGCCAGGATTGGACATTTATGATGTACTAGTCAGGGTTTGTCCAAGAAATAAAACCCAGAGAATATAATAGGATGTATATTCACACACACATGCATATACAGAGAGATTTATTGTAAGGAATTTTTCACATAACATGGAGAGTAATACATCCCAAATTCTAAAGGTGAGTTGACAAACTAGACACCCAAGAGAGCTGAAAATGTAGTTTCAAATTGATTCCAAAGGCTTGAAAATCAGGAAAGTCACTGGTATATTTCTAATCTGAAGTCAGTAGGCACAAGGCCCAGAGAAAACCAATATTTCAGCTTGAGTTTGAAAAGGAGCAAAATATGATAAGCCAGTTTGAAGGCAGAGGGACAAGAAAAAATTCTTTTGGAGAGCATCAATTTCTTTGGTTCTATTCAGGCTTTTTGACTAGTTTGATGAGCTACTCACATGAAGAGGGGCAAGATACTTGACTCAGTCTACCAACTCAAATGTTAATTTCATCCAAATAATTGCCCCACAGAAACACCCAGGATAGTACTTGGTCAAATAATTGAATGCCCTATGATTGAGTCAAATTGACAGTATAAATTAACTGAAATAAATGTCCAACCACATACTTTGAGAATACCTGTGGGAGGAGACTTGGCGCTATGAGTGTGCAGTCAGTTACAGATGACGTCAGCAGTGCAATTTTAGTAGCAGCAAAAGTTAGCCAATAGATTGAAATAAATAATAAAAGAAAGTGTCTTACAAAACGACACCTTGAGTATAAAATACAAGATGGGACGACTTTAATACTAGATCAAGGAATTATGGGTGTCAACTGAACTAAAATTATATTAAGAGTAATGTTATCTTGAAAGCCATTATATATATATAGTTAATAGCATCACCTTACTGACTGAAAGATAATGTTAAAATTCACAATGCATAGTATTTGGATCATATTTAAAGGCTAAGACTTGTGGGCTGGCTGGCATTGCTACTGCTCTCTAAATCTCCGTTCTTGTCTTCCTGGCATACTAACACAGCATTTCCAACTTCCCTTGCCTTTAGGTGGGTCTGGCCAATGAAATGTGTGCAGAAGATATGTGTGCTTTCACAGGCTAAGGATTTTAAGAGAATGTTCTTAAACATTCCTCCACACATTCAGCTCTCCTCTTTTGCCTCTGAATCCAGAGCTCTGGTGGAGGCCCACGGCTCAAGGGCATCCAGGGTACTGCTGCCCTGTAAAATTCTCTGTGATGATGAAAATGCTGTACACCTACTTTGCCCCAACAGTAGCCAGCCATATGGAATTTGAAATGTAATTATGAGGACCAAGGAACTATACTTTTAATTTTTTAAGTTTTTATTGGCTATTCTATCTTGCAGATTAGCTCTAGAGGACAGAAAAGCCACTCCACAGAAAAGATTGGATCACTCAATGACACATGGAGGAAAGCATACCCCCAAAGCATGTGTTAAACGTCAATTTGAGTAATAAATAAGCTCTTATAATGCTAAGCCCTTAAGACCGGGGAGTGTTTGTTATAGCATTGAGCATACCCTGACACATTGCCTCCATATAGGTTGAGTTATTCTTTTATTAATTCAACAAACATTTATCAAGGTCTGACTATGTGTCAAACACTTAACTACTCAGAGCAAACAGCATGATAGCATTTTGTGTCAATTCCTGATGTCTTTCAAGTCCCATGGGGGTGAGGAACTGGGAAATTGGGAAATCCAGCATGCCCGTGAGTGATGAGCAAACTTGCCTTTTGCCTGAGTAAGAATCACTTCACCTCTCAAGGTTGTTCACTGAAAAACCAACGTGCACAATGGCTTAGCTAAAGGGCCGGCAAGGACCTGTATTGATGGCATACCCACCAAGAATGAATGCATAGACACACAGAGCCGGTGGCTGGCTGCCTTCCCGAGGACTCACAGCATTACTGACTTATAAATGAGAGTCATAAAGACCACATAGTTTTCATAATCACCCAAAGACATGTACCTAGGAGATTGTGAGGCCAGAATGGGAACCCAGGTCTCTGACTCAAAAGTAGGTAAATTTTTCCAATAAAACAACTCCCTCATCAGAAAATTCCTTGTATATTTTACTAATTTTGTCAACAAAACAAAGGGACATGAAATTCCTAATATATTATTGGGAAGATTTTAGATGAGCCACCTAAATATAAGAGATGTTAAAACGTTAAGGCACTATAATGCTTTTACATTAACTCATTCTACTTAAATTCTATTTTAAGATCAAATCATAAGAAATGTGAGTTCACTGTAAGAAGGAGACTCCTGAAATTAGAACATAACCAATAATACATGTAAAGAACAAAGACAAAATAAATATCTGCAGATTACACGCACTCAATGCTTTCCTCTTTCATTTTGTAAAAACATCAATAAAAGTTCTAGCAACCATTTGATGAAAATCATTTGATGAATCTCCAACAAACAAGGGTTCTTATTTTATTTTCAGGTATTACAAAATTTGTTTGGCAGCCCTCCCACATCTGAAGTTCAAAATACAAAATAAAGGTTTACTCTAGAATGGGAAATAAAATTTAATGTTATTTCAGTATCAATAAAGAGAAAAATATGTCAAATATCCCCCAAAGCGACCTACTCACTTCTAGAATCTTTCCCCATCTGCAAGGAGATGAAGAAATACTGTAACTATAAAAAAGAAAACAAAATAACTTGCAGAAAGGAAGCATCTTTTAGTTCAGAACATAGCAGAAATGAATTTAATATAAAGGAAAAATAAAGCATAAATTATTAAAATTTAAAAATATCTTCTCACTGTACATGCTGTGAAGCAGTATTTTAGTTACTTCCTCAGCTAGTTTAAAGTAGCCTATGTTCACTAGCAAATTAGAAAAAGATCCTGAAGGAATCAGCAGGACACTCTTCAATGCTTTTGGCAATACTGTGTGGAAAAGGAGGACATTATAATTTTGAATTGCCAATGATTTAGAAGAACTGGACTCTGAATATAAAGATGTTTTAGGAATACCAATTTATTTCATTTATATTTTTCTCTCTATGTATGCCCAAGAGAGATACATAACCAAAAAAATTAGCTAAATAGGACTAGAAACTATACTTTAAATAAGTACATAGTAAAAATTCAAATAAATGAGAAGGTATAGACAAATGGAGCATTTTGGCATTTTTCTTTCTTAATTGTAAATGAAATCAGGATGCAGGTCGCAATGCATGGTATTTTAATTTTGATGAAAAATGTTCAAAGGAGGATTTACCTGCTAGAATTGTACTAAAGATAAAATAGATTAAATGAAGCCTGCTATATGTAGTACTAACCCAGTATTAGTTATTATTAGTGATTTTTCTTTGGAAAATAATATAATTTTTTTACAGGTCAGGAGTTCTTCTTTATTATTCTGATTTATTATATATGACAGCAGAATGCATTACAATTTATTTTACACATGTAGAGTATATTTTTTATATCTCTGGTTTGTATATAAAGTATATTCACACCATTCATGTCTTCATATATGTACTTAAGGTAATGATATTCATCTCATCCATCATCTTTTTTACCCCCATTTCTCCTCCCTTCCTCTTCCACTCCTTTATCCTATCAAGAGTTCAGTCTATTCCTCCCATGTTCCCCCTCCCAACCTCACTATGATTCAGCCTCCTTATATCAGAGAAAACATTCGGCATTTGTTTTTTGGGGGGATTGGCTAACTTCACTTAGCATTATATTCTCCAACTCCATCCATTTATCTACAAATTCCATGATTTTATTCTCTTTTATCACTGAGTAATATTCCATTGTGTATATATACCACATTTTCTTTATCCATTCATCTACTGAGGGGCATCTAGATTGTCTTCTTGAATTACTCATGTTGTCCTCACAACTTGTGAGGTAGAGACTTGTGAAGTAGAGACTATTATGGTGAATATTTTGTAGAAGACACAGAAACATAAAAGTGAAGTGGGTCAGCTTATTAGGCATAATTGCATAAGAATGTTTCATTAAAGTTCAGGTTCTTAGTTTCTCCCGGTGTCTCCCTGCTGTAAAAAGCCTGCTTTGAGGAGCAAATAGCTCAGCAACTGCAAGCATTGGAGCCAGGCAAACCCTGATACATTATGTGAATCATTCCATTAGTTTTTTTTTTCTTTTCGTGGTTGACTAAGTTTTTTTTTTATTTATTGGTTATTCAAAACATTACAAAGCTCTTGACATATCATATTTCATATATTAGATTCAAGTGGGTTATGAACTCCCATTTTTACCCCAAATACAGATTGCAGAATCACATCAGTTACACATCCACATTTTTACATAATGCCCTATTAGTAACTGTTGTATTCTGCAACCTTTCCTATCCTCTACTATCCCCCCTCCCCTCCCCTCCCATCTTCTCTCTCTACCCCATCTACTGTAATTCATTTCTCTCCTTGTTTATTTTCCCATTCCTCTCACAACCTCTTATATGTAATTTTGTATAACAATGAGGGTCTCCCTCCATTTCCATGCAATTTCCCTTTTCTCTCCCTTTCCCTCCCACCTCAGGTCTCTGTTTAATGTTAATATTTTCTTCCTGCTCTTCCTCCCTGCTCTGTTCTTAGTTGCTCTCATTATATCAAAGAAGACATTTGGCATTTGTTTTTTAGGGATTGGCTAGCTTCACTAAGCATAATCTGCTCTACTGCCATCCATTTCCCTGCAAATTCCATGATTTTGTCATTTTTTTAGTGTTGCGTCATAATACTCCATAGTGTATAAATGCCACATTTTTTTATTCATTCATCTATTGAAGGGCATCTGGGTTGGTTCCACAGTCTAGCAATTGTGAATTGTGCTGCTATGAACATCAATGTGGCAGTATCCCTGTAGTACGCTTTTTTAAGGTCTTCAGGGAATAGTCCGAGAAGGGTAATAGCTGGGTCAAATGGTGGTTCCATTCCCAGCTTTCCCAGGAATCTCCATACTGCTTTCCAAATTGGCCAAACCAGGTTGCAGTCCCACCAGCAATGTACAAGAGTACCCTTTTCCCCACATCCTCACCAGCACTTGTTGTTGTTTGACTACATAATGGCTGCCAATCTTACTGGAGTGAGATGGTATCTTAGGGTGGTTTGGATTTGCATTTCTCTGACTGCTAGAGATGGTGAGCATTTTTTCATGTACTTGTTGATTGATTGTATGTCCTCCTCTGAGAAGTGTCTGTTCAGGTCCTTGACCTATATGTTGTTTGGGTTATTTGTTATCTTATTGTCTAACTTTTTTGAGTTCTTTGTATACTCTGAATATTAGGGCTCTATCTGAAGTATGAGGAGTAAAAATTTGTTCCCATGATGTAGGCTCCCTATTTACCTCTCTTAGTGTTTCTCTTGCTGAGAAAAAAACTTTTCAGTTTAAGTAAGTCCTATTTGTTGATTCTTGTTATTAACTCTTGTGCTATGGGTGTCCTATTAAGAAATTTGGAGCCCGACCCCACAATATGTAGATCGGAGCCAACTTATTCTTCTATCAGACGCAGAGTCTCTGATTTGATATCTAGCTCCTTGATCCACTTTGAGTTAACTTTTGTGCATGGCAAGAGGAGGGGATGCAGTTTCATTTTGTTGCATATGGATTTCCAGTTTTCCCAACACCATTTGTTGAAGATGCTATCCTTCCTCCATTGCATGCTTTTAGCTCCTTTATCAAATATAAGATAGTTGTAGCTTTGTGGATTAGTCTCTGTGTCCTCTATTCTGTACCATTGGTACACCTGCCTGTTTTGGTACCAGTACCATGCTGTTTTTGTTACTATTGCTATGTAGTATAGTTTGAAATCTGGTATTGCTATACCGCCTGATTCACACTTCCTGCTTAGAATTGCTTTTGCTATTCTGGGTTTTTTATTTTTCCATATGAATTTCATGATTGCTTTATCTATTTCTACAAGAAATGCCATTGGGATTTTGATTGGTATTGCATTAAACCTATAGAGAACTTTTGGTAATATCGCCATTTCGATGATGTTAGTTTCGCCTATCCATGAACAGGGTATATTTTTCCATCTTCTAAGATCTTCTTCTATCTCTCTTTTTAGGGTTCTGTAGTTTTCATTGTATAAATCTTTCACCTCTTTTGTTAGGTTGATTCCTAAGTATTTTTTTTTTTGAGGATATTGTGAATGGAGTGTTTTTCCTCATTTCTGTTTCAGAAGTTTTGTCGCTGATATACAGAAATGCCTTTGATTTATGCATGTTGATTTTATATCCTGCCACTTTGCTGAATTCATTTATTAGTTCTAGTAGTTTCTTTGTATACTCTTTTGGGTCTTCTAGGTATAGAATCATGTCTTCTGCAAATAGTGATAATTTAAGTTCTTCTTTTCCTATTTTTATGCTTTTAATTTCTATCGTCTGTCTAATTGCTCTGGCTAGTGTTTCCAGAAGTATATTGAATAGAAGTGGTGATAGAGGGCATCCCTGTCTTGTTCCAGATTTTAGAGGGAATGCCTTCAATTTTTCTCCATTCAGAATGATGCTAGCCTGAGGCTTAGCATAGATAGCTTTTACAATGTCGAGGTAAATTCCTGTTATCCCTAGTTTTTCTAATGTTTTGAACATAAAGGGATGCTGTACTTTGTCGAATGCTTTCTCTGCGTCTATCAAGATGATCATATGGTTCTTATCTTTAAGTCTATTGATGTGAATAATATTTATTGATTTCCGTATATTGAACCAGCCTTGCATCCCAGGGATGAATCCTACTTGATCATGGTGCACAATTTTTTTGATGTGCCAGAATTTTATTGAGGATTTTTGCATCTAGGTTCATCAGAGATATTAGTCTGTAGTTTTCTTTCTTTGAGGTGTCTTTGTCTGATTTCGGGATCAGGGTGATGTTGGCCTCATAGAATAAATTTGGCAGAGCTCCCTCTTTTTCTTTTTTCTGAAATAACTTGAAAAGTATTGGTATTAATTCTTCTCTAAAGGTTTTGTAAAACTTCGCTGTATACCCATCGGTCCTGGGCTTTTCTTGGTTGGTAGTCTTTTGATTGCTTCTTCTATTTCTTCCATTGATATTTGTCTGTTTAAATTGTGTGTATCCTCCTGACTCAGTCTGGGAAAATCATATGACTTAAGAAATTTATCAATGTCTTCACTATCTTCTATTTTATTGCAATATAGATTTTCAAAATAATTTCTAATTGTCTTCTGTATTTCTGTAGCATCTGTTGTGATATTGCCTTTTTCATCCCGTATGTTAGTAATTTGAGTTCTCTCTCTTCTTCTCTTCGTTAGCATGGCTAAGGGTCTGTCGATCTTATTTATTTTTTCAAAGAACCAACTTTTAGTTTTACTAATTTTTTCAATAGTTTCTTTTGTTTTAATTTCATTGATTTCCGCTCTGATTTTAATTATTTCTTGCCTTCTGCTACATTTGCTGTTGTTTTGCTCTTCCTTTTCTAGGGCTTTGAGATGAAGTGTGAGCTCATTTATTTTTTGGTTTTTCCTTTTTTTGAGGAATGATCTCCAAGCGATGAATTTCCCTCTTAAAACTGCTTTCATTGTGTCCCATAGATTCCGATATGTTGTGTCTGTATTTTCATTTATCTCTAAGAATTTATATATTTCGCCCTTTATGTCTTCTGTAACCCATTGATCATTCAGTAACATATTGTTCATTTTCATGTGATATTGGATTTTTCCTTCCTTCTTTTATCATTGATTTCCAGTTTCATTCCATTATGATCAGATAAAATGCATGGTATTATCTCCACCCCTTTATATTTACTGAGGGTTGCCCTATGGCATAATATATGGTCTATTTTTGAGAAGGTCCATGTGCTGCTGAGAAAAAAGTATATCCACTTGATGATGGTTGATATATTCTATATATGTCAGTTAAGTCTAGGTTATTGATTGTGATATTGAGTTCTATACTTTCTTTATTCAACTTTTGTTTGGAGGATCTGTCCAATGGTGAGAGAGGTGTGTTGAAGTCACCCATAATTATTGTGTTGTGGTCTATTTGATTCTTGAACTTGAGGAGAATTTGTTTTATGAACGTCGCAGCACCATTATTTGGTGCATAAATATTGATAATTGTTATGTCTTGTTGGTGAATGGTTCCTTTTAACAGTATATAATGTCCTTCCTTATCCCTTTTGATTCACTTAGTCTTGAAGTCGATTTTATTTGATATGAAGATGGCCACCCCTGCTTGCTTACGAGGACTGTGTGCATGGTATATTTTTTCCCAACCTTTCACCTTCAGCCTGTGTATGTCTTTTCCAATCAGATGTGTCTCCTGGAGGCAACATATTATTGGATTTGTTTTTTTAATCCATGTTACCAGCCTATGTCACTTTATTGGAGAGTTTAAGCCTTTAACATTTAGAGTTACTATATGGTTTGTACTGCTAACCATGTTTGATTATTTATCTTTTTTTTTTAAATTTAGTTTCTCCATGATTATCTTTCCCCCCACCCTCTGTCATTACCGAGGCACTTGCCACTGATGGTTTTGGTTGTTGTTTTTCATTTCTTCCTCGTGTAGTGTTTTGCTCAAGACACTTTGCAGTGCTGGTTTTCTGGCTGCAAATTCATTTAGCTTTTGTTTATTATGAAAGATTTTTATTTCATTGTCGTACCTGAAGCTTAATTTTGCTAGATACAGAATTCTTGGTTGGCATCCATTGTCTTTCAGTGTTTGTAGTACGTTGTTCCAGGATCTTCTCGCTTTCAGCATCTGTGATGAAAAATGCGTTGTTAACCTTATTGGTTTGCCCCTGAATGTAATCTGCCTCCTTTCTCTTGTAGCTTTTAATATTTTCTCTTTGTTCTGTATATTGGCTATCTTCATAACAATGTGTCTTGGCGTTGGTCTACTGTGATTTTGTGTGCTCGGTGTCCTGTATGCATCTACAATTTGTATATCCGTTTCCTTTTTTATTTCTGGAAAGTTTTCTGTAATTATTTCATTCAGCAGGTTACTCATTCCCTTGGTTTGAATCTCTTTATCTTCCTCTATCCCAATAACTCATAAGTTTGTTTTTTTTATGTTATCCCATATCTCTTGGATGTTTTTCTCATGATTTTTTACCAGCCTTTCTGAGTTGGCTAGACTCTTTGCAAGATTATATATTTTGTCTTCATTATCTGACATTCTGGCTTCTACTTGCTCCATTCTGTTAGTGATACTCTCAATTGAGTTTTTAATTTGGTTTATCGTTTCCTTCATTTCTAGAATTATTGTTTGATTTTTTTTATAATCTCTATCTCCTGATAAAGATGCTTAACTTCTTCTTTTATCTGTTTATGTAATTCATTTTCAATGTGTTCTTTCACTGTTTGGATTTGCTGTCTTGTATCCTCTTTAAGGTTCCATTCCATCTGTCTAAGGTATTCCTTGAGTTCTTTATATGACCATTTTTCTGATGACTCTAGGTCCTCCTGAATATTTAGGCTGTCCTTCATTGTTTGTACTCCTTTTCTTCCTTTCTTTTTTATGCTGCTCATGCTACTTCTTGTTCTGTTTGGCTGCTGAGTTACTGTTTACTCTTATAAATTCATTTGATGCTTGGGAGGAAAGATATTAGAAGGGAAGGGAAGAAGTCACTAAAGAGAATGAGAGTAGGCAGGTAGAATTCAAGGAAGGGGGAATAAGAAAATTGTAACTAAATGAAAAGATAAAAAGAAAAAAATAGAAAATAAAGAAAGAAAAAATATTTTTTTAAAAATAATAATGATAATAAAAATATGAAAATTAAAATTAAAAAATAATAATAAAATAAAAAATTTTAAAAAACATTAAAAACATTTTTAAAAAGTTAAAGAAGAACAACAAAAAATGAAAATGAAAGAAAAAAAACCAAATTTAAAAAAAAAAATAATAGTAACAAATGCAGTCATAGAGTTCGATTAACTTCTCTTCCAGTAGGTGGAGCTGTGCCCACTGCGCCAAGCTTCTCCTCTCAATAGGTGGGAACCAATCACTGTGCAGGAGCTCTTCCTCCCAGACTGGGTGGGTCTCCAATCCTGAGTTCCTAGGGCCTTCTCTTGTGTTTCCTCAAGCCAGGCCCCACTCACCTGTGATACTCACCACAATACTGGCTACACGTCAGGTCTGCTGCTCCTGGGAGCCCTGTTTTCATGAGTGCCTGGGCACACTCTCCCTGTTTGCCTCCCTCAGACCCTAAGTTTGTAGAGCTTGGGGCTGAGAACCCCCAGCGAATTTGCTTGCCCTCTGGGCCACGCCCCCGGTAGCTGGTGCAAGAGACCTCATTTGTCAGCACTGGTGGGAGCGGTAGCTGGGAGTTCTGTGCAGCGAGTCCCGCGCCACTCCTGATTCCCTCAGTCTGGCTATGGTGCTCACGGGAGAGCTGGGAGGGGCCCTTATGGGAGAGCTGAGAGGGGCCCTTAAGGTTTCCCCGCTGGAGAGGGAAGGCTAGGGAATTACACACCTGTTGCAGCTGGTTTCAATGAAGTTATCTCCTCTGCCAGTGACGTCAGTTCTCTGCCATGGTGGTATCCCATGCAAATGGTGACCGTTCGTTCCCTTTGCTGGGTGATCAATGCAACAGGTGGGTCCTGACTGTCTCTCCCAAGCCCCGTTTCAATCCTGTGGCCATTGCCTATGCAGGCTCAGTTGGCTTTCACCTCTGTAAGTTCAGAAGGGCCGACCAGTTATTTCATCAGGATCATTAGTGCTGAGTCAGGAGAAGCAAGCGAACCGGAGCTTGAATGCAGCTGATCCGGGCTCGGTGTGTGTTCTGAGAGGCCCAGACTGTTTGCCCCAGATCCACGTCAGCTCAGCATTGCCTAGTATCCTGAGCAAATAGCATTTAGACAGTTTACGTCTCCCTATGCCCGCGCAGCTGAAGAGGTCAGAGACTTGATCTCTCCGCGCCCGCCGCCATGTTGAATCTCAAAATAATATAAATTAAAGGGCTTAATAAAGTTATGCCTTTTGCAATTTTGTAATTTATTTTGCAATTCTGAGACTTCTTCAATTAATTTCACTATTGTGATAATTTTATAATATGTCTATAATTTCTTTGATATTTCTCCTTCTAAAAAGCAAAGCTAAATTCACCTCCTGAGTGTACTGGCTTTATTAGTGACTGGCTTCTATGGATAGAGTGCAGAGTGACAAGCAAGGATATGAAGGACTAAGTCACAAAAGGCACTATGGCATTCTCCTTGCCGTCTCTCTCTCCTTTGGATTACTTGCTCTGGGAAACCTGCTGCCATCTCATGAAAGCATTCTGGCAATCCTTCAGAGAATCCATGTGGTGAGAAACTGAGTCTTCTTGTCAACAGTGACCAAGCAACTGATGTTTTCTGCCAGTAGATCCATGAGTGTGCCATTTTGGAAATGAACCTTCCTGTCCCAGTTAAGCCTAAGATGACTGCAGCAGTCTTCTAACTATGTGAGTGATGTCGAGTCAAACCACCCACATACATCTCCCAAATTCCTGATTCTTAGAAATAGCATGAGGTAATACGTGTTTATTTTTTTTAAGCAGCTAAGTTCATAGGTAATTTGTTTCACAGCAATAAATTACTAATTCAATTGTTTTTATTTTCTTTCTATCAAAACAGTAGAAGGAGAAGTGACTGGCATCATTAAATTGACATTTATGTTTCAAGGAGGCTGACCAATTTTTACAGAGCTGCAGCTATGAAAATGGGTACTATTATTAAATCTTTCATTCAAGAAAATAAAGAGCATGTAAGTCTCACTCATTTTGAATGGAAGCCTAAATCTGCATGATTCTTCCTGGCAAAAACATAAAATATACTCTTTTAAGCTGATATTCTATACAATTACTAAAAGATCTACAATTTATAAAGCAATAATTCCATCAATCCTTTCCAAAAATCTCAAGCTGCCTTCCAAAACATTCATTAAGCTCCATTATTGATTTTATAATCTTGGCTTTGCACATTTCTCAGTTCCTCACCCCTTTGAAATGAATGTTACTAATAATGGGAAAAGTCAGAGTTAACACTTTACTCTCTCTTCACTCCTTTCCAACCAAGGCCTGCACTAGGCTACCTCAAGTTTAGTTGTTGCATATCTATCATCTTCTACCCTCAACATTTTTAAGCCAAAGAAATGCTTAAGGTGACAGTGATGACAATGAAGTCAGTGAAACCAATGTACCCATCATCACTTCTGAAATCTGTCATGGCTCAATCTCAAAAATAAAAACCCTATATCCATGAGTAGTAAATAGACGAATGTAGACTAGAGGGCATGGTCTAAGCACTGTTATCTCATATATTTGTTGCTGTCATTTGACCCCTCTCTTCCTTGCTATCTGTTATGGCTTGGATATGAGGTGCCCCCAAAAGCTCCTGTGTTAATACAGGAATGTTACCAAGTGAAATGAGTGAATTGGGAGAACTGCAATTTAACTGGTCCATCCTAGTATGAATGAACTAACTAGGTGGTAACTGTAGGCAGGTGGGCTGTAGCTGAAGAAAGTGGGACACTGGAGGCATACCCTAAAAAGGTTCATCTTCCTTTTGATCTCTTCCCCCTCTTCTCTTTCTGGCCACCACAAGATGAGAAGTACTCTTCTACCATACCCTTCTGCCATGATGTTGTGCCTCAGCTTGGGCCCAAAGCATTGGATTGCAGCCTACCATACACTAAGCCTCTGAAATAATAAACTCAAATAAACTTTGCCATCTCTAAGTTGTTCTTGCTGATTATTTTGGTCACAAGGACAACAAGCTGAATAACACTGAAATTGGAACCAGGAAGTGGGGTCATTGCTGTGACTAAGCCCTTTGGAGAGAACATATCATCATCATGTGTCCTAGACACTCTCCATGGAATTACAAGACCTATTTTCCCAGCTCAATTTTTAGTCTTGGTTTGGTCCCATCCTTTCTTTCTATGCCCACATTCCCACCTTTTGGAATGAGAATTTTTACTGTAAGCCACTATATGTTGGATATGTATAACTTGCTTTGGATCTTTATAGGATCTCACAGCCAAGAGTTTGCCTTGAGTCTCATGTGAGATGGATTTGTACTTTAGGGCAATTATGGACCTGTTAAGACTATGAGACTGTTGGAGATGAACCAATGAATTTTGCATTGTAAGACAGATATTTGGGGGACAGAGACAGAAATGTTATGGTTTGAACATGTAGTATCCCTCCCAAATCTCCTATTTTAATGTAAGAATATTCAGAGGTAAAATGAGGATGAGTGCTGTAACCTAATCAGTTCATCTTGGTTTGCACAGACTAACTAGGTGATATCTGTAGACAGATGGGGAAAGTCTGCAGAAGATGGGTTATTGCTAGTGTATCCTAGAAGGATTCATCTTCACTGTGACCCCTTATGTCTCCCCCTTCTTTTTCTGCTTCCCCAGCCAACATGTTCTGAACAGCTTTCCTCTGTCACACCCTTCTGCCATGATGTTCTGCCAATTCTTGGGCTTAGAGCAATGGAATGGGCCAATATGTGCTAAACCTCTGAAACCATGAGCCAAAACAAACTTTCCCTTCTCTAAGTTGTTTTTGTCTGCTATTTTGGTGACAGCAATGCAACACTGACTAACACACTGATTTTCATCTGACAGAAATCAACTTAGAGATGATCCTCCAACCAAAATCTACTGAACTTGAAAACACAACACCCAAGTGGCAAGAACGTAATGTTTAGGGCTGGTTTCCAGGAATCTGGATGAGAGATTGCGATCTAAGTCAATTGTAAAATGAGGACAGAGAAGTATGTATTAAAAGATTTCATAACGGGGCTGTTAGAACTGTATGAAAAGATATTAACAGTCATAATATACACAGTTTTTCATTCTGCTTTTTAAAATATTTAAACATCAAATCTTGTAGGTTTTCCATTTTTCCCCCATTCTTTTATTATGATTTTTAAAATTTGCTCTAATTAGTTATACATGATAGTGGAATGCATTTTGACACATCATAAATAAATGGAGTACAACTTCTCATTCTTCTGTTTGTACTTGATATAGAGTTACACCAGTCACGTAATCATATATGCACATAGGTAATAATATTGAATTCATTCTACTATCCTTGCCCTCATTCTTTTTGATGACTTTAAAACATTCTATGAAATTAATGTATCTCCACTTAATCAGTATATTTCATTTGAAGATTTGCTATTCCAAATGTGGTTCATGAACTAGCAACTTCAGGATCACATGAGAGTTTATTAGAAATTCAAAAACTTCATTTAAATATTTCCAGGTGACTCATACAATGAATTGAGAAGGGCTGACAGAAATAACAGTAGAGCATGCCAGTGACCTCATCTGAAAGAATTCAGAATGTTAATATTGTATACATATTTATAAAAGCCTACATTTTAAATAAATATTCTCCTGTGTAATATGACTAAAACAGTCTCAGTATATAAGAAATTCAATGACCTTATAACATGGCTAGAGAATTGAACTCAAGTTAGCGAAAAATGGGTAAGAGATAATTACTGAAATTTCTTTACTAAAATGTCTTCAACTGAGTCTGTGTGCCAGCTTGAAAATGTTTCCCCTCAAGGATTTCACTGAGTCACTTGTAAATGACCTATAAATTATAAACATCTTATGTGTTTACACAATTCCATACACCTAAGCATGCAAAATACTGTCAAGCACAGGTGAGAAAAGTAACACAAAATAAATAAGTTACATGAAGCCTGTTCAATTTGCTTTAAAAACTAAAAGGCTCTGTTAACACAAACAGGTGACCATGGCAACCTTTGTTGGCTAGGCATGGAATATTAAAGTTAAATCAAACTACAGCAGTCCCATGTGCTTCAAAAGAGCTATGCATATTCAAATAACTCCCATTTTCACAAATCTTGTGTTATTTTTAAGTAATTTATCCTTTTATCAAAGTTACCAAATTTTCAGACATAAAGTTTTTCATAAATTTTACTATCTTTTTAAAGTCAGGTGAATCAATAGTTATGGACCTCTTTCATTTCTGATATTATAATTGTGTCTTTTTTTTTTCACCTGGCTAGAAGTTTCTATGTGACGATTTTTTTTTTTAACCAGAGACATTTTACTACTGAATGACATCCCCAGTCATTTTTAGTTGTTCTCAGTTTGAAACAGGCTCTCCCTAAGTTTCTGAGGCTGGCCTTGAAGTTGCAATTCTCCTGTCTCAGCCTCCCAAGTCACTTACATGTAACTTTTAAAGGAAAAAACAATAATAACTTTTTAAATTTTGTTGCTACTTTCACTCAGATGTTTTACTGAAAAGATCTCCTTTTCAACATGAAATGTGAACTCTGAAATAAATAATTATAAATTATATTAAATATATTAAATAAATAATATTAAATTATAGATAGGAAAGGGGAAAATTAAGATATAAACTTGCTTTCTTTAATATTTTTGTGATATAATCATATCATTCAGTGTTGTCATGGAGAGAAGAACAAATGTATATGAAAATCTCTCATACACATATAAAATAGAATAATTACCAAATGTTTGCAACATCTATGTAAGCTATTATGTGAGGATTTATTATCATATTAATAGCCTTTCAAATAATATCCAATCGCATAATATCCCAAAAATAAAGTGCCTATTTGAATATCACCACCAATCCAATGTGAATATAAGTGTATAGCCTGGGTTAATGGCAAACTAGTGGGATTTTTAGTAGGCATTTCAAACTTTTTTAACCTTGACTGATTTAATTCAAACCAATACCCTGACATTAAATTCCTGGAATTTTTTATACACATTTCTATCATTCATGCCACATCTGTTAGTTTGTGTTCTTTCAGTATCAAGATAGAGAAAATGAACCAAAGATGACTAGAATTACAAACACCTTTTATTATCTACTTTATAATAAATATGGTGGTTGTTGGATCTAGAGGTGAGTCTGTGGCTCTAGGAAACTCTGGCTCTTTCTATCTTTCTACTCTGTTGCCTTTCATATAAATATGTTGTCCTGTGATGTCAAAATGGCTACTGAAATTACACGAAAAACATCCTGAGATAACAGCACCTGAGGCAGGAAGGGCTATCCTTGCACAGTTGATGCCCTTTTTGAGGGAGGAAAATTGTTCTCAGGAGCACTTAGAGGGCTTCTCTAAGTGGCTACAGATCTGTAGCCAAAACGGGATCACATGCTCTCTCCTCCAATGGTCATTGGCAAAAAGGCCTGAGATTGATACCTTGTTCTCAAAAAAAGTGAGGCTCTCTTCACAAGGAAGGAAGGAGAAAACTGCTGGGTGGACAACCAGCAGTGCATAAATCATCCTCTCTTACTAGTAGCAAAATCTGAAAAGGAGAGTTCCTTAGACCAGATTGTGTGTGTGTGTGTGTGTGTGTGTGTGTGTGTGTGTTTGTAAAACAGAAGTAAAATTTAAAACAGATAATTTGTTACACTAGCATCCTACACTGGTGAAAGCAAGTCAAATGGCTGTTTTGGTCATTTTAAATGTAGAAGGAAAAGTTTAGATATGAGTAGTTTGGAATTTCAAACTTTTTTTTTTTAATCTAACAACCAACAAAAGAGATAGAAGTAAGTTGTAGACCAGTGCATTAGATTGTCCAGAAGAAACCTAAGGTGGAATGTCTGCTTTCAGGTAACAATTTAAGTTCTTTAAATTCTTCCTCCATCATTCTGTTGGGTCACCAACAGTATTTTAACTCTTTCTTTAACACAATCAGTATTTTAACTCTTTTCTCTTCGGACTAAATTATTTGAAGGATATCCTATCATTTTTTCCATTTCTCATGCCCTATCATTGGAGTTTTTATACTTTTTATTTATTTTTTTTATTTATATATGACAGCGGATGCATTACAATTCTTATTACACATATAGAGCAAAATTTTTCGTATCTCTGGTTGTATACAAAGTATATTCACACAATTCGTGTCTTCATACCTGTACTTTGGATAATAATGATCACCATCATTAATAACCCCATACCCTGCCCTTCCCCTCCAACCCCTCTGCCCTGTCTAGAGTTCGTCTCTTCCTCCCATGCTCCCTCTCCCTATCCCTCTATGAATCAGCCTCCTTATATCAAAGAAAACACTTGGCATTTGGTTTTTTGGGGTGTCTTTGGGAAGAAATTTTATCTTCAATTCTAGCCAAATATATTTCTGTAGAATCATCCAAGGGAAAGTCTTGAATTTTCCAGAATGTGAAGTCTTATATGTGGCATCTGACAGATTTTGATTATATATTTATGGCAGATAAAAAAGGGAGAGAGGGAAAGATTAAACCTTCTGGGAGAGAGTTGGCTGTGCATTATCACTTTGAAGTTGAAAATTCTACTAAATATAGGTTGTTATTCTTAGAATTTTAAATAAAAAACAACTTTTGATAAAATAATAATAATAATAATTTAAAAATGAAAAAGGTAGTTCCACCAGAAAATTCTCTACAGAATGCTTTACCACTAGCAATGGACCTCTAAAAAAATCCTACATCTAATAATATCCATGGCTTGCTTAGATGATTAATGTTCCTGTTCATCAAATCAATGATACAGGCTAAATGGTACAAGATTCACAGTTTGTAAAAGATGCCTTTAAAAAAAAGTCAATCATCTAATGAATGCACTATGTCCTAAGTCAACAAAAAACTGATAATGTGACTCTCAGAAATAAATCCTCTTTAACCCAGAAATCCTAGAGTAAGAACCTACATGAATCTTAGCCTTTAAAAAACATCTTGGATTCACACACACAAAAAAAATCTTTTTGAACACCACTAGGCCTCTTTACTCTGTTTTACTATTTTAAACCCAACTACATAAACCAATGAAGTGTTATTTCTTTATAAACAAAACTAAGGTTTATAAACATGAAGTAACTAATTCAAAATTATTAATAATATTGAAGCAAAGTTTCAAACCTACCTGGATGCATACTGTAATCCTAGCAACTCAAGAGGCTGAGGCAGGAGGATCACAAGTTCAAAACCAGCCTCTGCAACTTGCAACTTAGTGAAGCCCTAAGCAACTTATCAAGACCCTGTCTCAAAATAAAAAACAAGAAGGGCTGGGGATGTGGCTCAGTGGTTAAGCACCCCTGGATTCAATCACTGGTAAAAAAAAAAAAAAAAAAAGCTTTCAAACCTAGGATTCTGGCTACCACCATTTACCCTGATTGCATTTGTGTATTTGTAAATGTAACAATAACTAGATCAATGTTTTCCCAAATATCTTGGTGAGATGGTAAGAGATCTTTGTAACAAACTAGCCCAAAACTGTATGGTTCTGTCTAAGAATAAAAGATTACCAGAACTATCAATAAACAGATGAACTATATCCCTTAAAAAACTACTCAGAGCTGTGTCTGTTCACTTATAGTCAAGCACTCTCACACACTGAAGAAATTTGCTGAATAACTGGTTTATTCAGGGAGAGAAGCTAGAGGGTTTGAATTCTAGAAAGGGGTATTCATGATAGCTGTAATCATTAAGCAGGAAATCCAGTACTCTACATATGAGGAAATGATTCCCCCTGACTGCATACAGAAGTTAAAACAAGGTCCATGTTGATGGGTCATGAAAATCTTCAATCTCCAGTAAGTGTCTGCCTTCCCCTCAACAATTCATGATTCTGTCCTCATCCCTCCCTCCCTCCACTCATTTACATATTTTATTTGGAAATGTGTATAGCAGTACAGTGAAACTAAATTTTATAAACAATGGATGCCATTAGCTTAGACATCATTAGTTTACTATAAAAGAGACATGGAAATTATTTACCTAATAATGAAAGATTTCAGAACTTCAGGGGAATGGGCAGCTTCATATGATGCCATTTCAACAGTGATTTATTTCAGTCTACATGCTTTCCAAGAATGTCATCATCTCTAAATAAGAAATAATCCTTGTCATCTAGAGCTACTTTGCTGTCTCTGTGTTCAGAGAGAATTTTACATGCAATTTTTACACTAACTGGTTGAATCTCTCCAGCATTTCCTTTTGAGAATCATCCCATAGTTTGTATTGTCACATAGTAACACTTTCCTTGGCATTCTTGTGGAAGCATAATGCCTCCTTTGATTACAGTTAAGGCTGCACTTCTTGCAACCCACACATGGTCAAACAGGAGAAACTTTATAAATGCCTCCTCTCCCACAACTCCCACCCTCAAAGCTTTGACTCTGCACTCAGGCCAGGAGACAAGTTCATGATCTTTTATCACCTCAGCTTGACACTAGTTAGAGCTAATGTCAATTAAACACAGCAGTTAGTTTTTTGCATCCTAAGCATGGGCTGTTACAGGTAGAGAAGATCAACTTTAGTGTGCAGTGTGTTATTTTATAACACAACAACAGTTGATTCATTAAACCATCCAAGGAAATTTCCAATGAGGCAATTGGATGGTGGTTTCAGTGTCATTCAGGAGCCCAGACTGATAGAAGTTTTAGTCTCTTCAATCTGTGCTTCCAAAATTTCCCAGGGCATTATACTTTCCAGAGATATGAGTGGCACATATCACCCCCACCAACACTTAATTGGATGAACCCAGCCACGTGAGCATACCTCTTTCTGGGATCAAGATAGGAGATTGATTCTCTCATGATTTTCATGGTCAAACAATGTTAAGAAATAAAAATGCTTAGTTTCTCAAGCTTCCTGCTATAGAACACTTAGCCTTTAATCTGATAATAAATCTTGTAATTTTTTTCAATGGGATATATAAATTTGCAGCACTACTCAAACTGATTTATCCATAGTACTTATTTTAGTCCATGGCACCATGATATAGAGAAGATCAAATTTAGTGTGCATTGTGATCACCTGCTTATTAAAATAGAAATCACTGAGTCCTATCTCTGGAGTTTTTAATTTAGTGGATCCAAGCCAAAGCCTGAGAATTTGCATTTTGGATAATCTCAGATGATGCTAATGCTACTGGTCCCAGAGCCACACTTCGAGACATGTGGTTTTATGAGATTATTTGAAAGAAAAACCCAAAGTTATGGGAGTGAATACAGCTGCCGAATGGTTGCAAGTACTAAGTTGCCACTGCTACCATAGCCTCTGTTGCTTTCCAAAGCTCAGCCTTCTTACCTGGGAGAAACCACAGTTCTAGTGTATGTGTTAAAGAATTTCACTCATTTAAAATAAGTATTTGATACTGAGTCAATTTTGTATCCAGAAAGACTGAGAATAGATTGCAAGTTAAGCTATCTGGAATTGATAGCTTTTTCTTGGCATAGTGAATAAATCCTCTAGCACTATTTATTCATCTTTCCATCCTATAATATTTACTAAGCATGCCTTGTTAAGTAAGAAAAAAATGGCTTCAATCTCAGAGATATCAGTCTTCTTCAGAAGCAAATGGAGAGATGTGTCTTGGGATAGACAAAAGACCTGTATTCCAGCATAGCCCCAAGGGTGTTGTATCAGAGGAACCTTCCTCTAGCAGGCAAAGTGCTCATGTCTTAGCATATACCATTCTACTTGCATCCCGTACTGAAACTTTCCTTCAAAACTCAACGGATAAATGTTTACATTTTGAGACAGATGATTTTGAATGGATTTTATATTATTAATATTTCCCCCTTGGATTTTTAACTTTTTAAATGTAAATAATTAAAACTTATTTAATCTTTACCCTGTTAGATTCTTGTGACTTTTTTCTGTCTCCAATTTTCAAAGCCTAAATTTGTCACTTTTTGACAGTTAACTAAATATGTCATTTAGCCACCAAAGACCTTTACACATCCTCTACCTAAAGTTCTCTTCATTCTACCTCACATCAGGCCTTCTGAAAGCAAGTATTGTAGCTTTCCAGCCTTGTTCTTTATAGTAGGTGCTCAGCACATGTCATGGAATCTAATTATTGTCTATAATCTGGATGAAAACTTAAGATGCAATAAATACTGATGAGATGACCTTAATGAGTATAAAGCTACATGAAATATATCAGAAGTCCAAATTTTTCCACCATGATTTTATAAAGTGGATATCCACAAATACATGAGGATGCCTCTAGAGTTGTATCATTTGGAAGGAAATTGCATGATAAAACGTTACTGTCATATACTCTGAACCTCACAGCACATGAACACTGAACCCAAATCCAAACATGACTTAGAATTCACTTAACAAATGGAAGTTGGGTGGTACCTATGGCTAAAATAATGTGCACCCACTTGTCCTATAAGTCACATTCAGACATAAAGTTATCAAATGGAAGGTGAGAGCTTTATTCTCACTTTCCAATTCTAGAAAGTTCTATATAGAAAATAATCTTGAATTCAAAACCATGTGGAGAAAAAAGTAATACTATTACTTAGAATTTATATCTGTATAATAGTTAAATAACTTTTTAGCTCTATTTTAAACTCAAGAATCAACTGAAATATTGAGTTATTCTGGAAAAATTCTATTTCTTTAATTTTAAAATGCTTCTGTTACAAATGAAGTTTTGGGGTTCTACATCAGAGTGCTGGCTGCCAAGACACCAAAGAACACAAAGACCAAATCAGCAACTGGTAGTCCCATTTGGGAAGAATGTTTTTCTTTAGAAGATAATTTTATAAATTCTGTGGTGGAGAAAGGAAAACAAAGTCCATAAAGTTGACACTAATCAACTTCCTTCTGAGAGTTTCAGATTAGAAGAATGAAGTTTAAGTCTGGTTTTCCAATTATCAGTTAATAGTCAAGCAAAGTAAGAAGTGGGCAATGACAGAAGGAAGTCTGCATCACTGGGGAAGACAAGTGGGAGTCCTTTGATGCTATACTGACATCATTCACAGAATTAATTGATCCTTAGAATTTTAGAATAAATCTCTGATGTCCTTTACAGACAGCTACTCTTTGAACAATCAGTTTTTGATCGGCCACTGGGCCTTAATAAAGAGACTGAATATTTAAACAAGTATTACTGAGATACCATGAGATCTGAGCTTCCCACCTTGATTGGGTGTTATATGACCTCCATAAATCATGAAATTGAGTATGTACAGTAGCACTTTATCATCACATGGAAGTAGAGAATAAGATATAAGTCCAGAGAAGGTGCTGAAGGCACAATTCAGTTACAAGAAGATGTGGCCCAAATGTCCATAGTCCCCTCTCCTGCTACACTGCCTTCTCTCTCCAAGCCTGCACCTATAACTGCATTGGGAATTTTCTATGATCAGCTGAAAGAAAGATCAGGTTTTGCTTATGGATGATTCTGAATGACAGACAGATACCACCCAAAGATGGGCATCTGTGGCATTATAGTTCCTTTCTAGGACAATAGGGAAAGGACATGGCAAAGGGAAATCCTCCCAGTGGGCAGAACTTCAAGTAGTACATGTGATTGCTTACTTTGCTTGGCAAGATAAATGGCAAGACATGCTATTACATACCAATTTATGGTGGGGGGGGCAGAGTTCTAGCTGGATGGTCAGAGATTTCAAAGTTATTTGACTAGAAAATTGATGAGATAATCTGAGGAAAAGATATATGGATTTTTTCTCTCGAATGGGCAAAAAAATGTGAATGTATCTGTGTCTTATGTGAATGCTCACCAAAGTGTGACCTCAGCAGAGGAGGATTTTAATAACAAGATAGAATGATCTGTTCTGAGGACATCAGTGTGCCTCTTTCTCTAACTACTTCTGTCAGCACCTAATGGACTCATGAACAAAGTGGACATTGTGGTAGGGAAACACATTATCCATGGACACTTTATACATATAACTAACAACATGGTCTCTAGTCATGAAGGCTGACCTGGCTGCAGCTACTTCTGAGTGTCAATCAAATAGCAATAGAAACCGACACAGCCTCTGATATCATACCATTCATGAGGCTGATCAATGCACTATCTGGTGGCAAAGTTGATTACATTGGACTATATCCATCATGAAAGTGATATAGTCCAGCATTTTTACTGGAATAGATGCTTAATCTTGGTATAGATTTGCCTGCCCATTATGCAATGTTTCTTCCCAAACTACCATCACAGTATTGGCTGAATGCCTTATCCATTATCGTGATATTCCAAAAAGCATTACTTCTGACCAAGGAACTCACTTCATAGCCAATGAAGTACAACAATTGGACCATGATCCTGAAATTCTAAACCATCCTGTAGTAGCTGGTTGGTAGAACAGTGTAATGACCTTTTGAAGACTTACTTACAGTATTAATTAGGTAATAACACCTTGTAGGATTGGAACAAGGTTCTCCAGGATACCATTTAATCTCTGAATCAGAACCCAATATTGTTGTGCCACTTCTTTAATAGCCAGGATTTATGGGAAGGTCCAAGAAGCAATGGGTAAAATGGGATTGGTACCACTCAGTATTATTCCTAGTGGCGTGTTAGTAAAATTTTTCTTCCTGTCTTTACAACTTTTTGCTTTGGTGGCCCAGAAGTCTTAGTTCCAAAGGAAGAAATGCTTCTACCAGGAGACACAACATTAATTTCACTGAACTAAAAGTTAAAACTGCTACCTGACCTCTTGGGACTCTTCATACCCCTAAAACAAAAGAAAAAAAATGGAGTTGCTGTGCTAGATAAAATGATTGATCCTGACTACCAAGGAACAATTGGGTAGCTACTCCACAATGGAAGTGAGAAAGAGTATGTCTAGAACACAAGAGACTTCTTAGAGCATCTATTATTATTATTACCTACATTTGTAATTGACATTGATGGAAAACTACAAGAACTCAATCCAGATAAGACTCCAAATGGCCCAGGAATGAAGGCCTGTGTCACCCACCACGTAAAGAACCACAAGTAGCTGAAGTGCTTGCTGACAGCAAAGGCAACATGGAATGGGAGTAGAAAAAGGTATTCATAAATACCAGCTATTACCATGTGACCAGCTATAGAAATGAGGACTGTAAATACCATGAAAATGTCTTCCTCATTTTGTTATAAATATGTTTCTGTGTATGGAAAATATATTTGTTTTCTGCTTTTTTTTTCAACCCCCCTTTTATGTAACATAACATAACATATTGACTCTTTTAATGACATAGCATTTAAGTGTATTAACCTAATATTGTAGTATTGTAGTCATAAAATTTTATGAAAAAAGAGTAAATTTCACCGAGGGATGTTGCCTCCTCATCTGGGGAAAGGCTTAGAATGGTTTTGGTTGTATACAAAACAGTTATATCATGTTAGGTAAATGTATATCTTGTTATTATCTTTAATTGGAGATTAAGTATGGTCTAACAAGGTACCTATCAGTGCCATGTTGACAAGGGGTGGTCTTGTGATGGTTAATTTTATGTGTGAATTTGGCTGAATCACAGTATCTGGATTTTAGTCAAACATTATTCTGGATGCTTCTGTGAGTGTTTTAGTTTTTGTTTCATATTTTTTGTTAGTGCATTATAATTGTACATAATGGTGGGATTTGTTTTTATATATTCATACATGTACAAAATATAAGAGTATAATTTGATGAATATCATTCTCCAGTATTTCCCCTTTTCTACCCCTATTCCCTCCCCTGTTCCCTTTCCACTACTCTACTAACCTCCCTTCGGTTTTCCTGATGTACCACCCATCCCCACATACCTTTCTTTTGCATTTTCCTCTCTAGATGACATATATGACATATATGACAGAAAACATATGACCCCTGACTTTCTGATTTGGGATTATTTTACTTAACATAATGTTCCATGAGGGTGTATATTTTAGTCAGCTTTCCCTGTACCAAAAGACTTGACAAGAACAATTAGAAGAGGAAAAGTTTATTTGGGGGCTCATGGTTTCAGTGGTCTCAGTCCATATGGCCAGTTCCATTCCTTAAGACCTGAGGCCAGGCAGAGCATCATGGCAGAAAGGTATGGGAAAGGAAAGCACCTGGAAATGTGGCACCAGGAAGCAGAGAGAGAACTCTACTCAACCAGGACAAAATGTATACCTGGAAGACATGCCCCCAGTGACCCACCTCTTTCAGCCATATCCTATTGACCTATAGTCACCACCTGGTTAATCCCTATCAGATTAATGTACTGACTAGGTTAAGGTTCTTATAACCCAATCATTTTACCTCCAAACATTCTTATATTGTCTCATACGATGAGCTTTTGAGGGACACCTAATACTGAAACTATAACAGTGTGTCTGGAAGAGATTAATATTTAAATCAGTAGACTTTGGATAAGGCAGAGTGTACTTCATAGTGTGAATGGGCTTCATCAATCAGTTGAAGGACTGATGAAGACTGACCTTCCCCAAGCAAGAAGCAAATCTCTCAACACATCGCCTTTAGATTTGAGCTGTGGCATTAATGCTTTTGTATTTGGATCTCCACATTGCCAGTCCAACCAGAACACCTTGGACTTGACAGATTCTATCATCATTACCTCCCATAATATATCTTTCTATGTATATAATTCATGCAGGGTCATTTTCTCTAGAGGACCCTGCCTAATACAGTGTGATTCTAATTTAATTTAGGTATTTCTTATTTCACATTCAATTCTACTGCTTATTCTCCCTGAGCCTTTTTACAGAAGACATTAATTTACATTTAATGCATTTTAATGCTATCTGAATTAAAGCACAAGAAAATTTACATCAAGTTCAAGTTCTAAATAAAGAAACAAACTAAGTCAAATAATACAAGTTAATTCAGTTGTATTATTTTTTCATTATTCTATATTTGAATTGAAGAAATTTGACTTGAGAATTGTGTCAACCAGGAGAATTCTAAGGCCTCATAAATAAGAACAGATGACTTTTATTCCTTTTTTTCTATCTTCATTTTTCTATACAATATTTATATTATCTTCATGTCTTTCCAAGTAGAAACCTGACATATTTAATCATCTATACTTTTTTCTGTATAATTCAATGCCTAACATCTCCCCTTATTCCAGGTCTTAGGCATAGGCATCTTCTTCTATCAGCAATTTCCAAAAGACAATGCTATTTCTGCTTTTAAAGAAAATGCTCTTCTGAATCATATACTAAACATCTTGATACATTTTTATATTGTTAGCTCACAGGGTATGCAACTAGCAAGGAAAAAAAGATATTTTTGTTCAGGCCCTACATGCTCAGAGAGCTCTAATTTAAAAAAAAAATACAAGAAAAAAATCTAGACATATTATATTTAAACTGCTAAAAAAAAGTGGCAGATAAAGAGAAAATCTTGAAGACAGCTAGGAAAAAATAAAGACAAATAACATAGAGAGAAACCAATGGCAGACCTCTAAGATGAAACAATGAAAATCAGAAAACAATGAAGCATCTATTAAAAAGATAGAATGAAAAGCATCAACTGAGAATTTTATGTCCAGAGGAAAACAGACTTTTTATACAAAAATTACATGTATTTATTGCCAGTTGAGGTGCACTTGAAAAACTATTGAAGAATGTTCTTATAGAAAAAAAGAGGATAATACCAGAAAGAAATACCAGAGTTATGCAATAAACTATGGAGTGCTGAAAGGCATATGAGATAAATATAAAATTCTTTGTGTTCTAACACTCTGTAATTTAAAACAAACAAGTACTAATATACTGTATGTTTCAAGTATGTAGAAAAGTAAAATGTATACCACCAATCTCACCAAGGATGGGGCAGAGAAATTGGAGAGTACCTATTTTGATTGTTGGGCTGTGAGAAAGTTAATTTGAAATGGATAGTTAGGTAGATGAAGGCTTCCGGAGAAATAATACATTTATTAATGGATAAATGTAGACACCTTTCCCCACTCCTACAAATATTCTTTCAGAGAACCAGAATCCTATTAACTCATATATGGGCTTTAAAAAAAGTAATATTTATAGACAGTGGTTGACATAAATTAGGTTCCTTACTCCTGACTCCTACAGAAGCAGGTGAAAATGAGGTTCTCATTGCCAACAGTGGGGACCCAG